>NC_136800.1:39114998-39714998 GCF_951216825.1 Electrona antarctica | reverse complement strand
ATTAGTGCTGTCTACCGTTATACCTGGCTTAATATGGTCAATACTGACTCAGTCTAAAATATGCTTTGGCGGCCCCCCCCACCTCCTCTTGCTATAGACAGACATGACTTGACATGACATGACATGACATGATGTGTGTCAAACAATTGTCACACATGGATGGATGATTAGCCTTGTTTATTTATTTATTTCCGGGGGGAATGAATGAATGAATGAATGAATAAATGAATAAATGAATAAATGAATAAATGAATAAATGAATAAATGAATGGATGGATGGATGGATGGATGGATGAATCATATATTCCCGGGGGCATTTCTCTCCAGGTGAGGACAATGCCATCCAGTCAACCAAATATGGATGTCAGACGATCAGGCATCATCTCGTATGTATTACTTCTACTACTACTACTACTACACACACCCAAACACGCAAATGAAGGGGCATGGTTCCGGCTACTTTGTGGGATTATCTTATGCAAATGAAGGTGCGTGGTATGCAAATGAAGGGGCATGGTATGCAAATTAAGGGGCATGGTATGCAAATGAAGGGGAGTGGTATGCAAATGAAGGGCGTGTTTCGGCTACTTTGTGGGATTAGTTTATGCAAATTAAGGGGCGTGGTATGCAAATGAAGGGGCGTGGTATGCAAATGAAGGGGCATGGTATGCAAATGAAGGGGAGTGGTATGCAAATGAAGGGCGTGTGTCGGCTACTTTGTGGGATTCGTTTATGCAAATGAAGGTGCGTGGTATGCAAATGAAGGGGAGTGGTATGCAAATGAAGGGGAGTGGTATGCAAATGAAGGGCATGTTTCGGCTACTTTGTGGTATTAGTTTATGCAAATGAAGGGGTGTGGTATGCAAATGAAGGGGTGTGGTATGCAAATGAAGGGGCGTGGTATGCAAATGAATAGGAGTGGTATGCAAATGAATGGGAGTGGTATGCAAATGAAGGTGCATGGTATGCAAATGAAGGGGCATGGTATGCAAATGAAGGGGAGTGGTATGCAAATGAAGGGGAGTGGTATGCAAATGAAGGGGAGTGGTATGCAAATGAAGAGGAGTGGTATGCAAATGAAGGGCATGTTTCGGCTACTTTGTGGGATTAGTTTATGCAAATGAAGGGCGTGGTTTCGACTACTTTGTGGGAACGGTTTATGCAAATTTGATGGGCGTGGTTTCGACTACCTTTGTGGGAACGGTTTATGCAAATTTGACGGGCGTGTTTCGGCTACTTTGTGTGGGTGGTTTATGCAAATGAAGGGCGTGGTTTTGACTACTTTGTGGGAACGGTTTATGCAAATTTGACGGGCGTGTTTCGGCTACTTTGTGGGGGTGGTTTATGCAAATGAAGGGCGTGGTTTCGACTACTTTGTGGGAACGGTTTATGCAAATTTGATGGGCGTGGTTTCGACTACTTTGTGGGGGTGGTTCATGCAAATGAAGGGCGTGGTTTCGGCTACTTTGTGGGAACGGTTAATGCAAATTCGACGGGCGTGGTTTCGACTACTTTGTGGGGGTGGTTCATGCAAATGAAGGGCGTGGTTTCGATCACTTTGTGGGAACGGTTTATGCAAATTTGATGGGCGTGGTTTCGACTACTTTGTGGGGGTGGTTCATGCAAATGAAGGGCGTGGTTTCGACTACTTTGTGGGAACGGTTTATGCAAATTTGACGGGCGTGTTTCGGCTACTTTGTGGGGGTGGTTCATGCAAATGAAGGGCGTGGTTTGGACTACTTTGTGGGAACGGTTTATGCAAATTTGACGGGCGTGGTTTGGACTACTTTGTGGGGGTGGTTCATGCAAATGAAGGGCGTGGTTTCGACTACTTTGTGGGAACGGTTTATGCAAATTTGATGGGCGTGGTTTCGACTACTTTGTGGGAACGGTTTATGCAAATTTGATGGGCGTGGTTTCGACTACTTTGTGGGGGTGGTTCATGCAAATGAAGGGCGTGGTTTCGACTACTTTGTGGGAACGGTTTATGCAAATTTGACGGGCGTGTTTCGGCTACTTTGTGGGGGTGGTTTATGCAAATGAAGGGCGTGGTTTCGACTACTTTGTGGGAACGGTTTATGCAAATTGGTTCAGACTACTTTGTGGGAGTGGGTTATGCAAATTTGATGGGCGTGGTTTCGACTACTTTGTTTGGGTGGTTCATGCAAATGAAGAGCGTGGTTTCGACTACTTTGTGGGAACGGTTTATGCAAATTTGATGGGCGTGGTTTCGACTACTTTGTGGGAACGGTTTATGCAAATTTGATGGGCGTGGTTTCGACTACTTTGTGGGAACGGTTTATGCAAATTTGACGGGCGGGTTTCGGCTACTTTGTGGGGGTGGTTTATGCAAATGAAGGGCGTGGTTTCGACTACTTTGTGGGAACGGTTTATGCAAATTGGTTCAGACTACTTTGTGGGAGTGGGTTATGCAAATTTGATGGGCGTGGTTTCGACTACTTTGTTTGGGTGGTTCATGCAAATGAAGAGCGTGGTTTCGACTACTTTGTGGGAACGGTTTATGCAAATTTGATGGGCGTGGTTTCGACTACTTTGTGGGGGTGGTTCATGCAAATGAAGGGCGTGGTTTCGACTACTTTGTGGGAACGGTTTATGCAAATTTGATGGGCGTGGTTTTGACTACTTTGTGGGGGTGGTTAATGCAAATGAAGGGGAGTGGTTCCGACTACTTTGTGGGTTAGGGTTATACAAATTTGATAGGCGTGGTTTCGACTACTTTGTGGGAGGGGTTTATGCAAATGAAGGGGAGTGGTTCTGACTACTTTGTGGGGGTGGTTTATGCAAATTAGTGGGCGTGGTTTCGACTACTTTGTGGGGGTGGTGCAAATGCATACCACGCCCCTTCATTTGAATAAACAACTCCCACAAATCAGCCGGGGGAAAAAAGGGGAGGCGGGGCTTAGGTTTGAAAGAGGCGGGTCTTACAAAAGGGGGGAAGGCGGGGCTTAGGTTTGACAGAGGCCTAAGTTAGCGAGAAAAGTCGTGAAAGTCACTTTGACGCGCGACAACGCGCCAACGATAAAACATCACGGTCCGACGTTCGGATATGTCGGAGAGCTAGCCGAGACGAACGGTTCGGTGTCTCGGACGCACGCCTCCGACAGTCGTACAAAACGTCCTTCACTTTGGCTGTGTGCATGGGAGACCTCATAGACACATAGGCCCTCATTTATCAATTGAGTGTAAAATCTGCCCCAAATTCGAGTGTAGGTTTCGTAGTACACCCACGTCGAGTCGGCATTTACAAAGTGATCGCAGACAGCTGATCCTTCCTTAATTTCGTTCGGACGTTTATAAATGTGACGGCTGAAATCTATCTGGCACGCCCTATGAAATCAAGCCTCGCCCTCGTTTTTGCGACATGAACAACTGCAGTACGACCTTGGAAACCATAGTTACATGACGAAAGTAGCCTATCTTAAATAAATAAAGAAAGAACACCTGTATGAATTAAATAAAGCTGTAGCTGTAGTACCCTGTCTGTTTCTCCTCTCGCCTCGCTTGCCTTGCTGCCCACACACACGCACACACATACGGGCCGTGGCCCAGTCAGTTTAGAGCTGGCCCAACTTTGAGCCTTAATTGTGCATGCAAATTTCTGGTTATTAAACCACAGCATGCAAGCCGCCTTTGTTTTAAAATGGTTCCCCAAACCGTTCACAGTTCACAGTTCACTATCGGCCGGGGATGCCCCCCCCCCCCCCATGCTAATTTGCCCAGTCAATCATTTGATCCGTGCTACGCGCCTGCCATGTGTTGTTAGTTGTTGTAGCCTATATTAAATTATTAAAGTATTTATTCATTTAATATAGCCTTATTTAAGGTTTATCCTTAAAACGACGAGATGTAACTCGAGAAAGACATGGCTGTAGAATTGCACTATACTATAGCCTACCCGTTGGTTGGTAGACTTGACTATAGCAGCATGCACTCTCGATCCAGTTAACTATTCCAGGAGGGGGGGGGGGGGGCACCGGCATGCGCTCATGCAAAACACTGTTTAAATGGCTTAAGCATCAAAACTTGCAACATTGTTTTAATTGCGCGATTTTAACTGCTTGTAAAGTTGGTAATCTCCTACCAATTTCATATGACACAAAGACACATCGTTGATGTATTCCTTTCCTTTTTTTTTTTTTTTTTCTTTACATTTAGCCCATATACATACCTATACAGTTTTATATAAACATTTTAGGAGTGAATACATATGTTTCGATGCCTGTGACAGCCTCTCAGCTGGTCAAACAATGCTGCTCCGCTGTTCTACGACAAAAAACAGGTGAGGACAAAGCGTACGACAGCTCCCGACCAGACGTGAGTTTTGTCTTGGCACAAGATCATTTTCAATCTTTGGCGCAAATCGTAAATGCCGAAAATTGCGGTAATTTCGGCGTACACCCATATTTTGGCGTACGCACGGTTGATACATGAGGGCCATAGACTCTAACAGCATCCAGGCTGAAAAAGTGAAACGAGACCGCGCCTCCTAGAAAGGTCGCCCGAGGACGTCCTTATAGATCCACGCGTGCGTCTCCGGGAGCTCTACAACATATCCGAAAATCTGACCGGAAGGCCTCACCGTCGTGGCGTTCTAGTGAAGCAAAGGTTTTACGTTCACGTGCGCCTACGCCGACGATCGTAACTCTGTTCGGGATGGGCCGAACACCTCTGCGATCGCGGCGACAAGCCGATCGTCGTGATGGTCTGTGTTTTTTTCTGCAACCTCGGGAACCTCAAATCTGACCCGAGGCCTAGCGTTGCAGTGTAGTTCCCTTTATCGGACGCTTGTAAGAGTCCCACAAAGTCGAGACCAACTCCATTTTATTCGTCATGTCCTGAATATGGATATTCGGGGGTGTTGGGTATTTAAAAAAATATCCTTCACCCCATTTGTAAGGCATTTGGCCCAAAGGTCAGCGTGGCTGACCTTTGACCTTTGCAAACGTTGTGGAAAGCCCAGACCGGCTCCATTGGATTCGGCACACTCTAAATATGAAGAGTGTGCGAAGAATAGGGTTAGGGAACATGTTTTAAAGGTTTGTTTTGTGTATTTCACACTTCTGTGGAGAGGAGAGGAGAGGAGGGAGAGGAGAGGCAGTCTTTTGGCGGACCTTTGACCTTTGCAAACGTCGTGGAAAGCCCAGACCGGCGCCATTGGATTCGGCATGCTCTTAATATGAACAATATGTCTAGTGTGTGAAGAATAACATTAATGAACATGTTGTGTTTTGTGTTTGGTCTGTTCACTCAAAAAGAGAGGAGAGCAGAGGAGGGGAGAGGCAGAGGCCTCCATTCATCTCACTGCCCATGTAATATCTATATCTGGCCACAGAGTGGGTGTGGCGCTGTTCTGAATTTCACTCCCAAATTACTCTTCTTCTCCAGTTTCTCTGACTTCCTGTGTGTGTGTGTCAGAAGACAGCAACAGAGGCAACAGAGACACAGGAGGAACACACCCATGACTGCCAGTACCACCACTACAACCTACCCATGCCCCACCTGCAATAAAACATGTAATTCCAGGATTGGACTCTTTAGCCACCAAAGAACTCACCGTTAAGGACATAAGTGGACGTCATCATTGGATTCGATGGACAACCATCAGCAAGTAAGTAAGTGTGTGTGTGTGTGTGTGTGTGTGTGTGTGTGTGTGTGTGTGTGTGTGTGTTATGTCTGTAATTTACTTTGGTAAAATGTTTGCATCTACATGTGCTGTGCATGTCATGTCGTATTTATGTTAATTGTAACATGCTTGTTTTATTGTATTGTTTATAGTTTTCACGGTGAATTTGGAGGATCCACAAGTCTTCAAATAAATCAGTTTCAAGGAAACCACTTGTGTCTGTCTGTCCTCGGAGGGAGTTACACATATAATATGTGTATGCTCAGTTAGCTTTTATAAACGTGAAAACAGACTGCGCTGCTGTCTAGTCATGTGCAAACCATTGTGATGTTGCATTACCTACGTTTACTGGTGACCCCCTGGAAATCCCCCAAGGGCCCCTGGGGGTCACCGGACCCCGAATTGAGACGCACTGGCATGCATTCTAAGCATTTATGATCAGTTAGCTTTTATAAATGTCATTTTAAACGTGAAAACAGACTGCGCTGCTGTCTAGTCTGTCTGTCTGTCTGTCTGTCTGTCTAAAATAGCAGACCTACAAGCTCGTAGCGCGGCACCGAGTGCCGTGCTACGAGCTTGTAGATCTGCTATTTTTGGGGGCCACTGGCTGTCTGTCTGTCTGGCTGTCTGTCTGTCTGTCTGTCTGTCTGTCTTGTCTGTCTAAAATAGCAGACCTACAAGCTCGTAGCGCGGCACTCGGTGCCGCGCTACGAGCTTGTAGATCTGCTATTTTTGGGGGCCTCTGTCTGTCTGTCTGTCTGTCTGTCTAAAATAGCAGACCTACAAGCTTTTTCTTTTGTACAACTTGACCTATGTTTCTTCTTCTTATTGGGGAGATGGAGGCAGATCCTGTGGAAATACGCGCAGCTGGAGGGGCTCTCACTTTTTCCCCCTTGTTTCTTTTTTGTTTGCTAACGTTTATCCGTTTGAAATCAGCAGCTTTCTAGTGAACGTGCTGGCGGTTTGAAAGCTGGAGACAGAATGACTTTTCATAGTATGATTCTGTGCAGGGGAATATACGTTGTTTCATGGCACAAAACACTGATCTCCACCATAGTCACCCTCCGTTGAGACGAAGCCCGTCATTTCATGTTGCTGCTTGAGGGTGACTCAGAGCACAAGGAATTTACAAGCACACTTCCTGATCGTTTTTTTTTTTTTTTTTTTTACCTTTTTAGTGTCACCGCTGCTTTTAAAAATGGCCACTGCTGTTAAACATGTGTAATATGTGCACATGCTCACAATGCGCACACAAATTACACACATGTTCAAACACAAGGCATGTTTGTCTCCAGCTTTCTAAATGTCCATCCTGACTGAAGCCCAAGAGTTCCTAATAATACCCAATCTCAGGGTCCCAAAAGAGCTACAATTCCTGGGTGGACGTTCTTCCTTACCTGTGGAAACCTTGCTTCGACTACAGGGGCTTAATAATCTAGGATTGCAGATTTTAGGGAACTAAAATTGGCTAGTGTTAATGTTTCATTGTTGGAAATCCAACACGTACGAGCGGCGCACGTCTAGAAATAATATAGGTGGATGCAACTCATTTTTGTACATAAAAGTGCCATCTCTTTTTAAGTCTTCCAAGCGTTCTTTCCAAGTGAAATGCATCCTGGTACGTGGCGGGTCACTTCAGGCGGCTTGACCAGAGCATCCTGGTACGTGGCGGGTCACTTCAGGCGGCTTGACCAGAGCATCCTGGTACGTGGCGGGTCACTTCAGGCGGCTTGACCAGAGCATAGGATAAAGACGCACAACGTTCTTGTGTCACGGTAGTCTATCACAACATGTAGCCATGTGCCCCCATCAAGGCATGTTACCAAAAACGTGTTCAACATGCATGAACTTTTGTGTCTTTCATCACTTTTTTTTTTTTTTTCAGATAGAAAACATATATATATATCAGACTGGTATCCATTCTGTCGCTTTGCAACGGAACTTTAAATGTTTTTGTAGGCATTGTTTTTTAAAAGCTCTGAGCCAAGCGGTCGGGTGACTATACGTGAAAACGGGAAGGAGAAAGGCCAATCGGTTGGCTTGGAGATGGAGCTCGTCTCCAGAAGATTAAGGAAAAAACAAACAAAAAAAAACTTTACTGAATTACGTAGGTTAAAATGTAGTTGTATAGTATTGTTATTTCAATAGAATTGTCTTATTTTACCTCTCATTATTGTAAAGTAACATAGTAAATAATTATAAGGAAGACAACATATGTTTATTTTGTAAAGAAGTTACAGAATCTTATTGAACATAACCGTACTGTTTACCATTCCTCAACCATGACTTGATTCGCTGTCACTTTGTTGGAGGGTGTGATAGGGTAGCTTTGATAGGATAGTGACTGGTGTTCTGTTATCTCCAACGTCTCAGTATGTCCACGATGGACATATCATAGTAGAGCTATGATCTTAGCAGTATTGACTTCTGAAAATGTGACATTTTAATGGGAGAATAACAATGGGGGAAATCACCACAAAGTCACGCTAATACAGCAAGGATCAGGAGTCCATAAGGACACTAAAATGTAAGTCTAGGTCATTAATATAGCCAGCCTAACAGACTCAAGACTCAAGGTGCTGTGGCTGGACACTGGTTCAGAAGCGATGAAGATGAAACGTTCATCAAAGAGTAGCCTTAGATATAGTGAAGGCGAACACAATAAGCTCAAAGTGGGTCTTGTTTTCCAAATGGTCATGAATTAAACTCACTTTCTTTTAATTAGTATTTTTTTAATGGGCTTTTTTGTAATAGAAAGCCTCTCAGTATTTAAATAAAGTTACTGTCTGTCACACAACGCAAGACTTAATAGAGCAGACGAGATCCTGTTAGTGACTGTGCCAGTTCAAAACATTTTAATCTCATCCATTCACACATGTATTTTTACATAACTATTCTCCAGAAATGATATCTTGTGAATTTTTATCAATGATAAAAAAAAACATCAAATTGTTTCATATCAACTACAGCTAAATCGGGTTCTTCCAACACTTATATATCATCTTCGAGGAGCATTATAATGGATGGTTTATAAATTCATAACAGATGGGCCGTAGGGATCCATTAGTTGGCAGCAGCTATGTACACTGTAAAAGAAAAAAGCTGCTGTTTAAAAAGAATATATTTTTATGATACCCCATTTGCATGAGTAAACTGGCTGAATGGCTGGAAGTGTTCACATGCCAGTGCATGATGGGGGAGCTGGTTTCATCATTATGTCTCGCTTAGGGCTGCAACACTTCCATGTCATCGATTACAAATATATATTAAGAATCAATCCCTATATTTGGGGCATGTCATTATTGGTGAAGTAAAAAAAAAAAAAAAAGTAACAAAGTATGTTTCACTATTTTTGCCTGACACTGTTGTGCAACAAAGTAGAAAATGACACTTAAAGGATGCATTTAGACATTTTCAACCTATCTTCATATAAGTGGTACTCACTAATGCTTATTATAAAATTGCACCATTTTTGTCTACTCTGCCTGTGTCTCAGAGAAGGGCTGTGGACAGTTCAGAAACCCGCCAATCAGTGACATCATCAATGGGGAATCCAAGTTAATAGAAATTGCAGGCTTCATATTCCTGAATTATTTGCATGCTATAATGGAAGCCATTGTTCTTGCGTTAATAAAAAACAAAATAAAACATTTGTTGTTTGAAAGAAAAAGAGTACAGTACAGTACAGTACAGTACAGCACCACTCACTTCAAACATATCATGAGCGTTAGTGAGGACCAATTATAATATGTAGATAGGTTGAAAATGGGTGAAGTCGTCCTTTAAGTATTTAATTGACTTGTTGATGTGTAAAATTGATTTAAATGTCTATAACAAAAAAATGCATTTTGATTAGCAAAGAGTAATCGCTAAGACTAAAGGATAGTTGCAGCCCTAGTCCTGTGTACTGTATATCTGCCTTCTGTAGCCAGTGGTGCATAGCCTCCACAATGCTACCATGCTATCTAGCTATATCACACCCCTCAACATCTTTGCTGGTCTGCCTATCCCTTTGTACAGTCATGTAAAAAACAAAAAACATAGTAATTGTAAGACCGATGTGTACTGTACGTGTGTGTTTTTCTTTGTTTTTATTCAAGGGACGGGAGGTGTGTTTGAGGTGTGCATTGTTTGGGGGTGGGGGGGCTGGGGTTTGATCACTGTGTTATTTTCTCATAGTGTCATTTAGACCATGTTGAGTGTTTTGTGTATTTTCTGTGTAGTGGACTTCTTGCTGAGTCTGCGTCTAGCGCAGCCATAGTTTCATATTGATGTGTGTGTAGTACCTCTAATCCACCACAACTAGCAAAGTCCTTATTCTGCTAACGTGCATTTTAATAATATTTTTGTTTTGTTTTTTTCTTTCTTTTGTTTTTTTACTAAAAGAGAAAGAAAGCTACACATGTTATGTTCAGATTTTAATCACCTTTTATCCAAGTTCAAAAACACTGCTCTTTTTGTCTTATTGAAGTTGTATTATGTAGAGAAATAAATATGAGATAAAAAGCCAGCTGATATCAAAATTGCCAAACAAAAAGCTTTGGATGTAAACTTGAACTACAAAGGAACGCTTGGTTTTGACTGTGAGGTTGGTGAGAACGCTGCAGGGGGAGGAACGCTTATCTGTGTAACACTGGTGTGTGTTACAGTACCTAAAGCAGTGTTACACATCGCAGGGCCGGCGCTGGTACAGGTCAGGATAACATACAGCCAGGCACACTACAGTGGAAACCTGTTTACAATCCGTTTACAGAGGTACGTGTTTGGCCTTTTACCCAAACTGTTGTTTTTAATCTGGGATCCGTGTTTTATAAGACCTTACATGTGGCAAAAAAACAAACAAACAAACACACACAGAGATAACTCGAATGCCAAAATCACTAACATGGTAAGAGAGATTGAATCGACATACTTTTAAAGCTGCTTTTTATGAAATGTCAACATCCACATAGTTGCTTCCAAGATGAGCCTGAGAGGCACATTCATTGTTTACTCTACTGTGGTAGTGTCTCTGTTATGACACTGTACAATATCACTGGTCACCTCCTCAATTAGTTTTACCTTCCATCTTGAGAAGCACTTTGTTATATAATGTTGATACCAGGCTAGTATCCAGTTACTATTTGAAATGGACTTGTTTTGCTTCTTCTCAGCTGGTCATTTTAGACTGGAGCAGATAGCGTTATCTCATATGGGTGAGACTACACCCATTTGGCCTTCCAGGAAGACCACATCCAACTGTGAAATGAATTGAAAAGGGTTTCAATGAAGGATTTACACTGGCCTGGACATACTAACACTATATGTAGTGACCTCATACAAAGATGGCTGTTAAGCCTCTGGATGTTGAAGAGGACTCGTAGGTTTTGAGCTATTCTGAACACAAACTGACAGTGCAACTTCTCTACTGTACTAAAAAATAAAGTAAAACTGATCCCCCCCTCCCCAACTTTATTATTTTTGCAGTTATCTGTAAATTGCAGAAATTACCTCTTGAAGTTCTTACTACTACTCATAAAAAGAATTATGTCATCCTTGTCGTCTCAGCACTTTAAAATAATTTGTGTTCATAAGCAACAGGAAAAACATTATAGTAGCACACTTCCAAGTACATACAAAATACATCAAGTTAATGCCTTTTTCAATGGTCTGGCTGGAAAAGAAATACTCAGTGGATGAATTCTGTGTTGTTACTATGCCAATGTAATCTATCATGGGGAAGAGAGGAAAGGAAAAGCACAAATGAAAAAGAGAACACAGTTCTTCTGGTGTCTTCTATCATATCTACTGTATCTATCTATATCTATCTATCTACCTATCTACCTATCTACCTATCTATCTATCTATCTATCTAACCATGTCTCTTCTTGTTCTTCAACCTTTAGGGCCAAAATCCATTGAAATGTTTTAGTCCTGTCAGATGTATATCGTAAACTGTTCAATTACGAAATGGAAAATAAAATCTATTTTAAAGATCAACGCATTGTGACGTTTTTGTCCCATATACTGTATTCATGGTGTTTATTGATTCCATAGGAGGGGCTAGCACCCCTCAAAGCTGTATATAGGAGGGGCTAGCTCCCCTTAAAGCTGTTTATAGGAGGGGCTAGTGCCCCTAAAGCTGTTTATAGGAGGGGCTAGCTCCCCTCAAAGCTGTATATAGGAGGGGCTAGCACCCTCAAAGCTGTATATAGGAGGGGCTAGCACCCTCAAAGCTGTATATAGGAGGGGCTAGCTCCCCTTAAAGCTGTTTATAGGAGGGGCTAGTGCCCCTGAAAGCTGTTTATAGGAGGGGCTAGCTCCCCTCAAAGCTGTATACTGTTTATGCATGCCATGATTTTTTCCAATATCTCCTACTGTATTACTGTCTGGGGCCAAACCAATCACATCACTTTATAAACAAACACTGAAAATAATAGATAAAAAAACAATGAAATGGCATCTACAAGCTCATAGCGCGCCACCGAGTGGCGCGCTACGAGCTTGTAGATCTGCTATTTAAAACCTTTGCTTCTTTAGAACGCCACAACGGTAAGGCCCTCCGGTCTGATTATCGGATATGTTATAGAGCTCCACGAGACGCACGTGTGGAACTGTAGTACGTCCTCGGGCGACCTTTCTAGTCGACATGGCGCGCAAACGTTCCACTACACCGAGTGGCGCGCTACGAGCTTGTAGATCTGCTATTTAAAACCTTTGCTTCTGTAGAACGCCACAACGGTAAGGCCTTCCGGTCTGATTATCGGATATGTTATAGAGCTCCCAGAGACGCACGCGTGGAACTGTAGTACATCCTCGGGCGACCTTTCTAGTCGACATGGCACGCGCGAACGTTCCACTACACCGAGTGGCGCGCTACGAGCTTGTAGATCTGCTATTTAAAACCTTTGCTTCTGTAGAACGCCACAACGGTAAGGCCTTCCGGTCTGATTATCGGATATGTTATAGAGCTCCCAGAGACGCACGCGTGGAACTGTAGTACATCCTCGGACGACCTTTCTAGTCGACATGGCACGCGCGAACGTTCCACTACACCGAGTGGCGCGCTACGAGCTTGTAGATCTGCTATTTAAAACCTTTGCTTCTTTAGAACGCCACAACGGTAAGGCCCTCCGGTCTGATTATCGGATATGTTATAGAGCTCCCAGAGACGCACGCGTGGAACTGTAGTACGTCCTCGGGCGACCTTTCTAGTCGACATGGCGCGCGCGAACGTTCCACTACACCGAGTGGCGCGCTACGAGCTTGTAGGTCTGCTATTTTAGACAGACAGACAGACAGACAGACAAGACAGATTGTTAGACAGACAGACAGACAGACAGACAAGACAGATTGTTAGACAGACAGACAGACAGACAGACAGACAGTGGCCCCCAAAAATAGCAGACCTACAAGCTCGTAGTGCGGCACCCGGTGCCGCGCTACGAGCTTGTAGGTCTGCTATTTTGCTAGGGGGAACAACATATTTTCAGATGGGGGTCGGAGGCCAATTACATATCATTTTTGGGGTCCTTGGCATGAAATATTGAGCACCACTAATACAGAAATCATAGGTATAGGTCAGAATTTAGAAGACTTTTTTTATTTTGACGTCAGGCCTAAATGGGTTAAACTGTGAGTACATAAATGTGAAGAGATTATATCAATGAACCCTGAGGATGTACAGTAGGCTGTATACTTGTCCTTAATGTAGATGCAGTAATGCTCCTATCTGGTCACCAGAGGCCAGTCTATGGACGGATACTATCATGTTCTCCCTAGTACTATTCAGCATTGGTGTTATGTTAAGGGCCATTCTCACTGTGCACTTTAACTACAACTATAATATCTATAACAAGAGACTGTTTTCACGTTTAAAATGTCATTTATAAAAGCTGACTGAATACAATTGTTTAGAATCTATACCAGTGCTTCTCAATTCGGGGTCCGGTGACCCCCAGGGGCCATTGGGGGTTGTCCAGGGGGTCCCCAGTAAACGTAGGTAATGCAACATCACAATGGTTTGAACACGACTAGACAGCAGCACAGTCTGTTTTCACATTTAAAGTGACATTTATAAAAGCTAACTGAGCATAAATGCTTAGAATGTATTATTTACAAACACACAACTTGTGTGTTTGTAAATGAATCAATCAAGTGACTCGCTGAGTGTCTGACCGACTGACTCTCTGTCTGTCTGTCTGTCAGTCGGAATGACCTTTGACCTGACCTGTCCTGTGGGGACCGTGTCTGCTCTCTGGGGAAATAGGAGGTGACATCATGCAGTGTTGTGTTTTTGGCAGCAAACTCATTTCAGTCCCTTGAATAGTTTTCATTTAGTCACATTTTAGTCACCTGGAATGTTTGAGTGTTTTAGGTAATGCCTCTGTGTGTGTGTGGTGCTGTCATATTATATGTGTAACTCCCTCCGAGCACAGACAGACACAAGTGGTTTCCTTGAAAGTGATTTATTTGAAGACTTGTGGATCCTCCAAATTCACCGTGAAAACTATAAACAATACAATAAAACAAGCACGTTACAATTAACATAAATACGACATGACATGCACAGCATGTAGATGCAAACATTTTACCAAAGTAAAATACAGACATAAAACAAATACCTCGTTGGCTGCGTGCAAATAACAAAGAAGGGAATCTCTTCAGTCTTAGGTCCTTATAACCTTTCTTATGACAGTCTCTTGTAACTTAGTCTCTGTGTGTGACCAGTGCAAACGGAGCTGCTGCACCCTGCTGCTGCTAGCTGCTTGTGGCTTGATTAATTAATTGCTTACACAAAAAAATTATGAACTTCTTCATTAAACAATGAAACTATATCACCTATAGTGGCAACGGTTACAATATGAATGTGTTTAAATGCCAGTGTAGCTGGTTCACACACACACACACACAATGCAGCAGGCATTGGACAACCTGACAGCCACCGACCTGGCAACCCTGAATGAGCCAATCAGCTGCCAGTCTCTGGTGTGTGTGAGAGAGAGAGTCCTCACAAGTACTGTTAAACAAACTCTACCCTAACGTCAAAGTACATTAAAACACTTTTTCCTTTCCAAAACAAACACAACGTACATTATGACAATATTTCACCCTTTGCATTGGTAAAATAGACTTTATTTTTTTGTCTTCCCTTCCAAAAAAACAAAAAGATAAAATGACCCAAAATCCATGGTTAAGAGTATTCCACGATGGCTCAGTGGTTTGGGCAGCTGCCTATGGTGCCTGCCAGAGGACGCTGGTTCGAGTCAAGATTCGTGACCTCGGACCAAGGACTAAGGATCCAGAATAAATAAATCAAAATAAATCACTCTTTACCTTTTGGTCAAGTAAATGTACTATTGGAATGTATTTTGGCGGACATAATCCAAGATAATCCACTGTCAATTTGTAACAGTCAGCAGTGCCAGTTGGTGCCACAGGGTGGTGCACTGCTCCCTTTTGTTTTGCTTTGTGTAGAAGATCTGACGTCAATTCCAGCTCTTGCTATAGATAGCAAGGGGGCAGGCAGGCTTTCCAACGTTGAAGCTCTGGGTCCTAGTGGTAGGAGGAGGGACTACAGGCGGACCCGTGGATTCATGACCGGGAAACCCCGTGCAGCTGGGCTTTAACGTTGAGCGCTCGGTTGCCCTACGTCACTCAGGACCTCAAAGTTGAGGTCCTGGGAGGGACTTCCGGCAGTCTTCCGGGTGCTTCAAAACGCCACTGAGCAACTTCCACTGACATGAATAGCTGGGGGGGCGGAGCTTCGCGCTAGTTCAGTCTCTATTATATATATACTCTATGATAGATAGACATGACATGACATGATGTGTGTCAAACAATTGTCACACATGGATGGATGATTAGCCGTGTTTATTTATTTATTTCCGGGGGGAATGAATGAATGAATGAATGACTAACCCTGTAAAACCCGGATTAATTTCTACTTGCAAAAAAACGATTTCAACCTTACTACTACTTTTTACTACTAGGACTTATCAGAGGAAATCATGTAAAATACCTTTTAGTCAACAAGTCAAAAGTCAAGACAAGGACTAAGGACTAAGGATAAATCAATCCCGGCCCCTCCATAGGGCCGGGGGTCCGCGGAGGGGGTCCGCCGGGGGTCCGCGGAGGGGGTCCGCGGGGGTCCCCGGCCCTATCTCGGCCGTCCCTTGTCCGTTTCGGACGGGGGGAATCTCGTTCGAACCGGGCCGCCGTCCCGGACGCGCTCCCGGGGCTCTCGCGGTGGCAATAGTTGGAAATGACACGTCCACCAAGGGGAAACCTTGACCAGGCTATGGTGAGTATGCCAGTATGGCCACTATATGCGTGTACTATGTTGGCAGCAGTGCTCCGTTCACGTTTGTTTATTATATTAGTGCTGTCTACCGTTATACCTGGCTTAATATGGTCAATACTGACTCAGTCTAAAATATGCTTTGGCGGCCCCCCCCACCTCCTCTTGCTATAGACAGACATGACTTGACATGACATGACATGACATGATGTGTGTCAAACAATTGTCACACATGGATGGATGATTAGCCTTGTTTATTTATTTATTTCCGGGGGAATGAATGAATGAATGAATGAATGAATGAATAAATGAATAAATGAATAAATGAATAAATGAATAAATGAATAAATGAATGGATGGATGGATGGATGGATGGATGAATCATATATTCCCGGGGGCATTTCTCTCCAGGTGAGGACAATGCCATCCAGTCAACCAAATATGGATGTCAGACGATCAGGCATCATCTCGTATGTATTACTTCTACTACTACTACTACTACACACACCCAAACACGCAAATGAAGGGGCATGGTTCCGGCTACTTTGTGGGATTATCTTATGCAAATGAAGGTGCGTGGTATGCAAATGAAGGGGCATGGTATGCAAATTAAGGGGCATGGTATGCAAATGAAGGGGAGTGGTATGCAAATGAAGGGCGTGTTTCGGCTACTTTGTGGGATTAGTTTATGCAAATTAAGGGGCGTGGTATGCAAATGAAGGGGCGTGGTATGCAAATGAAGGGGCATGGTATGCAAATGAAGGGGAGTGGTATGCAAATGAAGGGCGTGTGTCGGCTACTTTGTGGGATTCGTTTATGCAAATGAAGGTGCGTGGTATGCAAATGAAGGGGAGTGGTATGCAAATGAAGGGGAGTGGTATGCAAATGAAGGGCATGTTTCGGCTACTTTGTGGTATTAGTTTATGCAAATGAAGGGGTGTGGTATGCAAATGAAGGGGTGTGGTATGCAAATGAAGGGGCGTGGTATGCAAATGAATAGGAGTGGTATGCAAATGAATGGGAGTGGTATGCAAATGAAGGTGCATGGTATGCAAATGAAGGGGCATGGTATGCAAATGAAGGGGAGTGGTATGCAAATGAAGGGGAGTGGTATGCAAATGAAGGGGAGTGGTATGCAAATGAAGAGGAGTGGTATGCAAATGAAGGGCATGTTTCGGCTACTTTGTGGGATTAGTTTATGCAAATGAAGGGCGTGGTTTCGACTACTTTGTGGGAACGGTTTATGCAAATTTGATGGGCGTGGTTTCGACTACCTTTGTGGGAACGGTTTATGCAAATTTGACGGGCGTGTTTCGGCTACTTTGTGTGGGTGGTTTATGCAAATGAAGGGCGTGGTTTTGACTACTTTGTGGGAACGGTTTATGCAAATTTGACGGGCGTGTTTCGGCTACTTTGTGGGGGTGGTTTATGCAAATGAAGGGCGTGGTTTCGACTACTTTGTGGGAACGGTTTATGCAAATTTGATGGGCGTGGTTTCGACTACTTTGTGGGGGTGGTTCATGCAAATGAAGGGCGTGGTTTCGGCTACTTTGTGGGAACGGTTAATGCAAATTCGACGGGCGTGGTTTCGACTACTTTGTGGGGGTGGTTCATGCAAATGAAGGGCGTGGTTTCGATCACTTTGTGGGAACGGTTTATGCAAATTTGATGGGCGTGGTTTCGACTACTTTGTGGGGGTGGTTCATGCAAATGAAGGGCGTGGTTTCGACTACTTTGTGGGAACGGTTTATGCAAATTTGACGGGCGTGTTTCGGCTACTTTGTGGGGGTGGTTCATGCAAATGAAGGGCGTGGTTTGGACTACTTTGTGGGAACGGTTTATGCAAATTTGACGGGCGTGGTTTGGACTACTTTGTGGGGGTGGTTCATGCAAATGAAGGGCGTGGTTTCGACTACTTTGTGGGAACGGTTTATGCAAATTTGATGGGCGTGGTTTCGACTACTTTGTGGGAACGGTTTATGCAAATTTGATGGGCGTGGTTTCGACTACTTTGTGGGGGTGGTTCATGCAAATGAAGGGCGTGGTTTCGACTACTTTGTGGGAACGGTTTATGCAAATTTGACGGGCGTGTTTCGGCTACTTTGTGGGGGTGGTTTATGCAAATGAAGGGCGTGGTTTCGACTACTTTGTGGGAACGGTTTATGCAAATTGGTTCAGACTACTTTGTGGGAGTGGGTTATGCAAATTTGATGGGCGTGGTTTCGACTACTTTGTTTGGGTGGTTCATGCAAATGAAGAGCGTGGTTTCGACTACTTTGTGGGAACGGTTTATGCAAATTTGATGGGCGTGGTTTCGACTACTTTGTGGGAACGGTTTATGCAAATTTGATGGGCGTGGTTTCGACTACTTTGTGGGAACGGTTTATGCAAATTTGACGGGCGGGTTTCGGCTACTTTGTGGGGGTGGTTTATGCAAATGAAGGGCGTGGTTTCGACTACTTTGTGGGAACGGTTTATGCAAATTGGTTCAGACTACTTTGTGGGAGTGGGTTATGCAAATTTGATGGGCGTGGTTTCGACTACTTTGTTTGGGTGGTTCATGCAAATGAAGAGCGTGGTTTCGACTACTTTGTGGGAACGGTTTATGCAAATTTGATGGGCGTGGTTTCGACTACTTTGTGGGGGTGGTTCATGCAAATGAAGGGCGTGGTTTCGACTACTTTGTGGGAACGGTTTATGCAAATTTGATGGGCGTGGTTTTGACTACTTTGTGGGGGTGGTTAATGCAAATGAAGGGGAGTACTACTTTGTGGGTTAGGGTTATACAAATTTGATAGGCGTGGTTTCGACTACTTTGTGGGAGGGGTTTATGCAAATGAAGGGGAGTGGTTCTGACTACTTTGTGGGGGTGGTTTATGCAAATTAGTGGGCGTGGTTTCGACTACTTTGTGGGGGTGGTGCAAATGCATACCACGCCCCTTCATTTGAATAAACAACTCCCACAAATCAGCCGGGGGAAAAAAGGGGAGGCGGGGCTTAGGTTTGAAAGAGGCGGGTCTTACAAAAGGGGGGAAGGCGGGGCTTAGGTTTGACAGAGGCCTAAGTTAGCGAGAAAAGTCGTGAAAGTCACTTTGACGCGCGACAACGCGCCAACGATAAAACATCACGGTCCGACGTTCGGATATGTCGGAGAGCTAGCCGAGACGAACGGTTCGGTGTCTCGGACGCACGCCTCCGACAGTCGTACAAAACGTCCTTCACTTTGGCTGTGTGCATGGGAGACCTCATAGACACATAGGCCCTCATTTATCAATTGAGTGTAAAATCTGCCCCAAATTCGAGTGTAGGTTTCGTAGTACACCCACGTCGAGTCGGCATTTACAAAGTGATCGCAGACAGCTGATCCTTCCTTAATTTCGTTCGGACGTTTATAAATGTGACGGCTGAAATCTATCTGGCACGCCCTATGAAATCAAGCCTCGCCCTCGTTTTTGCGACATGAACAACTGCAGTACGACCTTGGAAACCATAGTTACATGACGAAAGTAGCCTATCTTAAATAAATAAAGAAAGAACACCTGTATGAATTAAATAAAGCTGTAGCTGTAGTACCCTGTCTGTTTCTCCTCTCGCCTCGCTTGCCTTGCTGCCCACACACACGCACACACATACGGGCCGTGGCCCAGTCAGTTTAGAGCTGGCCCAACTTTGAGCCTTAATTGTGCATGCAAATTTCTGGTTATTAAACCACAGCATGCAAGCCGCCTTTGTTTTAAAATGGTTCCCCAAACCGTTCACAGTTCACAGTTCACTATCGGCCGGGGATGCCCCCCCCCCCCCCATGCTAATTTGCCCAGTCAATCATTTGATCCGTGCTACGCGCCTGCCATGTGTTGTTAGTTGTTGTAGCCTATATTAAATTATTAAAGTATTTATTCATTTAATATAGCCTTATTTAAGGTTTATCCTTAAAACGACGAGATGTAACTCGAGAAAGACATGGCTGTAGAATTGCACTATACTATAGCCTACCCGTTGGTTGGTAGACTTGACTATAGCAGCATGCACTCTCGATCCAGTTAACTATTCCAGGAGGGGGGGGGGGGGGCACCGGCATGCGCTCATGCAAAACACTGTTTAAATGGCTTAAGCATCAAAACTTGCAACATTGTTTTAATTGCGCGATTTTAACTGCTTGTAAAGTTGGTAATCTCCTACCAATTTCATATGACACAAAGACACATCGTTGATGTATTCCTTTCCTTTTTTTTTTTTTTTTTCTTTACATTTAGCCCATATACATACCTATACAGTTTTATATAAACATTTTAGGAGTGAATACATATGTTTCGATGCCTGTGACAGCCTCTCAGCTGGTCAAACAATGCTGCTCCGCTGTTCTACGACAAAAAACAGGTGAGGACAAAGCGTACGACAGCTCCCGACCAGACGTGAGTTTTGTCTTGGCACAAGATCATTTTCAATCTTTGGCGCAAATCGTAAATGCCGAAAATTGCGGTAATTTCGGCGTACACCCATATTTTGGCGTACGCACGGTTGATACATGAGGGCCATAGACTCTAACAGCATCCAGGCTGAAAAAGTGAAACGAGACCGCGCCTCCTAGAAAGGTCGCCCGAGGACGTCCTTATAGATCCACGCGTGCGTCTCCGGGAGCTCTACAACATATCCGAAAATCTGACCGGAAGGCCTCACCGTCGTGGCGTTCTAGTGAAGCAAAGGTTTTACGTTCACGTGCGCCTACGCCGACGATCGTAACTCTGTTCGGGATGGGCCGAACACCTCTGCGATCGCGGCGACAAGCCGATCGTCGTGATGGTCTGTGTTTTTTTCTGCAACCTCGGGAACCTCAAATCTGACCCGAGGCCTAGCGTTGCAGTGTAGTTCCCTTTATCGGACGCTTGTAAGAGTCCCACAAAGTCGAGACCAACTCCATTTTATTCGTCATGTCCTGAATATGGATATTCGGGGGTGTTGGGTATTTAAAAAAATATCCTTCACCCCATTTGTAAGGCATTTGGCCCAAAGGTCAGCGTGGCTGACCTTTGACCTTTGCAAACGTTGTGGAAAGCCCAGACCGGCTCCATTGGATTCGGCACACTCTAAATATGAAGAGTGTGCGAAGAATAGGGTTAGGGAACATGTTTTAAAGGTTTGTTTTGTGTATTTCACACTTCTGTGGAGAGGAGAGGAGAGGAGGGAGAGGAGAGGCAGTCTTTTGGCGGACCTTTGACCTTTGCAAACGTCGTGGAAAGCCCAGACCGGCGCCATTGGATTCGGCATGCTCTTAATATGAACAATATGTCTAGTGTGTGAAGAATAACATTAATGAACATGTTGTGTTTTGTGTTTGGTCTGTTCACTCAAAAAGAGAGGAGAGCAGAGGAGGGGAGAGGCAGAGGCCTCCATTCATCTCACTGCCCATGTAATATCTATATCTGGCCACAGAGTGGGTGTGGCGCTGTTCTGAATTTCACTCCCAAATTACTCTTCTTCTCCAGTTTCTCTGACTTCCTGTGTGTGTGTGTCAGAAGACAGCAACAGAGGCAACAGAGACACAGGAGGAACACACCCATGACTGCCAGTACCACCACTACAACCTACCCATGCCCCACCTGCAATAAAACATGTAATTCCAGGATTGGACTCTTTAGCCACCAAAGAACTCACCGTTAAGGACATAAGTGGACGTCATCATTGGATTCGATGGACAACCATCAGCAAGTAAGTAAGTGTGTGTGTGTGTGTGTGTGTGTGTGTGTGTGTGTGTGTGTGTGTGTGTGTTATGTCTGTAATTTACTTTGGTAAAATGTTTGCATCTACATGTGCTGTGCATGTCATGTCGTATTTATGTTAATTGTAACATGCTTGTTTTATTGTATTGTTTATAGTTTTCACGGTGAATTTGGAGGATCCACAAGTCTTCAAATAAATCAGTTTCAAGGAAACCACTTGTGTCTGTCTGTCCTCGGAGGGAGTTACACATATAATATGTGTATGCTCAGTTAGCTTTTATAAACGTGAAAACAGACTGCGCTGCTGTCTAGTCATGTGCAAACCATTGTGATGTTGCATTACCTACGTTTACTGGTGACCCCCTGGAAATCCCCCAAGGGCCCCTGGGGGTCACCGGACCCCGAATTGAGACGCACTGGCATGCATTCTAAGCATTTATGATCAGTTAGCTTTTATAAATGTCATTTTAAACGTGAAAACAGACTGCGCTGCTGTCTAGTCTGTCTGTCTGTCTGTCTGTCTGTCTAAAATAGCAGACCTACAAGCTCGTAGCGCGGCACCGAGTGCCGTGCTACGAGCTTGTAGATCTGCTATTTTTGGGGGCCACTGGCTGTCTGTCTGTCTGGCTGTCTGTCTGTCTGTCTGTCTGTCTGTCTTGTCTGTCTAAAATAGCAGACCTACAAGCTCGTAGCGCGGCACTCGGTGCCGCGCTACGAGCTTGTAGATCTGCTATTTTTGGGGGCCTCTGTCTGTCTGTCTGTCTGTCTGTCTAAAATAGCAGACCTACAAGCTTTTTCTTTTGTACAACTTGACCTATGTTTCTTCTTCTTATTGGGGAGATGGAGGCAGATCCTGTGGAAATACGCGCAGCTGGAGGGGCTCTCACTTTTTCCCCCTTGTTTCTTTTTTGTTTGCTAACGTTTATCCGTTTGAAATCAGCAGCTTTCTAGTGAACGTGCTGGCGGTTTGAAAGCTGGAGACAGAATGACTTTTCATAGTATGATTCTGTGCAGGGGAATATACGTTGTTTCATGGCACAAAACACTGATCTCCACCATAGTCACCCTCCGTTGAGACGAAGCCCGTCATTTCATGTTGCTGCTTGAGGGTGACTCAGAGCACAAGGAATTTACAAGCACACTTCCTGATCGTTTTTTTTTTTTTTTTTTTTACCTTTTTAGTGTCACCGCTGCTTTTAAAAATGGCCACTGCTGTTAAACATGTGTAATATGTGCACATGCTCACAATGCGCACACAAATTACACACATGTTCAAACACAAGGCATGTTTGTCTCCAGCTTTCTAAATGTCCATCCTGACTGAAGCCCAAGAGTTCCTAATAATACCCAATCTCAGGGTCCCAAAAGAGCTACAATTCCTGGGTGGACGTTCTTCCTTACCTGTGGAAACCTTGCTTCGACTACAGGGGCTTAATAATCTAGGATTGCAGATTTTAGGGAACTAAAATTGGCTAGTGTTAATGTTTCATTGTTGGAAATCCAACACGTACGAGCGGCGCACGTCTAGAAATAATATAGGTGGATGCAACTCATTTTTGTACATAAAAGTGCCATCTCTTTTTAAGTCTTCCAAGCGTTCTTTCCAAGTGAAATGCATCCTGGTACGTGGCGGGTCACTTCAGGCGGCTTGACCAGAGCATCCTGGTACGTGGCGGGTCACTTCAGGCGGCTTGACCAGAGCATCCTGGTACGTGGCGGGTCACTTCAGGCGGCTTGACCAGAGCATAGGATAAAGACGCACAACGTTCTTGTGTCACGGTAGTCTATCACAACATGTAGCCATGTGCCCCCATCAAGGCATGTTACCAAAAACGTGTTCAACATGCATGAACTTTTGTGTCTTTCATCACTTTTTTTTTTTTTTTCAGATAGAAAACATATATATATATCAGACTGGTATCCATTCTGTCGCTTTGCAACGGAACTTTAAATGTTTTTGTAGGCATTGTTTTTTAAAAGCTCTGAGCCAAGCGGTCGGGTGACTATACGTGAAAACGGGAAGGAGAAAGGCCAATCGGTTGGCTTGGAGATGGAGCTCGTCTCCAGAAGATTAAGGAAAAAACAAACAAAAAAAAACTTTACTGAATTACGTAGGTTAAAATGTAGTTGTATAGTATTGTTATTTCAATAGAATTGTCTTATTTTACCTCTCATTATTGTAAAGTAACATAGTAAATAATTATAAGGAAGACAACATATGTTTATTTTGTAAAGAAGTTACAGAATCTTATTGAACATAACCGTACTGTTTACCATTCCTCAACCATGACTTGATTCGCTGTCACTTTGTTGGAGGGTGTGATAGGGTAGCTTTGATAGGATAGTGACTGGTGTTCTGTTATCTCCAACGTCTCAGTATGTCCACGATGGACATATCATAGTAGAGCTATGATCTTAGCAGTATTGACTTCTGAAAATGTGACATTTTAATGGGAGAATAACAATGGGGGAAATCACCACAAAGTCACGCTAATACAGCAAGGATCAGGAGTCCATAAGGACACTAAAATGTAAGTCTAGGTCATTAATATAGCCAGCCTAACAGACTCAAGACTCAAGGTGCTGTGGCTGGACACTGGTTCAGAAGCGATGAAGATGAAACGTTCATCAAAGAGTAGCCTTAGATATAGTGAAGGCGAACACAATAAGCTCAAAGTGGGTCTTGTTTTCCAAATGGTCATGAATTAAACTCACTTTCTTTTAATTAGTATTTTTTTAATGGGCTTTTTTGTAATAGAAAGCCTCTCAGTATTTAAATAAAGTTACTGTCTGTCACACAACGCAAGACTTAATAGAGCAGACGAGATCCTGTTAGTGACTGTGCCAGTTCAAAACATTTTAATCTCATCCATTCACACATGTATTTTTACATAACTATTCTCCAGAAATGATATCTTGTGAATTTTTATCAATGATAAAAAAAAACATCAAATTGTTTCATATCAACTACAGCTAAATCGGGTTCTTCCAACACTTATATATCATCTTCGAGGAGCATTATAATGGATGGTTTATAAATTCATAACAGATGGGCCGTAGGGATCCATTAGTTGGCAGCAGCTATGTACACTGTAAAAGAAAAAAGCTGCTGTTTAAAAAGAATATATTTTTATGATACCCCATTTGCATGAGTAAACTGGCTGAATGGCTGGAAGTGTTCACATGCCAGTGCATGATGGGGGAGCTGGTTTCATCATTATGTCTCGCTTAGGGCTGCAACACTTCCATGTCATCGATTACAAATATATATTAAGAATCAATCCCTATATTTGGGGCATGTCATTATTGGTGAAGTAAAAAAAAAAAAAAAAGTAACAAAGTATGTTTCACTATTTTTGCCTGACACTGTTGTGCAACAAAGTAGAAAATGACACTTAAAGGATGCATTTAGACATTTTCAACCTATCTTCATATAAGTGGTACTCACTAATGCTTATTATAAAATTGCACCATTTTTGTCTACTCTGCCTGTGTCTCAGAGAAGGGCTGTGGACAGTTCAGAAACCCGCCAATCAGTGACATCATCAATGGGGAATCCAAGTTAATAGAAATTGCAGGCTTCATATTCCTGAATTATTTGCATGCTATAATGGAAGCCATTGTTCTTGCGTTAATAAAAAACAAAATAAAACATTTGTTGTTTGAAAGAAAAAGAGTACAGTACAGTACAGTACAGTACAGCACCACTCACTTCAAACATATCATGAGCGTTAGTGAGGACCAATTATAATATGTAGATAGGTTGAAAATGGGTGAAGTCGTCCTTTAAGTATTTAATTGACTTGTTGATGTGTAAAATTGATTTAAATGTCTATAACAAAAAAATGCATTTTGATTAGCAAAGAGTAATCGCTAAGACTAAAGGATAGTTGCAGCCCTAGTCCTGTGTACTGTATATCTGCCTTCTGTAGCCAGTGGTGCATAGCCTCCACAATGCTACCATGCTATCTAGCTATATCACACCCCTCAACATCTTTGCTGGTCTGCCTATCCCTTTGTACAGTCATGTAAAAAACAAAAAACATAGTAATTGTAAGACCGATGTGTACTGTACGTGTGTGTTTTTCTTTGTTTTTATTCAAGGGACGGGAGGTGTGTTTGAGGTGTGCATTGTTTGGGGGTGGGGGGGCTGGGGTTTGATCACTGTGTTATTTTCTCATAGTGTCATTTAGACCATGTTGAGTGTTTTGTGTATTTTCTGTGTAGTGGACTTCTTGCTGAGTCTGCGTCTAGCGCAGCCATAGTTTCATATTGATGTGTGTGTAGTACCTCTAATCCACCACAACTAGCAAAGTCCTTATTCTGCTAACGTGCATTTTAATAATATTTTTGTTTTGTTTTTTTCTTTCTTTTGTTTTTTTACTAAAAGAGAAAGAAAGCTACACATGTTATGTTCAGATTTTAATCACCTTTTATCCAAGTTCAAAAACACTGCTCTTTTTGTCTTATTGAAGTTGTATTATGTAGAGAAATAAATATGAGATAAAAAGCCAGCTGATATCAAAATTGCCAAACAAAAAGCTTTGGATGTAAACTTGAACTACAAAGGAACGCTTGGTTTTGACTGTGAGGTTGGTGAGAACGCTGCAGGGGGAGGAACGCTTATCTGTGTAACACTGGTGTGTGTTACAGTACCTAAAGCAGTGTTACACATCGCAGGGCCGGCGCTGGTACAGGTCAGGATAACATACAGCCAGGCACACTACAGTGGAAACCTGTTTACAATCCGTTTACAGAGGTACGTGTTTGGCCTTTTACCCAAACTGTTGTTTTTAATCTGGGATCCGTGTTTTATAAGACCTTACATGTGGCAAAAAAACAAACAAACAAACACACACAGAGATAACTCGAATGCCAAAATCACTAACATGGTAAGAGAGATTGAATCGACATACTTTTAAAGCTGCTTTTTATGAAATGTCAACATCCACATAGTTGCTTCCAAGATGAGCCTGAGAGGCACATTCATTGTTTACTCTACTGTGGTAGTGTCTCTGTTATGACACTGTACAATATCACTGGTCACCTCCTCAATTAGTTTTACCTTCCATCTTGAGAAGCACTTTGTTATATAATGTTGATACCAGGCTAGTATCCAGTTACTATTTGAAATGGACTTGTTTTGCTTCTTCTCAGCTGGTCATTTTAGACTGGAGCAGATAGCGTTATCTCATATGGGTGAGACTACACCCATTTGGCCTTCCAGGAAGACCACATCCAACTGTGAAATGAATTGAAAAGGGTTTCAATGAAGGATTTACACTGGCCTGGACATACTAACACTATATGTAGTGACCTCATACAAAGATGGCTGTTAAGCCTCTGGATGTTGAAGAGGACTCGTAGGTTTTGAGCTATTCTGAACACAAACTGACAGTGCAACTTCTCTACTGTACTAAAAAATAAAGTAAAACTGATCCCCCCCTCCCCAACTTTATTATTTTTGCAGTTATCTGTAAATTGCAGAAATTACCTCTTGAAGTTCTTACTACTACTCATAAAAAGAATTATGTCATCCTTGTCGTCTCAGCACTTTAAAATAATTTGTGTTCATAAGCAACAGGAAAAACATTATAGTAGCACACTTCCAAGTACATACAAAATACATCAAGTTAATGCCTTTTTCAATGGTCTGGCTGGAAAAGAAATACTCAGTGGATGAATTCTGTGTTGTTACTATGCCAATGTAATCTATCATGGGGAAGAGAGGAAAGGAAAAGCACAAATGAAAAAGAGAACACAGTTCTTCTGGTGTCTTCTATCATATCTACTGTATCTATCTATATCTATCTATCTACCTATCTACCTATCTACCTATCTATCTATCTATCTATCTAACCATGTCTCTTCTTGTTCTTCAACCTTTAGGGCCAAAATCCATTGAAATGTTTTAGTCCTGTCAGATGTATATCGTAAACTGTTCAATTACGAAATGGAAAATAAAATCTATTTTAAAGATCAACGCATTGTGACGTTTTTGTCCCATATACTGTATTCATGGTGTTTATTGATTCCATAGGAGGGGCTAGCACCCCTCAAAGCTGTATATAGGAGGGGCTAGCTCCCCTTAAAGCTGTTTATAGGAGGGGCTAGTGCCCCTAAAGCTGTTTATAGGAGGGGCTAGCTCCCCTCAAAGCTGTATATAGGAGGGGCTAGCACCCTCAAAGCTGTATATAGGAGGGGCTAGCACCCTCAAAGCTGTATATAGGAGGGGCTAGCTCCCCTTAAAGCTGTTTATAGGAGGGGCTAGTGCCCCTGAAAGCTGTTTATAGGAGGGGCTAGCTCCCCTCAAAGCTGTATACTGTTTATGCATGCCATGATTTTTTCCAATATCTCCTACTGTATTACTGTCTGGGGCCAAACCAATCACATCACTTTATAAACAAACACTGAAAATAATAGATAAAAAAACAATGAAATGGCATCTACAAGCTCATAGCGCGCCACCGAGTGGCGCGCTACGAGCTTGTAGATCTGCTATTTAAAACCTTTGCTTCTTTAGAACGCCACAACGGTAAGGCCCTCCGGTCTGATTATCGGATATGTTATAGAGCTCCACGAGACGCACGTGTGGAACTGTAGTACGTCCTCGGGCGACCTTTCTAGTCGACATGGCGCGCAAACGTTCCACTACACCGAGTGGCGCGCTACGAGCTTGTAGATCTGCTATTTAAAACCTTTGCTTCTGTAGAACGCCACAACGGTAAGGCCTTCCGGTCTGATTATCGGATATGTTATAGAGCTCCCAGAGACGCACGCGTGGAACTGTAGTACATCCTCGGGCGACCTTTCTAGTCGACATGGCACGCGCGAACGTTCCACTACACCGAGTGGCGCGCTACGAGCTTGTAGATCTGCTATTTAAAACCTTTGCTTCTGTAGAACGCCACAACGGTAAGGCCTTCCGGTCTGATTATCGGATATGTTATAGAGCTCCCAGAGACGCACGCGTGGAACTGTAGTACATCCTCGGACGACCTTTCTAGTCGACATGGCACGCGCGAACGTTCCACTACACCGAGTGGCGCGCTACGAGCTTGTAGATCTGCTATTTAAAACCTTTGCTTCTTTAGAACGCCACAACGGTAAGGCCCTCCGGTCTGATTATCGGATATGTTATAGAGCTCCCAGAGACGCACGCGTGGAACTGTAGTACGTCCTCGGGCGACCTTTCTAGTCGACATGGCGCGCGCGAACGTTCCACTACACCGAGTGGCGCGCTACGAGCTTGTAGGTCTGCTATTTTAGACAGACAGACAGACAGACAGACAAGACAGATTGTTAGACAGACAGACAGACAGACAGACAAGACAGATTGTTAGACAGACAGACAGACAGACAGACAGACAGTGGCCCCCAAAAATAGCAGACCTACAAGCTCGTAGTGCGGCACCCGGTGCCGCGCTACGAGCTTGTAGGTCTGCTATTTTGCTAGGGGGAACAACATATTTTCAGATGGGGGTCGGAGGCCAATTACATATCATTTTTGGGGTCCTTGGCATGAAATATTGAGCACCACTAATACAGAAATCATAGGTATAGGTCAGAATTTAGAAGACTTTTTTTATTTTGACGTCAGGCCTAAATGGGTTAAACTGTGAGTACATAAATGTGAAGAGATTATATCAATGAACCCTGAGGATGTACAGTAGGCTGTATACTTGTCCTTAATGTAGATGCAGTAATGCTCCTATCTGGTCACCAGAGGCCAGTCTATGGACGGATACTATCATGTTCTCCCTAGTACTATTCAGCATTGGTGTTATGTTAAGGGCCATTCTCACTGTGCACTTTAACTACAACTATAATATCTATAACAAGAGACTGTTTTCACGTTTAAAATGTCATTTATAAAAGCTGACTGAATACAATTGTTTAGAATCTATACCAGTGCTTCTCAATTCGGGGTCCGGTGACCCCCAGGGGCCATTGGGGGTTGTCCAGGGGGTCCCCAGTAAACGTAGGTAATGCAACATCACAATGGTTTGAACACGACTAGACAGCAGCACAGTCTGTTTTCACATTTAAAGTGACATTTATAAAAGCTAACTGAGCATAAATGCTTAGAATGTATTATTTACAAACACACAACTTGTGTGTTTGTAAATGAATCAATCAAGTGACTCGCTGAGTGTCTGACCGACTGACTCTCTGTCTGTCTGTCTGTCAGTCGGAATGACCTTTGACCTGACCTGTCCTGTGGGGACCGTGTCTGCTCTCTGGGGAAATAGGAGGTGACATCATGCAGTGTTGTGTTTTTGGCAGCAAACTCATTTCAGTCCCTTGAATAGTTTTCATTTAGTCACATTTTAGTCACCTGGAATGTTTGAGTGTTTTAGGTAATGCCTCTGTGTGTGTGTGGTGCTGTCATATTATATGTGTAACTCCCTCCGAGCACAGACAGACACAAGTGGTTTCCTTGAAAGTGATTTATTTGAAGACTTGTGGATCCTCCAAATTCACCGTGAAAACTATAAACAATACAATAAAACAAGCACGTTACAATTAACATAAATACGACATGACATGCACAGCATGTAGATGCAAACATTTTACCAAAGTAAAATACAGACATAAAACAAATACCTCGTTGGCTGCGTGCAAATAACAAAGAAGGGAATCTCTTCAGTCTTAGGTCCTTATAACCTTTCTTATGACAGTCTCTTGTAACTTAGTCTCTGTGTGTGACCAGTGCAAACGGAGCTGCTGCACCCTGCTGCTGCTAGCTGCTTGTGGCTTGATTAATTAATTGCTTACACAAAAAAATTATGAACTTCTTCATTAAACAATGAAACTATATCACCTATAGTGGCAACGGTTACAATATGAATGTGTTTAAATGCCAGTGTAGCTGGTTCACACACACACACACACAATGCAGCAGGCATTGGACAACCTGACAGCCACCGACCTGGCAACCCTGAATGAGCCAATCAGCTGCCAGTCTCTGGTGTGTGTGAGAGAGAGAGTCCTCACAAGTACTGTTAAACAAACTCTACCCTAACGTCAAAGTACATTAAAACACTTTTTCCTTTCCAAAACAAACACAACGTACATTATGACAATATTTCACCCTTTGCATTGGTAAAATAGACTTTATTTTTTTGTCTTCCCTTCCAAAAAAACAAAAAGATAAAATGACCCAAAATCCATGGTTAAGAGTATTCCACGATGGCTCAGTGGTTTGGGCAGCTGCCTATGGTGCCTGCCAGAGGACGCTGGTTCGAGTCAAGATTCGTGACCTCGGACCAAGGACTAAGGATCCAGAATAAATAAATCAAAATAAATCACTCTTTACCTTTTGGTCAAGTAAATGTACTATTGGAATGTATTTTGGCGGACATAATCCAAGATAATCCACTGTCAATTTGTAACAGTCAGCAGTGCCAGTTGGTGCCACAGGGTGGTGCACTGCTCCCTTTTGTTTTGCTTTGTGTAGAAGATCTGACGTCAATTCCAGCTCTTGCTATAGATAGCAAGGGGGCAGGCAGGCTTTCCAACGTTGAAGCTCTGGGTCCTAGTGGTAGGAGGAGGGACTACAGGCGGACCCGTGGATTCATGACCGGGAAACCCCGTGCAGCTGGGCTTTAACGTTGAGCGCTCGGTTGCCCTACGTCACTCAGGACCTCAAAGTTGAGGTCCTGGGAGGGACTTCCGGCAGTCTTCCGGGTGCTTCAAAACGCCACTGAGCAACTTCCACTGACATGAATAGCTGGGGGGGCGGAGCTTCGCGCTAGTTCAGTCTCTATTATATATATACTCTATGATAGATAGACATGACATGACATGATGTGTGTCAAACAATTGTCACACATGGATGGATGATTAGCCGTGTTTATTTATTTATTTCCGGGGGGAATGAATGAATGAATGAATGACTAACCCTGTAAAACCCGGATTAATTTCTACTTGCAAAAAAACGATTTCAACCTTACTACTACTTTTTACTACTAGGACTTATCAGAGGAAATCATGTAAAATACCTTTTAGTCAACAAGTCAAAAGTCAAGACAAGGACTAAGGACTAAGGATAAATCAATCCCGGCCCCTCCATAGGGCCGGGGGTCCGCGGAGGGGGTCCGCCGGGGGTCCGCGGAGGGGGTCCGCGGGGGTCCCCGGCCCTATCTCGGCCGTCCCTTGTCCGTTTCGGACGGGGGGAATCTCGTTCGAACCGGGCCGCCGTCCCGGACGCGCTCCCGGGGCTCTCGCGGTGGCAATAGTTGGAAATGACACGTCCACCAAGGGGAAACCTTGACCAGGCTATGGTGAGTATGCCAGTATGGCCACTATATGCGTGTACTATGTTGGCAGCAGTGCTCCGTTCACGTTTGTTTATTATATTAGTGCTGTCTACCGTTATACCTGGCTTAATATGGTCAATACTGACTCAGTCTAAAATATGCTTTGGCGGCCCCCCCCACCTCCTCTTGCTATAGACAGACATGACTTGACATGACATGACATGACATGATGTGTGTCAAACAATTGTCACACATGGATGGATGATTAGCCTTGTTTATTTATTTATTTCCGGGGGGAATGAATGAATGAATGAATGAATGAATGAATAAATGAATAAATGAATAAATGAATAAATGAATAAATGAATAAATGAATAAATGAATAAATAAATGGATGGATGGATGGATGGATGGATGAATCATATATTCCCGGGGGCATTTCTCTCCAGGTGAGGACAATGCCATCCAGTCAACCAAATATGGATGTCAGACGATCAGGCATCATCTCGTATGTATTACTTCTACTACTACTACTACTACACACACCCAAACACGCAAATGAAGGGGCATGGTTCCGGCTACTTTGTGGGATTATCTTATGCAAATGAAGGTGCGTGGTATGCAAATGAAGGGGCATGGTATGCAAATTAAGGGGCATGGTATGCAAATGAAGGGGAGTGGTATGCAAATGAAGGGCGTGTTTCGGCTACTTTGTGGGATTAGTTTATGCAAATTAAGGGGCGTGGTATGCAAATGAAGGGGCGTGGTATGCAAATGAAGGGGCATGGTATGCAAATGAAGGGGAGTGGTATGCAAATGAAGGGCGTGTGTCGGCTACTTTGTGGGATTCGTTTATGCAAATGAAGGTGTGTGGTATGCAAATGAAGGGGAGTGGTATGCAAATGAAGGGGAGTGGTATGCAAATGAAGGGCATGTTTCGGCTACTTTGTGGTATTAGTTTATGCAAATGAAGGGGTGTGGTATGCAAATGAAGGGGTGTGGTATGCAAATGAAGGGGCGTGGTATGCAAATGAATAGGAGTGGTATGCAAATGAATGGGAGTGGTATGCAAATGAAGGTGCATGGTATGCAAATGAAGGGGCATGGTATGCAAATGAAGGGGAGTGGTATGCAAATGAAGGGGAGTGGTATGCAAATGAAGGGGAGTGGTATGCAAATGAAGAGGAGTGGTATGCAAATGAAGGGCATGTTTCGGCTACTTTGTGGGATTAGTTTATGCAAATGAAGGGCGTGGTTTCGACTACTTTGTGGGAACGGTTTATGCAAATTTGATGGGCGTGGTTTCGACTACCTTTGTGGGAACGGTTTATGCAAATTTGACGGGCGTGTTTCGGCTACTTTGTGTGGGTGGTTTATGCAAATGAAGGGCGTGGTTTTGACTACTTTGTGGGAACGGTTTATGCAAATTTGACGGGCGTGTTTCGGCTACTTTGTGGGGGTGGTTTATGCAAATGAAGGGCGTGGTTTCGACTACTTTGTGGGAACGGTTTATGCAAATTTGATGGGCGTGGTTTCGACTACTTTGTGGGGGTGGTTCATGCAAATGAAGGGCGTGGTTTCGGCTACTTTGTGGGAACGGTTAATGCAAATTCGACGGGCGTGGTTTCGACTACTTTGTGGGGGTGGTTCATGCAAATGAAGGGCGTGGTTTCGATCACTTTGTGGGAACGGTTTATGCAAATTTGATGGGCGTGGTTTCGACTACTTTGTGGGGGTGGTTCATGCAAATGAAGGGCGTGGTTTCGACTACTTTGTGGGAACGGTTTATGCAAATTTGACGGGCGTGTTTCGGCTACTTTGTGGGGGTGGTTCATGCAAATGAAGGGCGTGGTTTGGACTACTTTGTGGGAACGGTTTATGCAAATTTGACGGGCGTGGTTTGGACTACTTTGTGGGGGTGGTTCATGCAAATGAAGGGCGTGGTTTCGACTACTTTGTGGGAACGGTTTATGCAAATTTGATGGGCGTGGTTTCGACTACTTTGTGGGAACGGTTTATGCAAATTTGATGGGCGTGGTTTCGACTACTTTGTGGGGGTGGTTCATGCAAATGAAGGGCGTGGTTTCGACTACTTTGTGGGAACGGTTTATGCAAATTTGACGGGCGTGTTTCGGCTACTTTGTGGGGGTGGTTTATGCAAATGAAGGGCGTGGTTTCGACTACTTTGTGGGAACGGTTTATGCAAATTGGTTCAGACTACTTTGTGGGAGTGGGTTATGCAAATTTGATGGGCGTGGTTTCGACTACTTTGTTTGGGTGGTTCATGCAAATGAAGAGCGTGGTTTCGACTACTTTGTGGGAACGGTTTATGCAAATTTGATGGGCGTGGTTTCGACTACTTTGTGGGAACGGTTTATGCAAATTTGATGGGCGTGGTTTCGACTACTTTGTGGGAACGGTTTATGCAAATTTGACGGGCGGGTTTCGGCTACTTTGTGGGGGTGGTTTATGCAAATGAAGGGCGTGGTTTCGACTACTTTGTGGGAACGGTTTATGCAAATTGGTTCAGACTACTTTGTGGGAGTGGGTTATGCAAATTTGATGGGCGTGGTTTCGACTACTTTGTTTGGGTGGTTCATGCAAATGAAGAGCGTGGTTTCGACTACTTTGTGGGAACGGTTTATGCAAATTTGATGGGCGTGGTTTCGACTACTTTGTGGGGGTGGTTCATGCAAATGAAGGGCGTGGTTTCGACTACTTTGTGGGAACGGTTTATGCAAATTTGATGGGCGTGGTTTTGACTACTTTGTGGGGGTGGTTAATGCAAATGAAGGGGAGTGGTTCCGACTACTTTGTGGGTTAGGGTTATACAAATTTGATAGGCGTGGTTTCGACTACTTTGTGGGAGGGGTTTATGCAAATGAAGGGGAGTGGTTCTGACTACTTTGTGGGGGTGGTTTATGCAAATTAGTGGGCGTGGTTTCGACTACTTTGTGGGGGTGGTGCAAATGCATACCACGCCCCTTCATTTGAATAAACAACTCCCACAAATCAGCCGGGGGAAAAAAGGGGAGGCGGGGCTTAGGTTTGAAAGAGGCGGGTCTTACAAAAGGGGGGAAGGCGGGGCTTAGGTTTGACAGAGGCCTAAGTTAGCGAGAAAAGTCGTGAAAGTCACTTTGACGCGCGACAACGCGCCAACGATAAAACATCACGGTCCGACGTTCGGATATGTCGGAGAGCTAGCCGAGACGAACGGTTCGGTGTCTCGGACGCACGCCTCCGACAGTCGTACAAAACGTCCTTCACTTTGGCTGTGTGCATGGGAGACCTCATAGACACATAGGCCCTCATTTATCAATTGAGTGTAAAATCTGCCCCAAATTCGAGTGTAGGTTTCGTAGTACACCCACGTCGAGTCGGCATTTACAAAGTGATCGCAGACAGCTGATCCTTCCTTAATTTCGTTCGGACGTTTATAAATGTGACGGCTGAAATCTATCTGGCACGCCCTATGAAATCAAGCCTCGCCCTCGTTTTTGCGACATGAACAACTGCAGTACGACCTTGGAAACCATAGTTACATGACGAAAGTAGCCTATCTTAAATAAATAAAGAAAGAACACCTGTATGAATTAAATAAAGCTGTAGCTGTAGTACCCTGTCTGTTTCTCCTCTCGCCTCGCTTGCCTTGCTGCCCACACACACGCACACACATACGGGCCGTGGCCCAGTCAGTTTAGAGCTGGCCCAACTTTGAGCCTTAATTGTGCATGCAAATTTCTGGTTATTAAACCACAGCATGCAAGCCGCCTTTGTTTTAAAATGGTTCCCCAAACCGTTCACAGTTCACAGTTCACTATCGGCCGGGGATGCCCCCCCCCCCCCCATGCTAATTTGCCCAGTCAATCATTTGATCCGTGCTACGCGCCTGCCATGTGTTGTTAGTTGTTGTAGCCTATATTAAATTATTAAAGTATTTATTCATTTAATATAGCCTTATTTAAGGTTTATCCTTAAAACGACGAGATGTAACTCGAGAAAGACATGGCTGTAGAATTGCACTATACTATAGCCTACCCGTTGGTTGGTAGACTTGACTATAGCAGCATGCACTCTCGATCCAGTTAACTATTCCAGGAGGGGGGGGGGGGGGCACCGGCATGCGCTCATGCAAAACACTGTTTAAATGGCTTAAGCATCAAAACTTGCAACATTGTTTTAATTGCGCGATTTTAACTGCTTGTAAAGTTGGTAATCTCCTACCAATTTCATATGACACAAAGACACATCGTTGATGTATTCCTTTCCTTTTTTTTTTTTTTTTTCTTTACATTTAGCCCATATACATACCTATACAGTTTTATATAAACATTTTAGGAGTGAATACATATGTTTCGATGCCTGTGACAGCCTCTCAGCTGGTCAAACAATGCTGCTCCGCTGTTCTACGACAAAAAACAGGTGAGGACAAAGCGTACGACAGCTCCCGACCAGACGTGAGTTTTGTCTTGGCACAAGATCATTTTCAATCTTTGGCGCAAATCGTAAATGCCGAAAATTGCGGTAATTTCGGCGTACACCCATATTTTGGCGTACGCACGGTTGATACATGAGGGCCATAGACTCTAACAGCATCCAGGCTGAAAAAGTGAAACGAGACCGCGCCTCCTAGAAAGGTCGCCCGAGGACGTCCTTATAGATCCACGCGTGCGTCTCCGGGAGCTCTACAACATATCCGAAAATCTGACCGGAAGGCCTCACCGTCGTGGCGTTCTAGTGAAGCAAAGGTTTTACGTTCACGTGCGCCTACGCCGACGATCGTAACTCTGTTCGGGATGGGCCGAACACCTCTGCGATCGCGGCGACAAGCCGATCGTCGTGATGGTCTGTGTTTTTTTCTGCAACCTCGGGAACCTCAAATCTGACCCGAGGCCTAGCGTTGCAGTGTAGTTCCCTTTATCGGACGCTTGTAAGAGTCCCACAAAGTCGAGACCAACTCCATTTTATTCGTCATGTCCTGAATATGGATATTCGGGGGTGTTGGGTATTTAAAAAAATATCCTTCACCCCATTTGTAAGGCATTTGGCCCAAAGGTCAGCGTGGCTGACCTTTGACCTTTGCAAACGTTGTGGAAAGCCCAGACCGGCTCCATTGGATTCGGCACACTCTAAATATGAAGAGTGTGCGAAGAATAGGGTTAGGGAACATGTTTTAAAGGTTTGTTTTGTGTATTTCACACTTCTGTGGAGAGGAGAGGAGAGGAGGGAGAGGAGAGGCAGTCTTTTGGCGGACCTTTGACCTTTGCAAACGTCGTGGAAAGCCCAGACCGGCGCCATTGGATTCGGCATGCTCTTAATATGAACAATATGTCTAGTGTGTGAAGAATAACATTAATGAACATGTTGTGTTTTGTGTTTGGTCTGTTCACTCAAAAAGAGAGGAGAGCAGAGGAGGGGAGAGGCAGAGGCCTCCATTCATCTCACTGCCCATGTAATATCTATATCTGGCCACAGAGTGGGTGTGGCGCTGTTCTGAATTTCACTCCCAAATTACTCTTCTTCTCCAGTTTCTCTGACTTCCTGTGTGTGTGTGTCAGAAGACAGCAACAGAGGCAACAGAGACACAGGAGGAACACACCCATGACTGCCAGTACCACCACTACAACCTACCCATGCCCCACCTGCAATAAAACATGTAATTCCAGGATTGGACTCTTTAGCCACCAAAGAACTCACCGTTAAGGACATAAGTGGACGTCATCATTGGATTCGATGGACAACCATCAGCAAGTAAGTAAGTGTGTGTGTGTGTGTGTGTGTGTGTGTGTGTGTGTGTGTGTGTGTGTGTGTTATGTCTGTAATTTACTTTGGTAAAATGTTTGCATCTACATGTGCTGTGCATGTCATGTCGTATTTATGTTAATTGTAACATGCTTGTTTTATTGTATTGTTTATAGTTTTCACGGTGAATTTGGAGGATCCACAAGTCTTCAAATAAATCAGTTTCAAGGAAACCACTTGTGTCTGTCTGTCCTCGGAGGGAGTTACACATATAATATGTGTATGCTCAGTTAGCTTTTATAAACGTGAAAACAGACTGCGCTGCTGTCTAGTCATGTGCAAACCATTGTGATGTTGCATTACCTACGTTTACTGGTGACCCCCTGGAAATCCCCCAAGGGCCCCTGGGGGTCACCGGACCCCGAATTGAGACGCACTGGCATGCATTCTAAGCATTTATGATCAGTTAGCTTTTATAAATGTCATTTTAAACGTGAAAACAGACTGCGCTGCTGTCTAGTCTGTCTGTCTGTCTGTCTGTCTGTCTAAAATAGCAGACCTACAAGCTCGTAGCGCGGCACCGAGTGCCGTGCTACGAGCTTGTAGATCTGCTATTTTTGGGGGCCACTGGCTGTCTGTCTGTCTGGCTGTCTGTCTGTCTGTCTGTCTGTCTGTCTTGTCTGTCTAAAATAGCAGACCTACAAGCTCGTAGCGCGGCACTCGGTGCCGCGCTACGAGCTTGTAGATCTGCTATTTTTGGGGGCCTCTGTCTGTCTGTCTGTCTGTCTGTCTAAAATAGCAGACCTACAAGCTTTTTCTTTTGTACAACTTGACCTATGTTTCTTCTTCTTATTGGGGAGATGGAGGCAGATCCTGTGGAAATACGCGCAGCTGGAGGGGCTCTCACTTTTTCCCCCTTGTTTCTTTTTTGTTTGCTAACGTTTATCCGTTTGAAATCAGCAGCTTTCTAGTGAACGTGCTGGCGGTTTGAAAGCTGGAGACAGAATGACTTTTCATAGTATGATTCTGTGCAGGGGAATATACGTTGTTTCATGGCACAAAACACTGATCTCCACCATAGTCACCCTCCGTTGAGACGAAGCCCGTCATTTCATGTTGCTGCTTGAGGGTGACTCAGAGCACAAGGAATTTACAAGCACACTTCCTGATCGTTTTTTTTTTTTTTTTTTTTACCTTTTTAGTGTCACCGCTGCTTTTAAAAATGGCCACTGCTGTTAAACATGTGTAATATGTGCACATGCTCACAATGCGCACACAAATTACACACATGTTCAAACACAAGGCATGTTTGTCTCCAGCTTTCTAAATGTCCATCCTGACTGAAGCCCAAGAGTTCCTAATAATACCCAATCTCAGGGTCCCAAAAGAGCTACAATTCCTGGGTGGACGTTCTTCCTTACCTGTGGAAACCTTGCTTCGACTACAGGGGCTTAATAATCTAGGATTGCAGATTTTAGGGAACTAAAATTGGCTAGTGTTAATGTTTCATTGTTGGAAATCCAACACGTACGAGCGGCGCACGTCTAGAAATAATATAGGTGGATGCAACTCATTTTTGTACATAAAAGTGCCATCTCTTTTTAAGTCTTCCAAGCGTTCTTTCCAAGTGAAATGCATCCTGGTACGTGGCGGGTCACTTCAGGCGGCTTGACCAGAGCATCCTGGTACGTGGCGGGTCACTTCAGGCGGCTTGACCAGAGCATCCTGGTACGTGGCGGGTCACTTCAGGCGGCTTGACCAGAGCATAGGATAAAGACGCACAACGTTCTTGTGTCACGGTAGTCTATCACAACATGTAGCCATGTGCCCCCATCAAGGCATGTTACCAAAAACGTGTTCAACATGCATGAACTTTTGTGTCTTTCATCACTTTTTTTTTTTTTTTCAGATAGAAAACATATATATATATCAGACTGGTATCCATTCTGTCGCTTTGCAACGGAACTTTAAATGTTTTTGTAGGCATTGTTTTTTAAAAGCTCTGAGCCAAGCGGTCGGGTGACTATACGTGAAAACGGGAAGGAGAAAGGCCAATCGGTTGGCTTGGAGATGGAGCTCGTCTCCAGAAGATTAAGGAAAAAACAAACAAAAAAAAACTTTACTGAATTACGTAGGTTAAAATGTAGTTGTATAGTATTGTTATTTCAATAGAATTGTCTTATTTTACCTCTCATTATTGTAAAGTAACATAGTAAATAATTATAAGGAAGACAACATATGTTTATTTTGTAAAGAAGTTACAGAATCTTATTGAACATAACCGTACTGTTTACCATTCCTCAACCATGACTTGATTCGCTGTCACTTTGTTGGAGGGTGTGATAGGGTAGCTTTGATAGGATAGTGACTGGTGTTCTGTTATCTCCAACGTCTCAGTATGTCCACGATGGACATATCATAGTAGAGCTATGATCTTAGCAGTATTGACTTCTGAAAATGTGACATTTTAATGGGAGAATAACAATGGGGGAAATCACCACAAAGTCACGCTAATACAGCAAGGATCAGGAGTCCATAAGGACACTAAAATGTAAGTCTAGGTCATTAATATAGCCAGCCTAACAGACTCAAGACTCAAGGTGCTGTGGCTGGACACTGGTTCAGAAGCGATGAAGATGAAACGTTCATCAAAGAGTAGCCTTAGATATAGTGAAGGCGAACACAATAAGCTCAAAGTGGGTCTTGTTTTCCAAATGGTCATGAATTAAACTCACTTTCTTTTAATTAGTATTTTTTTAATGGGCTTTTTTGTAATAGAAAGCCTCTCAGTATTTAAATAAAGTTACTGTCTGTCACACAACGCAAGACTTAATAGAGCAGACGAGATCCTGTTAGTGACTGTGCCAGTTCAAAACATTTTAATCTCATCCATTCACACATGTATTTTTACATAACTATTCTCCAGAAATGATATCTTGTGAATTTTTATCAATGATAAAAAAAAACATCAAATTGTTTCATATCAACTACAGCTAAATTGGGTTCTTCCAACACTTATATATCATCTTCGAGGAGCATTATAATGGATGGTTTATAAATTCATAACAGATGGGCCGTAGGGATCCATTAGTTGGCAGCAGCTATGTACACTGTAAAAGAAAAAAGCTGCTGTTTAAAAAGAATATATTTTTATGATACCCCATTTGCATGAGTAAACTGGCTGAATGGCTGGAAGTGTTCACATGCCAGTGCATGATGGGGGAGCTGGTTTCATCATTATGTCTTGCTTAGGGCTGCAACACTTCCATGTCATCGATTACAAATATATATTAAGAATCAATCCCTATATTTGGGGCATGTCATTATTGGTGAAGTAAAAAAAAAAAAAAAAGTAACAAAGTATGTTTCACTATTTTTGCCTGACACTGTTGTGCAACAAAGTAGAAAATGACACTTAAAGGATGCATTTAGACATTTTCAACCTATCTTCATATAAGTGGTACTCACTAATGCTTATTATAAAATTGCACCATTTTTGTCTACTCTGCCTGTGTCTCAGAGAAGGGCTGTGGACAGTTCAGAAACCTGCCAATCAGTGACATCATCAATGGGGAATCCAAGTTAATAGAAATTGCAGGCTTCATATTCCTGAATTATTTGCATGCTATAATGGAAGCCATTGTTCTAAAATAAAAATAAATAAAACATTTGTTGTTTGAAAGAAAAATACTACAGTACAGTACAGTACAGTACAGTACAGTACAGCACCACTCACTTCAAACATATCATGAGCGTTAGTGAGGACCAATTATAATATGTAGATAGGTTGAAAATGGGTGAAGTCGTCCTTTAAGTATTTAATTGACTTGTTGATGTGTAAAATTGATTTAAATGTCTATAACAAAAAGATGCATTTTGATTAGCAAAGAGTAATCGCTAAGACTAAAGGATAGTTGCAGCCCTAGTCCTGTGTACTGTATCTCTGCCTTCTGTAGCCAGTGGTGCATAGCCTCCACAATGCTACCATGCTATCTAGCTATATCACACCCCTCAACATCTCTGCTGGTCTGCCTATCCCTTTGTACAGTCATGTAAAAAACAAAAAACATAGTAATGGTAAGACCGATGTGTGTACGTGTGTTTTTCTTTGTTTTTATTCAAGGGACGGGAGGTGTGTTTGAGGTGTGCATTGTTTGGGGGTGGGGGGGCTGGGGTTTGATCACTGTGTTATTTTCTCATAGTGTCATTTAGACCATGTTGAGTGTTTTGTGTATTTTCTGTGTAGTGGACTTCTTGCTGAGTCTGCGTCTAGCGCAGCCATAGTTTCATATTGATGTGTGTGTAGTACCTCTAATCCACCACAACTAGCAAAGTCCTTATTCTGCTAACGTGCATTTTAATAATATTTTTGTTTTGTTTTTTTCTTTCTTTTGTTTTTTTACTAAAAGAGAAAGAAAGCTACACATGTTATGTTCAGATTTTAATCACCTTTTATCCAAGTTCAAAAACACTGCTCTTTTTGTCTTATTGAAGTTGTATTATGTAGAGAAATAAATATGAGATAAAAAGCCAGCTGATATCAAAATTGCCAAACAAAAAGCTTTGGATTGAAACTTGAACTACAAAGGAGCGCTTGGTTTTGACTGTGAGGTTGGTGAGATCGCTGCAGGGGGAGGAACGCTTATCTGGGTAACACTGGTGTGTGTTACAGTACCTAAAGCAGTGTTACACATCGCAGGGCCGGCGCTGGTACAGGTCAGGATAACATACAGCCAGGCACACTACAGTGGAAACCTGTTTACAATCCGTTTACAGAGGTACGTGTTTGGCCTTTTACCCAAACTGTTGTTTTTAATCTGGGATCCGTGTTTTATAAGACCTTACATGTGGCAAAAAAAACAAACAAACAAACACACACAGAGATAACTCGAATGCCAAAATCACTAACATGGTAAGAGAGATTGAATCGACATACTTTTAAAGCTGCTTTTTATGAAATGTCAACATCCACATAGTTGCTTCCAAGATGAGCCTGAGAGGCACATTCATTGTTTACTCTACTGTGGTAGTGTCTCTGTTATGACACTGTACAATATCACTCGTCACCTCCTCAATTAGTTTTACCTTCCATCTTGAGAAGCACTTTGTTATATAATGTTGATACCAGGCTAGTATCCAGTTACTATTTGAAATGGACTTGTTTTGCTTCTTCTCAGCTGGTCATTTTAGACTGGAGCAGATAGCGTTATCTCATAGGGGTGAGACTACACCCATTTGGCCTTCCAGGAAGACCACATCCAACTGTGAAATTAATTGAAAAGGGTTTCAATGAAGGATTTACACTGGCCTGGACATACTAACACTATATGTAGTGACCTCATACAAAGATGGCTGTTAAGCCTCTGGATGTTGAAGAGGACTCGTAGGTTTTGAGCTATTCTGAACACAAACTGACAGTGCAACTTCTCTACTGTACTAAAAAATAAAGTAAAACTGATCCCCCCCCTCCCCAACTTTATTATTTTTGCAGTTATCTGTAAATTGCAGAAATTACCTCTTGAAGTTCTTACTACTACTCATAAAAAGAATTATGTCATCCTTGTCGTCTCAGCACTTTAAAATAATTTGTGTTCATAAGCAACAGGAAAAACATTATAGTAGCACACTTCCAAGTACATACAAAATACATCAAGTTAATGCCTTTTTCAATGGTCTGGCTGGAAAATAAATACTCAGTGGATGAATTCTGTGTTGTTACTATGCCAATGTAATCTATCATGGTTGAGAGGAAAGGAAAAGCACAAATGAAAAAGAGAACACAGTTCTTCTGGTGTCTTCTATCATATCTACTGTATCTATATCTATCTATCTATCTATCTATCTATCTATCTACCTATCTACCTATCTATCTATCTATCTATCTAACCATGTCTCTTCTTGTTCTTCAACCTTTAGGGCCAAAATCCATTGAAATGTTTTAGTCCTGTCAGATGTATATCGTAAACTGTTCAATTACGAAATGGAAAATAAAATCTATTTTAAAGATCAACGCATTGTGACGTTTTTGTCCCATATACTGTATTCATGGTGTTTATTGATTCCATAGGAGGGGCTAGCACCCCTCAAAGCTGTATATAGGAGGGGCTAGCTCCCCTTAAAGCTGTTTATAGGAGGGGCTAGTGCCCCTTAAAGCTGTATATAGGAGGGGCTAGCTCCCCTTAAAGCTGTTTATAGGAGGGGCTAGTGCCCCTTAAAGCTGTTTATAGGAGGGGCTAGCTCCCCTCAAAGCTGTATATAGGAGGGGCTAGCACCCTCAAAGCTGTATATAGGAGGGGCTAGCACCCTCAAAGCTGTATATAGGAGGGGCTAGCTCCCCTTAAAGCTGTTTATAGGAGGGGCTAGTGCCCCTGAAAGCTGTTTATAGGAGGGGCTAGCTCCCCTCAAAGCTGTATACTGTTTATGCATGCCATGATTTTTTCCAATATCTCCTACTGTATTACTGTCTGGGGCCAAACCAATCACATCACTTTATAAACAAACACTGAAAATAATAGATAAAAAAACAATTAAATGGCATCTACAAGCTCATAGCGCGCCACCGAGTGGCGCTACGAGCTTGTAGATCTGCTATTTAAAACCTTTGCTTCTTTAGAACGCCACAACGGTAAGGCCCTCCGGTCTGATTATCGGATATGTTATAGAGCTCCACGAGACGCACGTGTGGAACTGTAGTACGTCCTCGGGCGACCTTTCTAGTCGACATGGCGCGCGAACGTTCCACTACACCGAGTGGCGCGCTACGAGCTTGTAGATCTGCTATTTAAAACCTTTGCTTCTGTAGAACGCCACAACGGTAAGGCCTTCCGGTCTGATTATCGGATATGTTATAGAGCTCCCAGAGACGCACGCGTGGAACTGTAGTACATCCTCGGACGACCTTTCTAGTCGACATGGCACGCGCGAACGTTCCACTACACCGAGTGGCGCGCTACGAGCTTGTAGATCTGCTATTTAAAACCTTTGCTTCTTTAGAACGCCACAACGGTAAGGCCCTCCGGTCTGATTATCGGATATGTTATAGAGCTCCCAGAGACGCACGCGTGGAACTGTAGTACGTCCTCGGGCGACCTTTCTAGTCGACATGGCGCGCGCGAACGTTCCACTACACCGAGTGGCGCGCTACGAGCTTGTAGGTCTGCTATTTTAGACAGACAGACAGACAGACAGACAGACAGACAAGACAGATTGTTAGACAGACAGACAGACAGACAGACAGACAAGACAGATTGTTAGACAGACAGACAGTGGCCCCCAAAAATAGCAGACCTACAAGCTCGTAGTGCGGCACCCGGTGCCGCGCTACGAGCTTGTAGGTCTGCTATTTTGCTAGGGGGAACAACATATTTTCAGATGGGGGTCGGAGGCCAATTACATATCATTTTTGGGGTCCTTGGCATGAAATATTGAGCACCACTAATACAGAAATCATAGGTATAGGTCAGAATTTAGAAGAAATTTTTTTTATTTTGACGTCAGGCCTAAATGGGTTAAACTGTGAGTACATAAATGTGAAGAGATTATATCAATGAACCCTGAGGATGTACAGTAGGCTGTATACTTGTCCTTAATGTAGATGCAGTAATGCTCCTATCTGGTCACCAGAGGCCAGTCTATGGACGGATACTATCATGTTCTCCCTAGTACTATTCAGCATTGGTGTCATGTTAAGGGCCATTCTCACTGTGCACTTTAACTACAACTATAATATCTATAACAAGAGACTGTTTTCACGTTTAAAATGTCATTTATAAAAGCTGACTGAATACAATTGTTTAGAATCTATACCAGTGCTTCTCAATTCGGGGTCCGGTGACCCCCAGGGGCCCTTGGGGGTTGTCCAGGGGGTCCCCAGTAAACGTAGGTAATGCAACATCACAATGGTTTGAACACGACTAGACAGCAGCGCAGTCTGTTTTCACATTTAAAGTGACATTTATAAAAGCTAACTGAGCATAAATGCTTAGAATGTATTATTTACAAACACACAACTTGTGTGTTTGTAAATGAATCAATCAAGTGACTCGCTGAGTGTCTGACCGACTGACTCTCTGTCTGTCTGTCAGTCGGAATGACCTTTGACCTGACCTGTCCTGTGGGGACCGTGTCTGCTCTCTGGGGAAATAAAGAACGGAGGTGACATCATGCAGTGTTGTGTTTTTGGCAGCAAACTCATTTCAGTCCCTTGAATAGTTTTCATTTAGTCACATTTTAGTCACCTGGAATGTTTGAGTGTTTTAGGTAATGCCTCTGTGTGTGTGTGGTGCTGTCATATTATATGTGTAACTCCCTCCGAGCACAGACAGACACAAGTGGTTTCCTTGAAAGTGATTTATTTGAAGACTTGTGGATCCTCCAAATTCACCGTGAAAACTATAAACAATACAATAAAACAAGCACGTTACAATTAACATAAATACGACATGACATGCACAGCATGTAGATGCAAACATTTTACCAAAGTAAAATACAGACATAAAACAAATACCTCGTTGGCTGCGTGCAAATAACAAAGAAGGGAATCTCTTCAGTCTTAGGTCCTTATAACCTTTCTTATGACAGTCTCTTGTAACTTAGTCTCTGTGTGTGACCAGTGCAAACGGAGCTGCTGCACCCTGCTGCTGCTAGCTGCTTGTGGCTTGATTAATTAATTGCTTACACAAAAAAATTATGAACTTCTTCATTAAACAATGAAACTATATCACCTATAGTGGCAACGGTTACAATATGAATGTGTTTAAATGCCAGTGTAGCTGGTTCACACACACACACACACACACAATGCAGCAGGCATTGGACAACCTGACAGCCACCGACCTGGCAACCCTGAATGAGCCAATCAGCTGCCAGTCTCTGGTGTGTGTGTGTGTGAGAGAGAGAGTCCTCACAAGTACTGTTAAACAAACTCTACCCTAACGTCAAAGTACATTAAAACACTTTTTCCTTTCCAAAACAAACACAACGTACATTATGACAATATTTCACCCTTTGCATTGGTAAAATAGACTTTATTTTTTTGTCTTCCCTTCCAAAAAAACAAAAAGATAAAATGACCCAAAATCCATGGTTAAGAGTATTCCACGATGGTTCAGTGGTTCTGGCAGTTGCTGATGGTGTGAGAGGATGCTGGTTCGAGACAAGTCAAGATTCGTGACCTCGGACCAAGGACTAAGGATCCAGAATAAATAAATCAAAATAAATCAGTCTTTACCTTTTGGTCAAGTAAATGTACTATTGGAATGTATTTTGGCGGACATAATCCAAGATAATCCACTGTCAATTTGTAACAGTCAGCAGTGCCAGTTGGTGCCACAGGGTGGTGCACTGCTCCCTTTTGTTTTGCTTTGTGTAGAAGATCTGACGTCAATTCCAGCTCTTGCTATAGATAGACATGACATGACATGATGTGTGTCAAACAATTGTCACACATGGATGGATGATTAGCCGTGTTTATTTATTTATTTCCGGGGGGAATGAATGAATGAATGAATGACTAACCCTGTAAAACCCGGATTAATTTCTACTTGCAAAAAAACGATTTCAACCTTACTACTACTTTTTACTACTAGGACTTATCAGAGGAAATCATGTAAAATACCTTTTAGTCAACAAGTCAAAAGTCAAGACAAGGACTAAGGACTAAGGATAAATCAATCCCGGCCCCTCCATAGGGCCGGGGGTCCGCGGAGGGGGTCCGCCGGGGGTCCGCGGAGGGGGTCCGCGGGGGTCCCCGGCCCTATCTCGGCCGTCCCTTGTCCGTTTCGGACGGGGGGAATCTCGTTCGAACCGGGCCGCCGTCCCGGACGCGCTCCCGGGGCTCTCGCGGTGGCAATAGTTGGAAATGACACGTCCACCAAGGGGAAACCTTGACCAGGCTATGGTGAGTATGCCAGTATGGCCACTATATGCGTGTACTATGTTGGCAGCAGTGCTCCGTTCACGTTTGTTTATTATATTAGTGCTGTCTACCGTTATACCTGGCTTAATATGGTCAATACTGACTCAGTCTAAAATATGCTTTGGCGGCCCCCCCCCCCCCCCCCCCACCTCCTCTTGCTATAGACAGACATGACTTGACATGACATGACATGACATGATGTGTGTCAAACAATTGTCACACATGGATGGATGATTAGCCTTGTTTATTTATTTATTTCCGGGGGGAATGAATGAATGAATGAATGAATGAATGAATGAATGAATGAATGAATGAATGAATGAATAAATGAATAAATGAATAAATGAATAAATGAATAAATAAATAAATAAATAAATGGATGGATGGATGGATGGATGGATGAATCATATATTCCCGGGGGCATTTCTCTCCAGGTGAGGACAATGCCATCCAGTCAACCAAATATGGATGTCAGACGATCAGGCATCATCTCGTATGTATTACTTCTACTACTACTACTACTACACACACCCAAACACGCAAATGAAGGGGCATGGTTCCGGCTACTTTGTGGGATTATCTTATGCAAATGAAGGTGCGTGGTATGCAAATGAAGGGGCATGGTATGCAAATTAAGGGGCATGGTATGCAAATGAAGGGGAGTGGTATGCAAATGAAGGGCGTGTTTCGGCTACTTTGTGGGATTAGTTTATGCAAATTAAGGGGCGTGGTATGCAAATGAAGGGGCGTGGTATGCAAATGAAGGGGCATGGTATGCAAATGAAGGGGAGTGGTATGCAAATGAAGGGCGTGTGTCGGCTACTTTGTGGGATTCGTTTATGCAAATGAAGGTGCGTGGTATGCAAATGAAGGGGAGTGGTATGCAAATGAAGGGGAGTGGTATGCAAATGAAGGGCATGTTTCGGCTACTTTGTGGTATTAGTTTATGCAAATGAAGGGGTGTGGTATGCAAATGAAGGGGTGTGGTATGCAAATGAAGGGGCGTGGTATGCAAATGAATAGGAGTGGTATGCAAATGAATGGGAGTGGTATGCAAATGAAGGTGCATGGTATGCAAATGAAGGGGCGTGGTATGCAAATGAAGGGGCGTGGTATGCAAATGAAGGGGCATGGTATGCAAATGAAGGGGAGTGGTATGCAAATGAAGGGCGTGTGTCGGCTACTTTGTGGGATTCGTTTATGCAAATGAAGGTGCGTGGTATGCAAATGAAGGGGAGTGGTATGCAAATGAAGGGGAGTGGTATGCAAATGAAGGGCATGTTTCGGCTACTTTGTGGTATTAGTTTATGCAAATGAAGGGGTGTGGTATGCAAATGAAGGGGTGTGGTATGCAAATGAAGGGGCGTGGTATGCAAATGAATAGGAGTGGTATGCAAATGAATGGGAGTGGTATGCAAATGAAGGTGCATGGTATGCAAATGAAGGGGCATGGTATGCAAATGAAGGGGAGTGGTATGCAAATGAAGGGGAGTGGTATGCAAATGAAGGGGAGTGGTATGCAAATGAAGGGCATGTTTCGGCTACTTTGTGGGATTAGTTTATGCAAATGAAGGGCGTGGTTTCGACTACTTTGTGGGAACGGTTTATGCAAATTTGATGGGCGTGGTTTCGACTACCTTTGTGGGAACGGTTTATGCAAATTTGACGGGCGTGTTTCGGCTACTTTGTGTGGGTGGTTTATGCAAATGAAGGGCGTGGTTTTGACTACTTTGTGGGAACGGTTTATGCAAATTTGATGGGCGTGGTTTTGACTACTTTGTGGGGGTGGTTCATGCAAATGAAGGGCGTGGTTTCGACTACTTTGTGGGAACGGTTTATGCAAATTTGATGGGCGTGGTTTCGACTACTTTGTGGGAACGGTTTATGCAAATTTGATGGGCGTGGTTTCGACTACTTTGTGGGGGTGGTTCATGCAAATGAAGGGCGTGGTTTCGGCTACTTTGTGGGAACGGTTTATGCAAATGAAGGGCGTGGTTTCGACTACTTTGTGGGAACGGTTTATGCAAATGAAGGGCGTGGTTTCGACTACTTTGTGGGAACGGTTTATGCAAATTTGACGGGCGTGTTTCGGCTACTTTGTGGGGGTGGTTCATGCAAATGAAGGGCGTGGTTTCGACTACTTTGTGGGAACGGTTCATGCAAATTTGACGGGCGTGGTTTCGACTACTTTGTGGGGGTGGTTCATGCAAATGAAGGGCGTGGTTTCGATCACTTTGTGGGGGTGGTTCATGCAAATGAAGGGCGTGGTTTCGATCACTTTGTGGGGGTGGTTCATGCAAATGAAGGGCGTGGTTTCGACTACTTTGTGGGAACGGTTTATGCAAATTTGATGGGCGTGGTTTTGACTACTTTGTGGGGGTGGTTCATGCAAATGAAGGGCGTGGTTTCGACTACTTTGTGGGAACGGTTTATGCAAATTTGATGGGCGTGGTTTCGACTACTTTGTGGGAACGGTTTATGCAAATTTGATGGGCGTGGTTTCGACTACTTTGTGGGGGTGGTTCATGCAAATGAAGGGCGTGGTTTCGGCTACTTTGTGGGAACGGTTTATGCAAATGAAGGGCGTGGTTTCGACTACTTTGTGGGAACGGTTTATGCAAATGAAGGGCGTGGTTTCGACTACTTTGTGGGAACGGTTTATGCAAATTTGACGGGCGTGTTTCGGCTACTTTGTGGGGGTGGTTCATGCAAATGAAGGGCGTGGTTTCGACTACTTTGTGGGAACGGTTCATGCAAATTTGACGGGCGTGGTTTCGACTACTTTGTGGGGGTGGTTCATGCAAATGAAGGGCGTGGTTTCGATCACTTTGTGGGGGTGGTTCATGCAAATGAAGGGCGTGGTTTCGATCACTTTGTGGGGGTGGTTCATGCAAATGAAGGGCGTGGTTTCGACTACTTTGTGGGAACGGTTTATGCAAATTTGATGGGCGTGGTTTTGACTACTTTGTGGGGGTGGTTCATGCAAATGAAGGGCGTGGTTTCGACTACTTTGTGGGAACGGTTTATGCAAATTTGATGGGCGTGGTTTCGACTACTTTGTGGGAACGGTTTATGCAAATTTGATGGGCGTGGTTTCGACTACTTTGTGGGGGTGGTTCATGCAAATGAAGGGCGTGGTTTCGGCTACTTTGTGGGAACGGTTTATGCAAATGAAGGGCGTGGTTTCGACTACTTTGTGGGAACGGTTTATGCAAATTTGATGGGCGTGGTTTCGACTACTTTGTGGGGGTGGTTCATGCAAATGAAGGGCGTGGTTTCGGCTACTTTGTGGGAACGGTTTATGCAAATGAAGGGCGTGGTTTCGACTACTTTGTGGGAACGGTTTATGCAAATGAAGGGCGTGGTTTCGACTACTTTGTGGGAACGGTTTATGCAAATTTGACGGGCGTGTTTCGGCTACTTTGTGGGGGTGGTTCATGCAAATGAAGGGCGTGGTTTCGACTACTTTGTGGGAACGGTTCATGCAAATTTGACGGGCGTGGTTTCGACTACTTTGTGGGGGTGGTTCATGCAAATGAAGGGCGTGGTTTCGATCACTTTGTGGGAACGGTTTATGCAAATTTGATGGGCGTGGTTTCGACTACTTTGTGGGGGTGGTTCATGCAAATGAAGGGCGTGGTTTCGACTACTTTGTGGGAACGGTTTATGCAAATTTGACGGGCGTGTTTCGGCTACTTTGTGGGGGTGGTTCATGCAAATGAAGGGCGTGGTTTGGACTACTTTGTGGGAACGGTTTATGCAAATTTGACGGGCGTGGTTTGGACTACTTTGTGGGGGTGGTTCATGCAAATGAAGGGCGTGGTTTCGACTACTTTGTGGGAACGGTTTATGCAAATTTGATGGGCGTGGTTTCGACTACTTTGTGGGGGTGGTTCATGCAAATGAAGGGCGTGGTTTCGACTACTTTGTGGGAACGGTTTATGCAAATGTGATGGGCGTGGTTTCGACTACTTTGTGGGGGTGGTTCATGCAAATGAAGGGCGTGGTTTCGACTACTTTGTGGGAACGGTTTATGCAAATTTGACGGGCGTGTTTCGGCTACTTTGTGGGGGTGGTTTATGCAAATGAAGGGCGTGGTTTCGACTACTTTGTGGGAACGGTTTATGCAAATTGGTTCAGACTACTTTGTGGGAGTGGGTTATGCAAATTTGATGGGCGTGGTTTCGACTACTTTGTTTGGGTGGTTCATGCAAATGAAGAGCGTGGTTTCGACTACTTTGTGGGAACGGTTTATGCAAATTTGATGGGCGTGGTTTCGACTACTTTGTGGGGGTGGTTCATGCAAATGAAGGGCGTGGTTTCGACTACTTTGTGGGAACGGTTTATGCAAATTTGATGGGCGTGGTTTTGACTACTTTGTGGGGGTGGTTAATGCAAATGAAGGGGAGTGGTTCCGACTACTTTGTGGGTTAGGGTTATACAAATTTGATAGGCGTGGTTTCGACTACTTTGTGGGAGGGGTTTATGCAAATGAAGGGGAGTGGTTCTGACTACTTTGTGGGGGTGGTTTATGCAAATTAGTGGGCGTGGTTTCGACTACTTTGTGGGGGTGGTGCAAATGCATACCACGCCCCTTCATTTGAATAAACAACTCCCACAAATCAGCCGGGGGAAAAAAGGGGAGGCGGGGCTTAGGTTTGAAAGAGGCGGGTCTTACAAAAGGGGGGAAGGCGGGGCTTAGGTTTGACAGAGGCCTAAGTTAGCGAGAAAAGTCGTGAAAGTCACTTTGACGCGCGACAACGCGCCAACGATAAAACATCACGGTCCGACGTTCGGATATGTCGGAGAGCTAGCCGAGACGAACGGTTCGGTGTCTCGGACGCACGCCTCCGACAGTCGTACAAAACGTCCTTCACTTTGGCTGTGTGCATGGGAGACCTCATAGACACATAGGCCCTCATTTATCAATTGAGTGTAAAATCTGCCCCAAATTCGAGTGTAGGTTTCGTAGTACACCCACGTCGAGTCGGCATTTACAAAGTGATCGCAGACAGCTGATCCTTCCTTAATTTCGTTCGGACGTTTATAAATGTGACGGCTGAAATCTATCTGGCACGCCCTATGAAATCAAGCCTCGCCCTCGTTTTTGCGACATGAACAACTGCAGTACGACCTTGGAAACCATAGTTTATGACGAAAAAAGTCACCCCCTCTCATACACACACAGACGCACGCACGCACACGCAACTTGCAAGTCCAACTGGTTTGTTGTAGCCTATCTTAAATAAATAAAGAACGAACACCTGTATGAATTAAATAAAGCTGTAGCTGTAGTACCCTGTCTGTTTCTCCTCTCGCCTCGCTTGCCTTGCTGCCCACACACACGCACACACATACGGGCCGTGGCCCAGTCAGTTTAGAGCTGGCCCAACTTTGAGCCTTAATTGTGCATGCAAATTTCTGGTTATTAAACCACAGCATGCAAGCCGCCTTTGTTTTAAAATGGTTCCCCAAACCGTTCACAGTTCACAGTTCACTATCGGCCGGGGATGCGCCCCCCCCCCCCCCCCCCCCCCCCATGCTAATTTGCCCAGTCAATCATTTGATCCGTGCTACGCGCCTGCCGTGTGTTGTTAGTTGTTGTAGCCTATATTAAATTATTAAAGTATTTATTCATTTAATATAGCCTTATTTAAGGTTTATCCTTAAAACGACGAGATGTAACTCGAGAAAGACATGGCTGTAGAATTGCACTATACTATAGCCTACCCGTTGGTTGGTAGACTTGACTATAGCAGCATGCACTCTCGATCCAGTTAACTATTCCAGGAGGGGGGGGGGGGCACCGGCATGCGCTCATGCAAAACACTGTTTAAATGGCTTAAGCATCAAAACTTGCAACATTGTTTTAATTGCGCGATTTTAACTGCTTGTAAAGTTGGTAATCTCCTACCAATTTCATATGACACAAAGACACATCGTTGATGTATTCCTTTCCTTTTTTTTTCTTTTTTTCTTTACATTTAGCCCATATACATACCTATACAGTTTTATATAAACATTTTAGGAGTGAATACATATGTTTCGATGCCTGTGACAGCCTCTCAGCTGGTCAAACAATGCTGCTCCGCTGTTCTACGACAAAAAACAGGTGAGGACAAAGCGTACGACAGCTCCCGACCAGACGTGAGTTTTGTCTTGGCACAAGATCATTTTCAATCTTTGGCGCAAATCGTAAATGCCGAAAATTGCGGTAATTTCGGCGTACACCCATATTTTGGCGTACGCACGGTTGATACATGAGGGCCATAGACTCTAACAGCATCCAGGCTGAAAAAGTGAAACGAGACCGCGCCTCCTAGAAAGGTCGCCCGAGGACGTTCTATAGATCCACGCGTGCGTCTCCAGGAGCTCTACAACATATCCGAAAATCTGACCGGAAGGCCTCACCGTCGTGGCGTTCTAGTGAAGCAAAGGTTTTACGTTCACGTGCGCCTACGCCGACGATCGTAACTCTGTTCGGGATGGGCCGAACACCTCTGCGATCGCGGCGACGAGCCGATCGTCGTGATGGTCTGTGTTTTTTTCTGCAACCTCGGGAACCTCAAATCTGACCCGAGGCCTAGCGTTGCAGTGTAGTTCCCTTTATCGGACGCTTGTAAGAGTCCCACAAAGTCGAGACCAACTCCATTTTATTCGTCATGTCCTGAATATGGATATTCGGGGGTGTTGGGTATTTTAAAAAATATCCTTCACCCCATTTGTAAGGCATTTGGCCCAAAGGTCAGCGTGGCTGACCTTTGACCTTTGCAAACGTTGTGGAAAGCCCAGACCGGCTCCATTGGATTCGGCACACTCTAAATATGAAGAGTGTGCGAAGAATAGGGTTAGGGAACATGTTTTAAAGGTTTGTTTTGTGTATTTCACACTTCTGTGGAGAGGAGAGGAGAGGAGGGAGAGGAGAGGCAGTCTTTTGGCGGACCTTTGACCTTTGCAAACGTCGTGGAAAGCCCAGACCGGCGCCATTGGATTCGGCATGCTCTTAATATGAACAATATGTCTAGTGTGTGAAGAATAACATTAATGAACATGTTGTGTTTTGTGTTTGGTCTGTTCACTCAAAAAGAGAGGAGAGCAGAGGAGGGGAGAGGCAGAGGCCTCCATTCATCTCACTGCCCATGTAATATCTATATCTGGCCACAGAGTGGGTGTGGCGCTGTTCTGAATTTCACTCCCAAATTACTCTTCTTCTCCAGTTTCTCTGACTTCCTGTGTGTGTGTGTCAGAAGACAGCAACAGAGGCAACAGAGACACAGGAGGAACACACCCATGACTGCCAGTACCACCACTACAACCTACCCATGCCCCACCTGCACCGTTAAGGACATAAGTGGACGTCATCATTGGATTCGATGGACAACCATCAGCAAGTAAGTAAGTAAGTGTGTGTGTGTGTGTGTGTGTGTGTGTGTGTGTGTGTGTGTGTGTGTGTGTGTGTGTGTGTGTGTGTGTGTGTGTGTGTGTGTGTGTGTGTGTGTGTGTGTGTGTGTGTGTGACTGTACGTCGTGATCAATCAATGCCCCCAGACGAATGTGTGTGTGTGTGTGTGTGTGTGTGTGAACCAGCTACACTGGCATTTAAACACATTCATATTGTAACTGTTGCCCCTATAGGTGATATAGTTTGCTTTATTCCTAAAAGGTCATAATTAAGTCACATTTACGTTTTACGTTTAAAACATTATTTCATGTATTTGTGTCAAGTTGTTGTAATACTTTTATTTTGAAGAGTCAAAGTCATGTTCCGTGTCGTTTGGTCTGCTCATGTAAATTGGGTACACAGGTTTTTTGTGTAAGCAATCAAGCCACAAGCAGCTAGCAGCAGCAGGGTGCAGCAGCTCCCTTTGCACTGGTCACACAAAGAGACTAAGTTACAAGAGACTGTCATACAAGTCTTCAAATAAATCAGTTTCAAGGAAACCACTTGTGTCTGTCTGTCCTCGGAGGGAGTTACACATATAATATGTGTATGCTCAGTTAGCTTTTATAAACGTGAAAACAGACTGCGCTGCTGTCTAGTCATGTGCAAACCATTGTGATGTTGCATTACCTACGTTTACTGGTGACCCCCTGGAAATCCCCCAAGGGCACCAGGGGGTCCACGGACCCCTAATTGAGAAGCACTGGCATACATTCTAAGCATTTATGCTCAGTTAGCTTTTATAAATGTAACTTTAAACGTGAAAACAGACTGCGCTGCTGTCTAGTCTGTCTGTCTGTCTGTCTGTCTAAAATAGCAGACCTACAAGCTCGTAGCGCGGCACCGAGTGCCGTGCTACGAGCTTGTAGATCTGCTATTTTTGGGGGCCACTGGCTGTCTGTCTGTCTGTCTTGTCTGTCTAAAATAGCAGACCTACAAGCTCGTAGCGCGGCACTCGGTGCCGCGCTACGAGCTTGTAGATCTGCTATTTTTGGGGGCCACTGGCTGTCTGTCTGTCTGTCTGTCTGTCTGTCTGTCTGTCTAAAATAGCAGACCTACAAGCTTTTTCTTTTGTACAACTTGACCTATGTTTCTTCTTCTTATTGGGGAGATGGAGGCAGATCCTGTGGAAATACGCGCAGCGTAGCAGCTGGAGGGGCTCTCACTTTTCCCCCCTTGTTTCTTTTTTGTTTGCTAACGTTTATCCGTTTGAAATCAGCAGCTTTCTAGTGAACGTGCTGGCGGTTTGAAAGCTGGAGACAGAATGACTTTTCATAGTATGATTCTGTGCAGGGGAATATACGTTGTTTCATGGCACAAAACACTGATCTCCACCATAGTCACCCTCCGTTGAGACGAAGCCCGTCATTTCATGTTGCTGCTTGAGGGTGACTCAGAGCACAAGGAATTTACAAGCACACTTCCTGATCGTTTCTTTTTTTTTTGTACCTTTTTAGTGTCACCGCTGCTTTTAAAAATGGCCACTGCTGTTAAACATGTGTAATATGTGCACATGCTCACAATGCGCACACAAATTACACACATGTTCAAACACAAGGCATGTTTGTCTCCAGCTTTCTAAATGTCCATCCTGACTGAAGCCCAAGAGTTCCTAATAATACCCAATCTCAGGGTCCCAAAAGAGCTACAATTCCTGGGTGGACGTTCTTCCTTACCTGTGGAAACCTTGCTTCGACTACAGGGGCTTAATAATCTAGGATTGCAGATTTTAGGGAACTAAAATTGGCTAAGTGTTAATGTTTCATTGTTGGAAATCCAACGCGTACGAGCGGCGCACGTCTAGAAATAATATAGGTGGATGCAACTCATTTTTGTACATAAAAGTGCCATCTCTTTTTAAGTCTTCCAAGCGTTCTTTCCAAGTGAAATGCATCCTGGTACGTGGCGGGTCACTTCAGGCGGCTTGACCAGAGCATCCTGGTACGTGGCGGGTCACTTCAGGCGGCTTGACCAGAGCATCCTGGTACGTGGCGGGTCACTTCAGGCGGCTTGACCAGAGCATAGGATAAAGACGCACAACGTTCTTGTGTCACGGTAGTCTATCACAACATGTAGCCATGTGCCCCCATCAAGGCATGTTACCAAAAACGTGTTCAACATGCATGAACTTTTGTGTCTTTCATCACTTTTTTTTTTTTTCAGATAGAAAATATATATATATATCAGACTGGTATCCATTCTGTCGCTTTGCAACGGAACTTTAAATGTTTTTGTAGGCATTGTTTTTTAAAAGCTCTGAGCCAAGCGGTCGGGTGACTATACGGGAAGGAGAAAGGCCAATCGGTTGGCTTGGAGATGGAGCTCGTCTCCAGAAGATTAAGGAAAAAACAAACAAAAAAAACTTTACTGAATTACGTAGGTTAAAATGTAGTTGTATAGTATTGTTATTTCAATAGAATTGTCTTATTTTACCTCTCATTATTGTAAAGTAACATAGTAAATAATTATAAGGAAGACAACATATGTTTATTTTGTAAAGAAGTTACAGAATCTTATTGAACATAACCGTACTGTTTACCATTCCTCAACCATGACTTGATTCGCTGTCACTTTGTTGGAGGGTGTGATAGGGTAGCTTTGATAGGATAGTGACTGGTGTTCTGTTATCTCCAACGTCTCAGTATGTCCACGATGGACATATCATAGTAGAGCTATGATCTTAGCAGTATTGACTTCTGAAAATGTGACATTTTAATGGGAGAATAACAATGGGGGAAATCACCACAAAGTCACGCTAATACAGCAAGGATCAGGAGTCCATAAGGACACTAAAATGTAAGTATAGGTCATTAATATAGCCAGCCTAACAGACTCAAGACTCAAGGTGCTGTGGCTGGACACTGGTTCAGAAGCGATGAAGATGAAACGTTCATCACAGAGTAGCCTTAGATATAGTGAAGGCGAACACAATAAGCTCAAAGTGGGTCTTGTTTTCCAAATGGTCATGAATTAAACTCACTTTCTTTGAATTAGTATTTTTTGAATGGGCTTTTTTGTAATAGAAAGCCTCTCAGTATTTAAATAAAGGTTACTGTCTGTCACACAACGCAAGACTTAATAGAGCAGACGAGATCCTGTTAGTGACTGTGCCAGTTCAAAACATTTTAATCTCATCCATTCACACATGTATTTTTACATAACTATTCTCCAGAAATGATATCTTGTGAATTTTTATCAATGATAAATAAAAAAACATAAAATTGTTTCATATCAACTACAGCTAAATCGGGTTCTTCCAACACTTATATATCATCTTCGAGGAGCATTATAATGGATGGTTTATAAATTCATAACAACAGATGGGCCGTAGGGATCCATTAGTTGGCAGCAGCTATGTACACTGTAAAAGAAAAAAGCTGCTGTTTAAAAAGAATATTTTTTTATGATACCCCATTTGCATGAGTAAACTGGCTGAATGGCTGGACGTGTTCACATGTCAGTGCATGATGGGGGAGCTGCTTTCATCATTATGTCTCGCTTAGGGCTGCAACACTTCCATGTCATCGATTACAAATATATATTAAGAATCAATCCCTATATTTGGGGCATGTCATTATTGGTGAAGTAAAAAAAAAAAAAGTAACAAAGTATGTTTCACTATTTTTGCATGACACTGTTGTGCAACAAAGTAGAAAATGACACTTAAAGGATGCATTTAGACATTTTCAACCTATCTTCATATAAGTGGTACTCACTAATGCTTATTATAAAATTGCACCATTTTTGTCTACTCTGCCTGTGTCTCAGAGAAGGGCTGTGGACAGTTCAGAAACCCGCCAATCAGTGACATCATCAATGGGGAATCCAAGTTAATAGAAATTGCAGGCTTCATATTCCTGAATTATTTTCATGCTATAATGGAAGCCATTGTTCTTGCGTTAATAAAAAACAAAATAAAACATTTGTTGTTTGAAAGAAAAAGAGTACAGTACAGTACAGTACAGTACAGTACAGTACAGTACAGTACAGTACAGTACAGCACCACTCACTTCAAACATATCATGAGCGTTAGTGAGGACCAATTATAATATGTAGATAGGTTGAAAATGGGTGAAGTCGTCCTTTAAGTATTTAATTGACTTGTTGATGTGTAAAATTGATTTAAATGTCTATAACAAAAGATGCATTTTGATTAGCAAAGAGTAATCGCTAAGACTAAAGGATAGTTGCAGCCCTAGTCCTGTGTACTGTATATCTGCCTTCTGCAGCCAGTGGTGCATAGCCTCCACAATGCTACCATGCTATCTAGCTATATCACACCCCTCAACATCTTTGCTGGTCTGCCTATCCCTTTGTACAGTCATGTAAAAAACAAAAAACATAGTAATTGTAAGACCGATGATGTGTGTACGTGTGTGTTTTTCTTTGTTTTTATTCAAGGGACGGGAGGTGTGTTTGAGGTGTGCATTGTTTGGGGGTGGGGGGGCTGGGGTTTGATCACTTTGTTATTTTCTCATAGTGTCATTTAGACCATGTTGAGTGTTTTGTGTATTTTCTGTGTAGTGGACTTATTGCTGGGTCTGCGTCTAGCGCAGCCATAGTTTCATATTGATGTGTGTGTACCTCTAATCCACCACAACTAGCAAAGTCCTTATTCTGCTAACGTGCATTTTAATAATATTTTTGTTTTGTTTTTTTCTTTCTTTTGTTTTTTTTACTAAAAGAGAAAGAAAGCTACACATGTTATGTTCAGATTTTAATCACCTTTTATCCAAGTTCAAAAACACTGCTCTTTTTGTCTTATTGAAGTTGTATTATGTAGAGAAATAAATATGAGATAAAAAGCCAGCTGATATCAAAATTGCCAAACAAAAAGCTTTGGATGTAAACTTGAACTACAAAGGAACGCTTGGTTTTGACTGTGAGGTTGGTGAGAACGCTGCAGGGGGAGGAACGCTTATCTGTGTAACACTGGTGTGTGTTACAGTACCTAAAGCAGTGTTACACATCGCAGGGCCGGCGCTGGTACAGGTCAGGATAACATACAGCCAGGCACACTACAGTGGAAACCTGTTTACAATCCGTTTACAGAGGTACGTGTTTGGCCTTTTACCCAAACTGTTGTTTTTAATCTGGGATCCGTGTTTTATAAGACCTTACATGTGGCAAAACAAACAAACACACACAGAGATAACTCGAATGCCAAAATCACTAACATGGTAAGAGAGATTGAATCGACATACTTTTAAAGCTGCTTTTTATGAAATGTCAACATCCACATAGTTGCTTCCAAGATGAGCCTGAGAGGCACATTCATTGTTTACTCTACTGTGGTAGTGTCTCTGTTATGACACTGTACAATATCACTCGTCACCTCCTCAATTAGTTTTACCTTCCATCTTGAGAAGCACTTTGTTATATAATGTTGATACCAGGCTAGTATCCAGTTACTATTTGAAATGGACTTGTTTTGCTTCTTCTCAGCTGGTCATTTTAGACTGGAGCAGATAGCGTTATCTCATATGGGTGAGACTACACCCATTTGGCCTTCCAGGAAGACCACATCCAACTGTGAAATGAATTGAAAAGGGTTTCAATGAAGGATTTACACTGGCCTGGACATACTAACACTATATGTAGTGACCTCATACAAAGATGGCTGTTAAGCCTCTGGATGTTGAAGAGGACTCGTAGGTTTTGAGCTATTCTGAACACAAACTGACAGTGCAACTTCTCTACTGTACTAAAAAATAAAGTAAAACTGATCCCCCCCTCCCCAACTTTATTATTTTTGCAGTTATCTGTAAATTGCAGAAGTTACCTCTTGAAGTTCTTACTACTACTCATAAAAAGAATTATGTCATCCTTGTCGTCTCAGCACTTTAAAATAATTTGTGTTCATAAGCAACAGGAAAAACATTATAGTAGCACACTTCCAAGTACATACAAAATACATCAAGTTAATGCCTTTTTCAATGGTCTGGCTGGAAAATAAATACTCAGTGGATGAATTCTGTGTTGTTACTATGCCAATGTAATCTATCATGGGGAAGAGAGGAAAGGAAAAGCACAAATGAAAAAGAGAACACAGTTCTTCTGGTGTCTTCTATCATATCTACTGTATCTATCTATCTATATCTATCTATCTATCTATCTATCTACCTATCTACCTATCTATCTATCTATCTATCTATCTAACCATGTCTCTTCTTGTTCTTCAACCTTTAGGGCCAAAATCCATTGAAATGTTTTAGTCCTGTCAGATGTATATCGTAAACTGTTCAATTACGAAATGGAAAATAAAATCTATTTTAAAGATCAACGCATTGTGACGTTTTTGTCCCATATACTGTATTCATGGTGTTTATTGATTCCATAGGAGGGGCTAGCACCCCTCAAAGCTGTATATAGGAGGGGCTAGCTCCCCTTAAAGCTGTTTATAGGAGGGGCTAGTGCCCCTAAAGCTGTTTATAGGAGGGGCTAGCTCCCCTCAAAGCTGTATATAGGAGGGGCTAGCACCCTCAAAGCTGTATATAGGAGGGGCTAGCACCCTCAAAGCTGTATATAGGAGGGGCTAGCTCCCCTTAAAGCTGTTTATAGGAGGGGCTAGTGCCCCTGAAAGCTGTTTATAGGAGGGGCTAGCTCCCCTCAAAGCTGTATACTGTTTATGCATGCCATGATTTTTTCCAATATCTCCTACTGTATTACTGTCTGGGGCCAAACCAATCACATCACTTTATAAACAAACACTGAAAATAATAGATAAAAAAACAATGAAATGGCATCTACAAGCTCATAGCGCGCCACCGAGTGGCGCGCTACGAGCTTGTAGATCTGCTATTTAAAACCTTTGCTTCTTTAGAACGCCACAACGGTAAGGCCCTCCGGTCTGATTATCGGATATGTTATAGAGCTCCACGAGACGCACGTGTGGAACTGTAGTACGTCCTCGGGCGACCTTTCTAGTCGACATGGCGCGCGAACGTTCCACTACACCGAGTGGCGCGCTACGAGCTTGTAGATCTGCTATTTAAAACCTTTGCTTCTGTAGAACGCCACAACGGTAAGGCCTTCCGGTCTGATTATCGGATATGTTATAGAGCTCCCAGAGACGCACGCGTGGAACTGTAGTACATCCTCGGGCGACCTTTCTAGTCGACATGGCACGCGCGAACGTTCCACTACACCGAGTGGCGCGCTACGAGCTTGTAGATCTGCTATTTAAAACCTTTGCTTCTGTAGAACGCCACAACGGTAAGGCCTTCCGGTCTGATTATCGGATATGTTATAGAGCTCCCAGAGACGCACGCGTGGAACTGTAGTACATCCTCGGACGACCTTTCTAGTCGACATGGCACGCGCGAACGTTCCACTACACCGAGTGGCGCGCTACGAGCTTGTAGATCTGCTATTTAAAACCTTTGCTTCTTTAGAACGCCACAACGGTAAGGCCCTCCGGTCTGATTATCGGATATGTTATAGAGCTCCCAGAGACGCACGCGTGGAACTGTAGTACGTCCTCGGGCGACCTTTCTAGTCGACATGGCGCGCGAACGTTCCACTACACCGAGTGGCGCGCTACGAGCTTGTAGGTCTGCTATTTTAGACAGACAGACAGACAGACAGACAAGACAGATTGTTAGACAGACAGACAGACAGACAGACAGACAAGACAGATTGTTAGACAGACAGACAGACAGACAGACAGACAGACAGACAGTGGCCCCCAAAAATAGCAGACCTACAAGCTCGTAGTGCGGCACCCGGTGCCGCGCTACGAGCTTGTAGGTCTGCTATTTTGCTAGGGGGAACAACATATTTTCAGATGGGGGTCGGAGGCCAATTACATATCATTTTTGGGGTCCTTGGCATGAAATATTGAGCACCACTAATACAGAAATCATAGGTATAGGTCAGAATTTAGAAGACATTTTTTTTATTTTGACGTCAGGCCTAAATGGGTTAAACTGTGAGTACATAAATGTGAAGAGATTATATCAATGAACCCTGAGGATGTACAGTAGGCTGTATACTTGTCCTTAATGTAGATGCAGTAATGCTCCTATCTGGTCACCAGAGGCCAGTCTATGGACGGATACTATCATGTTCTCCCTAGTACTATTCAGCATTGGTGTTATGTTAAGGGCCATTCTCACTGTGCACTTTAACTACAACTATAATATCTATAACAAGAGACTGTTTTCACGTTTAAAATGTCATTTATAAAAGCTGACTGAATACAATTGTTTAGAATCTATACCAGTGCTTCTCAATTCGGGGTCCGGTGACCCCCAGGGGCCATTGGGGGTTGTCCAGGGGGTCCCCAGTAAACGTAGGTAATGCAACATCACAATGGTTTGAACACGACTAGACAGCAGCGCAGTCTGTTTTCACATTTAAAGTGACATTTATAAAAGCTAACTGAGCATAAATGCTTAGAATGTATTATTTACAAACACACAACTTGTGTGTTTGTAAATGAATCAATCAAGTGACTCGCTGAGTGTCTGACCGACTGACTCTCTGTCTGTCTGTCAGTCGGAATGACCTTTGACCTGACCTGTCCTGTGGGGACCGTGTCTGCTCTCTGGGGAAATAAAGAACGGAGGTGACATCATGCAGTGTTGTGTTTTTGGCAGCAAACTCATTTCAGTCCCTTGAATAGTTTTCATTTAGTCACATTTTAGTCACCTGGAATGTTTGAGTGTTTTAGGTAATGCCTCTGTGTGTGTGTGGTGCTGTCATATTATATGTGTAACTCCCTCCGAGCACAGACAGACACAAGTGGTTTCCTTGAAAGTGATTTATTTGAAGACTTGTGGATCCTCCAAATTCACCGTGAAAACTATAAACAATACAATAAAACAAGCACGTTACAATTAACATAAATACGACATGACATGCACAGCATGTAGATGCAAACATTTTACCAAAGTAAAATACAGACATAAAACAAATACCTCGTTGGCTGCGTGCAAATAACAAAGAAGGGAATCTCTTAGTCTTAGGTCCTTATAACCTTTCTTATGACAGTCTCTTGTAACTTAGTCTCTGTGTGTGACCAGTGCAAACGGAGCTGCTGCACCCTGCTGCTGCTAGCTGCTTGTGGCTTGATTAATTAATTGCTTACACAAAAAAATTATGAACTTCTTCATTAAACAATGAAACTATATCACCTATAGTGGCAACGGTTACAATATGAATGTGTTTAAATGCCAGTGTAGCTGGTTCACACACACACACACACACACAATGCAGCAGGCATTGGACAACCTGACAGCCACCGACCTGGCAACCCTGAATGAGCCAATCAGCTGCCAGTCTCTGGTGTGTGTGTGTGTGAGAGAGAGAGTCCTCACAAGTACTGTTAAACAAACTCTACCCTAACGTCAAAGTACATTAAAACACTTTTTCCTTTCCAAAACAAACACAACGTACATTATGACAATATTTCACCCTTTGCATTGGTAAAATAGACTTTATTTTTTTGTCTTCCCTTCCAAAAAAACAAAAAGATAAAATGACCCAAAATCCATGGTTAAGAGTATTCCACGATGGTTCAGTGGTTCTGGCAGTTGCTGATGGTGTGAGAGGATGCTGGTTCGAGACAAGTCAAGATTCGTGACCTCGGACCAAGGACTAAGGATCCAGAATAAATAAATCAAAATAAATCAGTCTTTACCTTTTGGTCAAGTAAATGTACTATTGGAATGTATTTTGGCGGACATAATCCAAGATAATCCACTGTCAATTTGTAACAGTCAGCAGTGCCAGTTGGTGCCACAGGGTGGTGCACTGCTCCCTTTTGTTTTGCTTTGTGTAGAAGATCTGACGTCAATTCCAGCTCTTGCTATAGATAGACATGACATGACATGATGTGTGTCAAACAATTGTCACACATGGATGGATGATTAGCCGTGTTTATTTATTTATTTCCGGGGGGAATGAATGAATGAATGAATGACTAACCCTGTAAAACCCGGATTAATTTCTACTTGCAAAAAAACGATTTCAACCTTACTACTACTTTTTACTACTAGGACTTATCAGAGGAAATCATGTAAAATACCTTTTAGTCAACAAGTCAAAAGTCAAGACAAGGACTAAGGACTAAGGATAAATCAATCCCGGCCCCTCCATAGGGCCGGGGGTCCGCGGAGGGGGTCCGCCGGGGGTCCGCGGAGGGGGTCCGCGGGGGTCCCCGGCCCTATCTCGGCCGTCCCTTGTCCGTTTCGGACGGGGGGAATCTCGTTCGAACCGGGCCGCCGTCCCGGACGCGCTCCCGGGGCTCTCGCGGTGGCAATAGTTGGAAATGACACGTCCACCAAGGGGAAACCTTGACCAGGCTATGGTGAGTATGCCAGTATGGCCACTATATGCGTGTACTATGTTGGCAGCAGTGCTCCGTTCACGTTTGTTTATTATATTAGTGCTGTCTACCGTTATACCTGGCTTAATATGGTCAATACTGACTCAGTCTAAAATATGCTTTGGCGGCCCCCCCCCCCCCCCCCCCACCTCCTCTTGCTATAGACAGACATGACTTGACATGACATGACATGACATGATGTGTGTCAAACAATTGTCACACATGGATGGATGATTAGCCTTGTTTATTTATTTATTTCCGGGGGGAATGAATGAATGAATGAATGAATGAATGAATGAATGAATGAATGAATGAATGAATAAATGAATAAATGAATAAATAAATAAATAAATAAATAAATAAATAAATGGATGGATGGATGGATGGATGGATGAATCATATATTCCCGGGGGCATTTCTCTCCAGGTGAGGACAATGCCATCCAGTCAACCAAATATGGATGTCAGACGATCAGGCATCATCTCGTATGTATTACTTCTACTACTACTACTACTACACACACCCAAACACGCAAATGAAGGGGCATGGTTCCGGCTACTTTGTGGGATTATCTTATGCAAATGAAGGTGCGTGGTATGCAAATGAAGGGGCATGGTATGCAAATTAAGGGGCATGGTATGCAAATGAAGGGGAGTGGTATGCAAATGAAGGGCGTGTTTCGGCTACTTTGTGGGATTAGTTTATGCAAATTAAGGGGCGTGGTATGCAAATGAAGGGGCGTGGTATGCAAATGAAGGGGCATGGTATGCAAATGAAGGGGAGTGGTATGCAAATGAAGGGCGTGTGTCGGCTACTTTGTGGGATTCGTTTATGCAAATGAAGGTGCGTGGTATGCAAATGAAGGGGAGTGGTATGCAAATGAAGGGGAGTGGTATGCAAATGAAGGGCATGTTTCGGCTACTTTGTGGTATTAGTTTATGCAAATGAAGGGGTGTGGTATGCAAATGAAGGGGTGTGGTATGCAAATGAAGGGGCGTGGTATGCAAATGAATAGGAGTGGTATGCAAATGAATGGGAGTGGTATGCAAATGAAGGTGCATGGTATGCAAATGAAGGGGCGTGGTATGCAAATGAAGGGGCGTGGTATGCAAATGAAGGGGCATGGTATGCAAATGAAGGGGAGTGGTATGCAAATGAAGGGCGTGTGTCGGCTACTTTGTGGGATTCGTTTATGCAAATGAAGGTGCGTGGTATGCAAATGAAGGGGAGTGGTATGCAAATGAAGGGGAGTGGTATGCAAATGAAGGGCATGTTTCGGCTACTTTGTGGTATTAGTTTATGCAAATGAAGGGGTGTGGTATGCAAATGAAGGGGTGTGGTATGCAAATGAAGGGGCGTGGTATGCAAATGAATAGGAGTGGTATGCAAATGAATGGGAGTGGTATGCAAATGAAGGTGCATGGTATGCAAATGAAGGGGCATGGTATGCAAATGAAGGGGAGTGGTATGCAAATGAAGGGGAGTGGTATGCAAATGAAGGGGAGTGGTATGCAAATGAAGGGCATGTTTCGGCTACTTTGTGGGATTAGTTTATGCAAATGAAGGGCGTGGTTTCGACTACTTTGTGGGAACGGTTTATGCAAATTTGATGGGCGTGGTTTCGACTACCTTTGTGGGAACGGTTTATGCAAATTTGACGGGCGTGTTTCGGCTACTTTGTGTGGGTGGTTTATGCAAATGAAGGGCGTGGTTTTGACTACTTTGTGGGAACGGTTTATGCAAATTTGATGGGCGTGGTTTTGACTACTTTGTGGGGGTGGTTCATGCAAATGAAGGGCGTGGTTTCGACTACTTTGTGGGAACGGTTTATGCAAATTTGATGGGCGTGGTTTCGACTACTTTGTGGGAACGGTTTATGCAAATTTGATGGGCGTGGTTTCGACTACTTTGTGGGGGTGGTTCATGCAAATGAAGGGCGTGGTTTCGGCTACTTTGTGGGAACGGTTTATGCAAATGAAGGGCGTGGTTTCGACTACTTTGTGGGAACGGTTTATGCAAATGAAGGGCGTGGTTTCGACTACTTTGTGGGAACGGTTTATGCAAATTTGACGGGCGTGTTTCGGCTACTTTGTGGGGGTGGTTCATGCAAATGAAGGGCGTGGTTTCGACTACTTTGTGGGAACGGTTCATGCAAATTTGACGGGCGTGGTTTCGACTACTTTGTGGGGGTGGTTCATGCAAATGAAGGGCGTGGTTTCGATCACTTTGTGGGGGTGGTTCATGCAAATGAAGGGCGTGGTTTCGATCACTTTGTGGGGGTGGTTCATGCAAATGAAGGGCGTGGTTTTGACTACTTTGTGGGAACGGTTTATGCAAATTTGATGGGCGTGGTTTTGACTACTTTGTGGGGGTGGTTCATGCAAATGAAGGGCGTGGTTTCGACTACTTTGTGGGAACGGTTTATGCAAATTTGATGGGCGTGGTTTCGACTACTTTGTGGGAACGGTTTATGCAAATTTGATGGGCGTGGTTTCGACTACTTTGTGGGGGTGGTTCATGCAAATGAAGGGCGTGGTTTCGGCTACTTTGTGGGAACGGTTTATGCAAATGAAGGGCGTGGTTTCGACTACTTTGTGGGAACGGTTTATGCAAATGAAGGGCGTGGTTTCGACTACTTTGTGGGAACGGTTTATGCAAATTTGACGGGCGTGTTTCGGCTACTTTGTGGGGGTGGTTCATGCAAATGAAGGGCGTGGTTTCGACTACTTTGTGGGAACGGTTCATGCAAATTTGACGGGCGTGGTTTCGACTACTTTGTGGGGGTGGTTCATGCAAATGAAGGGCGTGGTTTCGATCACTTTGTGGGGGTGGTTCATGCAAATGAAGGGCGTGGTTTCGATCACTTTGTGGGGGTGGTTCATGCAAATGAAGGGCGTGGTTTCGACTACTTTGTGGGAACGGTTTATGCAAATTTGATGGGCGTGGTTTTGACTACTTTGTGGGGGTGGTTCATGCAAATGAAGGGCGTGGTTTCGACTACTTTGTGGGAACGGTTTATGCAAATTTGATGGGCGTGGTTTCGACTACTTTGTGGGAACGGTTTATGCAAATTTGATGGGCGTGGTTTCGACTACTTTGTGGGGGTGGTTCATGCAAATGAAGGGCGTGGTTTCGGCTACTTTGTGGGAACGGTTTATGCAAATGAAGGGCGTGGTTTCGACTACTTTGTGGGAACGGTTTATGCAAATTTGATGGGCGTGGTTTCGACTACTTTGTGGGGGTGGTTCATGCAAATGAAGGGCGTGGTTTCGGCTACTTTGTGGGAACGGTTTATGCAAATGAAGGGCGTGGTTTCGACTACTTTGTGGGAACGGTTTATGCAAATGAAGGGCGTGGTTTCGACTACTTTGTGGGAACGGTTTATGCAAATTTGACGGGCGTGTTTCGGCTACTTTGTGGGGGTGGTTCATGCAAATGAAGGGCGTGGTTTCGACTACTTTGTGGGAACGGTTCATGCAAATTTGACGGGCGTGGTTTCGACTACTTTGTGGGGGTGGTTCATGCAAATGAAGGGCGTGGTTTCGATCACTTTGTGGGAACGGTTTATGCAAATTTGATGGGCGTGGTTTCGACTACTTTGTGGGGGTGGTTCATGCAAATGAAGGGCGTGGTTTCGACTACTTTGTGGGAACGGTTTATGCAAATTTGACGGGCGTGTTTCGGCTACTTTGTGGGGGTGGTTCATGCAAATGAAGGGCGTGGTTTGGACTACTTTGTGGGAACGGTTTATGCAAATTTGACGGGCGTGGTTTGGACTACTTTGTGGGGGTGGTTCATGCAAATGAAGGGCGTGGTTTCGACTACTTTGTGGGAACGGTTTATGCAAATTTGATGGGCGTGGTTTCGACTACTTTGTGGGGGTGGTTCATGCAAATGAAGGGCGTGGTTTCGACTACTTTGTGGGAACGGTTTATGCAAATGTGATGGGCGTGGTTTCGACTACTTTGTGGGGGTGGTTCATGCAAATGAAGGGCGTGGTTTCGACTACTTTGTGGGAACGGTTTATGCAAATTTGACGGGCGTGTTTCGGCTACTTTGTGGGGGTGGTTTATGCAAATGAAGGGCGTGGTTTCGACTACTTTGTGGGAACGGTTTATGCAAATTGGTTCAGACTACTTTGTGGGAGTGGGTTATGCAAATTTGATGGGCGTGGTTTCGACTACTTTGTTTGGGTGGTTCATGCAAATGAAGAGCGTGGTTTCGACTACTTTGTGGGAACGGTTTATGCAAATTTGATGGGCGTGGTTTCGACTACTTTGTGGGGGTGGTTCATGCAAATGAAGGGCGTGGTTTCGACTACTTTGTGGGAACGGTTTATGCAAATTTGATGGGCGTGGTTTTGACTACTTTGTGGGGGTGGTTAATGCAAATGAAGGGGAGTGGTTCCGACTACTTTGTGGGTTAGGGTTATACAAATTTGATAGGCGTGGTTTCGACTACTTTGTGGGAGGGGTTTATGCAAATGAAGGGGAGTGGTTCTGACTACTTTGTGGGGGTGGTTTATGCAAATTAGTGGGCGTGGTTTCGACTACTTTGTGGGGGTGGTGCAAATGCATACCACGCCCCTTCATTTGAATAAACAACTCCCACAAATCAGCCGGGGGAAAAAAGGGGAGGCGGGGCTTAGGTTTGAAAGAGGCGGGTCTTACAAAAGGGGGGAAGGCGGGGCTTAGGTTTGACAGAGGCCTAAGTTAGCGAGAAAAGTCGTGAAAGTCACTTTGACGCGCGACAACGCGCCAACGATAAAACATCACGGTCCGACGTTCGGATATGTCGGAGAGCTAGCCGAGACGAACGGTTCGGTGTCTCGGACGCACGCCTCCGACAGTCGTACAAAACGTCCTTCACTTTGGCTGTGTGCATGGGAGACCTCATAGACACATAGGCCCTCATTTATCAATTGAGTGTAAAATCTGCCCCAAATTCGAGTGTAGGTTTCGTAGTACACCCACGTCGAGTCGGCATTTACAAAGTGATCGCAGACAGCTGATCCTTCCTTAATTTCGTTCGGACGTTTATAAATGTGACGGCTGAAATCTATCTGGCACGCCCTATGAAATCAAGCCTCGCCCTCGTTTTTGCGACATGAACAACTGCAGTACGACCTTGGAAACCATAGTTTATGACGAAAAAAGTCACCCCCTCTCATACACACACAGACGCACGCACGCACACGCAACTTGCAAGTCCAACTGGTTTGTTGTAGCCTATCTTAAATAAATAAAGAACGAACACCTGTATGAATTAAATAAAGCTGTAGCTGTAGTACCCTGTCTGTTTCTCCTCTCGCCTCGCTTGCCTTGCTGCCCACACACACGCACACACATACGGGCCGTGGCCCAGTCAGTTTAGAGCTGGCCCAACTTTGAGCCTTAATTGTGCATGCAAATTTCTGGTTATTAAACCACAGCATGCAAGCCGCCTTTGTTTTAAAATGGTTCCCCAAACCGTTCACAGTTCACAGTTCACTATCGGCCGGGGATGCGCCCCCCCCCCCCCCCCCCCCCCCATGCTAATTTGCCCAGTCAATCATTTGATCCGTGCTACGCGCCTGCCGTGTGTTGTTAGTTGTTGTAGCCTATATTAAATTATTAAAGTATTTATTCATTTAATATAGCCTTATTTAAGGTTTATCCTTAAAACGACGAGATGTAACTCGAGAAAGACATGGCTGTAGAATTGCACTATACTATAGCCTACCCGTTGGTTGGTAGACTTGACTATAGCAGCATGCACTCTCGATCCAGTTAACTATTCCAGGAGGGGGGGGGGGGCACCGGCATGCGCTCATGCAAAACACTGTTTAAATGGCTTAAGCATCAAAACTTGCAACATTGTTTTAATTGCGCGATTTTAACTGCTTGTAAAGTTGGTAATCTCCTACCAATTTCATATGACACAAAGACACATCGTTGATGTATTCCTTTCCTTTTTTTTTCTTTTTTTCTTTACATTTAGCCCATATACATACCTATACAGTTTTATATAAACATTTTAGGAGTGAATACATATGTTTCGATGCCTGTGACAGCCTCTCAGCTGGTCAAACAATGCTGCTCCGCTGTTCTACGACAAAAAACAGGTGAGGACAAAGCGTACGACAGCTCCCGACCAGACGTGAGTTTTGTCTTGGCACAAGATCATTTTCAATCTTTGGCGCAAATCGTAAATGCCGAAAATTGCGGTAATTTCGGCGTACACCCATATTTTGGCGTACGCACGGTTGATACATGAGGGCCATAGACTCTAACAGCATCCAGGCTGAAAAAGTGAAACGAGACCGCGCCTCCTAGAAAGGTCGCCCGAGGACGTTCTATAGATCCACGCGTGCGTCTCCAGGAGCTCTACAACATATCCGAAAATCTGACCGGAAGGCCTCACCGTCGTGGCGTTCTAGTGAAGCAAAGGTTTTACGTTCACGTGCGCCTACGCCGACGATCGTAACTCTGTTCGGGATGGGCCGAACACCTCTGCGATCGCGGCGACGAGCCGATCGTCGTGATGGTCTGTGTTTTTTTCTGCAACCTCGGGAACCTCAAATCTGACCCGAGGCCTAGCGTTGCAGTGTAGTTCCCTTTATCGGACGCTTGTAAGAGTCCCACAAAGTCGAGACCAACTCCATTTTATTCGTCATGTCCTGAATATGGATATTCGGGGGTGTTGGGTATTTTAAAAAATATCCTTCACCCCATTTGTAAGGCATTTGGCCCAAAGGTCAGCGTGGCTGACCTTTGACCTTTGCAAACGTTGTGGAAAGCCCAGACCGGCTCCATTGGATTCGGCACACTCTAAATATGAAGAGTGTGCGAAGAATAGGGTTAGGGAACATGTTTTAAAGGTTTGTTTTGTGTATTTCACACTTCTGTGGAGAGGAGAGGAGAGGAGGGAGAGGAGAGGCAGTCTTTTGGCGGACCTTTGACCTTTGCAAACGTCGTGGAAAGCCCAGACCGGCGCCATTGGATTCGGCATGCTCTTAATATGAACAATATGTCTAGTGTGTGAAGAATAACATTAATGAACATGTTGTGTTTTGTGTTTGGTCTGTTCACTCAAAAAGAGAGGAGAGCAGAGGAGGGGAGAGGCAGAGGCCTCCATTCATCTCACTGCCCATGTAATATCTATATCTGGCCACAGAGTGGGTGTGGCGCTGTTCTGAATTTCACTCCCAAATTACTCTTCTTCTCCAGTTTCTCTGACTTCCTGTGTGTGTGTGTCAGAAGACAGCAACAGAGGCAACAGAGACACAGGAGGAACACACCCATGACTGCCAGTACCACCACTACAACCTACCCATGCCCCACCTGCACCGTTAAGGACATAAGTGGACGTCATCATTGGATTCGATGGACAACCATCAGCAAGTAAGTAAGTAAGTGTGTGTGTGTGTGTGTGTGTGTGTGTGTGTGTGTGTGTGTGTGTGTGTGTGTGTGTGTGTGTGTGTGTGTGTGTGTGTGTGTGTGTGTGTGTGTGTGTGTGTGTGTGTGTGTGTACTGTACGTCGTGATCAATCAATGCCCCCAGACGAATGTGTGTGTGTGTGTGTGTGTGTGTGTGAACCAGCTACACTGGCATTTAAACACATTCATATTGTAACTGTTGCCCCTATAGGTGATATAGTTTGCTTTATTCCTAAAAGGTCATAATTAAGTCACATTTACGTTTAAAACATTATTTCATGTATTTGTGTCAAGTTGTTGTAATACTTTTATTTTGAAGAGTCAAAGTCATGTTCCGTGTCGTTTGGTCTGCTCATGTAAATTGGGTACACAGGTTTTTTGTGTAAGCAATCAAGCCACAAGCAGCTAGCAGCAGCAGGGTGCAGCAGCTCCCTTTGCACTGGTCACACAAAGAGACTAAGTTACAAGAGACTGTCATACAAGTCTTCAAATAAATCAGTTTCAAGGAAACCACTTGTGTCTGTCTGTCCTCGGAGGGAGTTACACATATAATATGTGTATGCTCAGTTAGCTTTTATAAACGTGAAAACAGACTGCGCTGCTGTCTAGTCATGTGCAAACCATTGTGATGTTGCATTACCTACGTTTACTGGTGACCCCCTGGAAATCCCCCAAGGGCACCAGGGGGTCCACGGACCCCTAATTGAGAAGCACTGGCATACATTCTAAGCATTTATGCTCAGTTAGCTTTTATAAATGTAACTTTAAACGTGAAAACAGACTGCGCTGCTGTCTAGTCTGTCTGTCTGTCTGTCTGTCTAAAATAGCAGACCTACAAGCTCGTAGCGCGGCACCGAGTGCCGTGCTACGAGCTTGTAGATCTGCTATTTTTGGGGGCCACTGGCTGTCTGTCTGTCTGTCTTGTCTGTCTAAAATAGCAGACCTACAAGCTCGTAGCGCGGCACTCGGTGCCGCGCTACGAGCTTGTAGATCTGCTATTTTTGGGGGCCACTGGCTGTCTGTCTGTCTGTCTGTCTGTCTGTCTGTCTGTCTAAAATAGCAGACCTACAAGCTTTTTCTTTTGTACAACTTGACCTATGTTTCTTCTTCTTATTGGGGAGATGGAGGCAGATCCTGTGGAAATACGCGCAGCGTAGCAGCTGGAGGGGCTCTCACTTTTCCCCCCTTGTTTCTTTTTTGTTTGCTAACGTTTATCCGTTTGAAATCAGCAGCTTTCTAGTGAACGTGCTGGCGGTTTGAAAGCTGGAGACAGAATGACTTTTCATAGTATGATTCTGTGCAGGGGAATATACGTTGTTTCATGGCACAAAACACTGATCTCCACCATAGTCACCCTCCGTTGAGACGAAGCCCGTCATTTCATGTTGCTGCTTGAGGGTGACTCAGAGCACAAGGAATTTACAAGCACACTTCCTGATCGTTTCTTTTTTTTTTGTACCTTTTTAGTGTCACCGCTGCTTTTAAAAATGGCCACTGCTGTTAAACATGTGTAATATGTGCACATGCTCACAATGCGCACACAAATTACACACATGTTCAAACACAAGGCATGTTTGTCTCCAGCTTTCTAAATGTCCATCCTGACTGAAGCCCAAGAGTTCCTAATAATACCCAATCTCAGGGTCCCAAAAGAGCTACAATTCCTGGGTGGACGTTCTTCCTTACCTGTGGAAACCTTGCTTCGACTACAGGGGCTTAATAATCTAGGATTGCAGATTTTAGGGAACTAAAATTGGCTAAGTGTTAATGTTTCATTGTTGGAAATCCAACGCGTACGAGCGGCGCACGTCTAGAAATAATATAGGTGGATGCAACTCATTTTTGTACATAAAAGTGCCATCTCTTTTTAAGTCTTCCAAGCGTTCTTTCCAAGTGAAATGCATCCTGGTACGTGGCGGGTCACTTCAGGCGGCTTGACCAGAGCATCCTGGTACGTGGCGGGTCACTTCAGGCGGCTTGACCAGAGCATCCTGGTACGTGGCGGGTCACTTCAGGCGGCTTGACCAGAGCATAGGATAAAGACGCACAACGTTCTTGTGTCACGGTAGTCTATCACAACATGTAGCCATGTGCCCCCATCAAGGCATGTTACCAAAAACGTGTTCAACATGCATGAACTTTTGTGTCTTTCATCACTTTTTTTTTTTTTCAGATAGAAAATATATATATATATCAGACTGGTATCCATTCTGTCGCTTTGCAACGGAACTTTAAATGTTTTTGTAGGCATTGTTTTTTAAAAGCTCTGAGCCAAGCGGTCGGGTGACTATACGGGAAGGAGAAAGGCCAATCGGTTGGCTTGGAGATGGAGCTCGTCTCCAGAAGATTAAGGAAAAAACAAACAAAAAAAACTTTACTGAATTACGTAGGTTAAAATGTAGTTGTATAGTATTGTTATTTCAATAGAATTGTCTTATTTTACCTCTCATTATTGTAAAGTAACATAGTAAATAATTATAAGGAAGACAACATATGTTTATTTTGTAAAGAAGTTACAGAATCTTATTGAACATAACCGTACTGTTTACCATTCCTCAACCATGACTTGATTCGCTGTCACTTTGTTGGAGGGTGTGATAGGGTAGCTTTGATAGGATAGTGACTGGTGTTCTGTTATCTCCAACGTCTCAGTATGTCCACGATGGACATATCATAGTAGAGCTATGATCTTAGCAGTATTGACTTCTGAAAATGTGACATTTTAATGGGAGAATAACAATGGGGGAAATCACCACAAAGTCACGCTAATACAGCAAGGATCAGGAGTCCATAAGGACACTAAAATGTAAGTATAGGTCATTAATATAGCCAGCCTAACAGACTCAAGACTCAAGGTGCTGTGGCTGGACACTGGTTCAGAAGCGATGAAGATGAAACGTTCATCACAGAGTAGCCTTAGATATAGTGAAGGCGAACACAATAAGCTCAAAGTGGGTCTTGTTTTCCAAATGGTCATGAATTAAACTCACTTTCTTTGAATTAGTATTTTTTGAATGGGCTTTTTTGTAATAGAAAGCCTCTCAGTATTTAAATAAAGGTTACTGTCTGTCACACAACGCAAGACTTAATAGAGCAGACGAGATCCTGTTAGTGACTGTGCCAGTTCAAAACATTTTAATCTCATCCATTCACACATGTATTTTTACATAACTATTCTCCAGAAATGATATCTTGTGAATTTTTATCAATGATAAATAAAAAAACATAAAATTGTTTCATATCAACTACAGCTAAATCGGGTTCTTCCAACACTTATATATCATCTTCGAGGAGCATTATAATGGATGGTTTATAAATTCATAACAACAGATGGGCCGTAGGGATCCATTAGTTGGCAGCAGCTATGTACACTGTAAAAGAAAAAAGCTGCTGTTTAAAAAGAATATTTTTTTATGATACCCCATTTGCATGAGTAAACTGGCTGAATGGCTGGACGTGTTCACATGTCAGTGCATGATGGGGGAGCTGCTTTCATCATTATGTCTCGCTTAGGGCTGCAACACTTCCATGTCATCGATTACAAATATATATTAAGAATCAATCCCTATATTTGGGGCATGTCATTATTGGTGAAGTAAAAAAAAAAAAAGTAACAAAGTATGTTTCACTATTTTTGCATGACACTGTTGTGCAACAAAGTAGAAAATGACACTTAAAGGATGCATTTAGACATTTTCAACCTATCTTCATATAAGTGGTACTCACTAATGCTTATTATAAAATTGCACCATTTTTGTCTACTCTGCCTGTGTCTCAGAGAAGGGCTGTGGACAGTTCAGAAACCCGCCAATCAGTGACATCATCAATGGGGAATCCAAGTTAATAGAAATTGCAGGCTTCATATTCCTGAATTATTTTCATGCTATAATGGAAGCCATTGTTCTTGCGTTAATAAAAAACAAAATAAAACATTTGTTGTTTGAAAGAAAAAGAGTACAGTACAGTACAGTACAGTACAGTACAGTACAGTACAGTACAGTACAGTACAGCACCACTCACTTCAAACATATCATGAGCGTTAGTGAGGACCAATTATAATATGTAGATAGGTTGAAAATGGGTGAAGTCGTCCTTTAAGTATTTAATTGACTTGTTGATGTGTAAAATTGATTTAAATGTCTATAACAAAAGATGCATTTTGATTAGCAAAGAGTAATCGCTAAGACTAAAGGATAGTTGCAGCCCTAGTCCTGTGTACTGTATATCTGCCTTCTGCAGCCAGTGGTGCATAGCCTCCACAATGCTACCATGCTATCTAGCTATATCACACCCCTCAACATCTTTGCTGGTCTGCCTATCCCTTTGTACAGTCATGTAAAAAACAAAAAACATAGTAATTGTAAGACCGATGATGTGTGTACGTGTGTGTTTTTCTTTGTTTTTATTCAAGGGACGGGAGGTGTGTTTGAGGTGTGCATTGTTTGGGGGTGGGGGGGCTGGGGTTTGATCACTTTGTTATTTTCTCATAGTGTCATTTAGACCATGTTGAGTGTTTTGTGTATTTTCTGTGTAGTGGACTTATTGCTGGGTCTGCGTCTAGCGCAGCCATAGTTTCATATTGATGTGTGTGTACCTCTAATCCACCACAACTAGCAAAGTCCTTATTCTGCTAACGTGCATTTTAATAATATTTTTGTTTTGTTTTTTTCTTTCTTTTGTTTTTTTTACTAAAAGAGAAAGAAAGCTACACATGTTATGTTCAGATTTTAATCACCTTTTATCCAAGTTCAAAAACACTGCTCTTTTTGTCTTATTGAAGTTGTATTATGTAGAGAAATAAATATGAGATAAAAAGCCAGCTGATATCAAAATTGCCAAACAAAAAGCTTTGGATGTAAACTTGAACTACAAAGGAACGCTTGGTTTTGACTGTGAGGTTGGTGAGAACGCTGCAGGGGGAGGAACGCTTATCTGTGTAACACTGGTGTGTGTTACAGTACCTAAAGCAGTGTTACACATCGCAGGGCCGGCGCTGGTACAGGTCAGGATAACATACAGCCAGGCACACTACAGTGGAAACCTGTTTACAATCCGTTTACAGAGGTACGTGTTTGGCCTTTTACCCAAACTGTTGTTTTTAATCTGGGATCCGTGTTTTATAAGACCTTACATGTGGCAAAACAAACAAACACACACAGAGATAACTCGAATGCCAAAATCACTAACATGGTAAGAGAGATTGAATCGACATACTTTTAAAGCTGCTTTTTATGAAATGTCAACATCCACATAGTTGCTTCCAAGATGAGCCTGAGAGGCACATTCATTGTTTACTCTACTGTGGTAGTGTCTCTGTTATGACACTGTACAATATCACTCGTCACCTCCTCAATTAGTTTTACCTTCCATCTTGAGAAGCACTTTGTTATATAATGTTGATACCAGGCTAGTATCCAGTTACTATTTGAAATGGACTTGTTTTGCTTCTTCTCAGCTGGTCATTTTAGACTGGAGCAGATAGCGTTATCTCATATGGGTGAGACTACACCCATTTGGCCTTCCAGGAAGACCACATCCAACTGTGAAATGAATTGAAAAGGGTTTCAATGAAGGATTTACACTGGCCTGGACATACTAACACTATATGTAGTGACCTCATACAAAGATGGCTGTTAAGCCTCTGGATGTTGAAGAGGACTCGTAGGTTTTGAGCTATTCTGAACACAAACTGACAGTGCAACTTCTCTACTGTACTAAAAAATAAAGTAAAACTGATCCCCCCCTCCCCAACTTTATTATTTTTGCAGTTATCTGTAAATTGCAGAAGTTACCTCTTGAAGTTCTTACTACTACTCATAAAAAGAATTATGTCATCCTTGTCGTCTCAGCACTTTAAAATAATTTGTGTTCATAAGCAACAGGAAAAACATTATAGTAGCACACTTCCAAGTACATACAAAATACATCAAGTTAATGCCTTTTTCAATGGTCTGGCTGGAAAATAAATACTCAGTGGATGAATTCTGTGTTGTTACTATGCCAATGTAATCTATCATGGGGAAGAGAGGAAAGGAAAAGCACAAATGAAAAAGAGAACACAGTTCTTCTGGTGTCTTCTATCATATCTACTGTATCTATCTATCTATATCTATCTATCTATCTATCTATCTACCTATCTACCTATCTATCTATCTATCTATCTATCTAACCATGTCTCTTCTTGTTCTTCAACCTTTAGGGCCAAAATCCATTGAAATGTTTTAGTCCTGTCAGATGTATATCGTAAACTGTTCAATTACGAAATGGAAAATAAAATCTATTTTAAAGATCAACGCATTGTGACGTTTTTGTCCCATATACTGTATTCATGGTGTTTATTGATTCCATAGGAGGGGCTAGCACCCCTCAAAGCTGTATATAGGAGGGGCTAGCTCCCCTTAAAGCTGTTTATAGGAGGGGCTAGTGCCCCTAAAGCTGTTTATAGGAGGGGCTAGCTCCCCTCAAAGCTGTATATAGGAGGGGCTAGCACCCTCAAAGCTGTATATAGGAGGGGCTAGCACCCTCAAAGCTGTATATAGGAGGGGCTAGCTCCCCTTAAAGCTGTTTATAGGAGGGGCTAGTGCCCCTGAAAGCTGTTTATAGGAGGGGCTAGCTCCCCTCAAAGCTGTATACTGTTTATGCATGCCATGATTTTTTCCAATATCTCCTACTGTATTACTGTCTGGGGCCAAACCAATCACATCACTTTATAAACAAACACTGAAAATAATAGATAAAAAAACAATGAAATGGCATCTACAAGCTCATAGCGCGCCACCGAGTGGCGCGCTACGAGCTTGTAGATCTGCTATTTAAAACCTTTGCTTCTTTAGAACGCCACAACGGTAAGGCCCTCCGGTCTGATTATCGGATATGTTATAGAGCTCCACGAGACGCACGTGTGGAACTGTAGTACGTCCTCGGGCGACCTTTCTAGTCGACATGGCGCGCGAACGTTCCACTACACCGAGTGGCGCGCTACGAGCTTGTAGATCTGCTATTTAAAACCTTTGCTTCTGTAGAACGCCACAACGGTAAGGCCTTCCGGTCTGATTATCGGATATGTTATAGAGCTCCCAGAGACGCACGCGTGGAACTGTAGTACATCCTCGGGCGACCTTTCTAGTCGACATGGCACGCGCGAACGTTCCACTACACCGAGTGGCGCGCTACGAGCTTGTAGATCTGCTATTTAAAACCTTTGCTTCTGTAGAACGCCACAACGGTAAGGCCTTCCGGTCTGATTATCGGATATGTTATAGAGCTCCCAGAGACGCACGCGTGGAACTGTAGTACATCCTCGGACGACCTTTCTAGTCGACATGGCACGCGCGAACGTTCCACTACACCGAGTGGCGCGCTACGAGCTTGTAGATCTGCTATTTAAAACCTTTGCTTCTTTAGAACGCCACAACGGTAAGGCCCTCCGGTCTGATTATCGGATATGTTATAGAGCTCCCAGAGACGCACGCGTGGAACTGTAGTACGTCCTCGGGCGACCTTTCTAGTCGACATGGCGCGCGAACGTTCCACTACACCGAGTGGCGCGCTACGAGCTTGTAGGTCTGCTATTTTAGACAGACAGACAGACAGACAGACAAGACAGATTGTTAGACAGACAGACAGACAGACAGACAGACAAGACAGATTGTTAGACAGACAGACAGACAGACAGACAGACAGACAGACAGTGGCCCCCAAAAATAGCAGACCTACAAGCTCGTAGTGCGGCACCCGGTGCCGCGCTACGAGCTTGTAGGTCTGCTATTTTGCTAGGGGGAACAACATATTTTCAGATGGGGGTCGGAGGCCAATTACATATCATTTTTGGGGTCCTTGGCATGAAATATTGAGCACCACTAATACAGAAATCATAGGTATAGGTCAGAATTTAGAAGACATTTTTTTTATTTTGACGTCAGGCCTAAATGGGTTAAACTGTGAGTACATAAATGTGAAGAGATTATATCAATGAACCCTGAGGATGTACAGTAGGCTGTATACTTGTCCTTAATGTAGATGCAGTAATGCTCCTATCTGGTCACCAGAGGCCAGTCTATGGACGGATACTATCATGTTCTCCCTAGTACTATTCAGCATTGGTGTTATGTTAAGGGCCATTCTCACTGTGCACTTTAACTACAACTATAATATCTATAACAAGAGACTGTTTTCACGTTTAAAATGTCATTTATAAAAGCTGACTGAATACAATTGTTTAGAATCTATACCAGTGCTTCTCAATTCGGGGTCCGGTGACCCCCAGGGGCCATTGGGGGTTGTCCAGGGGGTCCCCAGTAAACGTAGGTAATGCAACATCACAATGGTTTGAACACGACTAGACAGCAGCGCAGTCTGTTTTCACATTTAAAGTGACATTTATAAAAGCTAACTGAGCATAAATGCTTAGAATGTATTATTTACAAACACACAACTTGTGTGTTTGTAAATGAATCAATCAAGTGACTCGCTGAGTGTCTGACCGACTGACTCTCTGTCTGTCTGTCAGTCGGAATGACCTTTGACCTGACCTGTCCTGTGGGGACCGTGTCTGCTCTCTGGGGAAATAAAGAACGGAGGTGACATCATGCAGTGTTGTGTTTTTGGCAGCAAACTCATTTCAGTCCCTTGAATAGTTTTCATTTAGTCACATTTTAGTCACCTGGAATGTTTGAGTGTTTTAGGTAATGCCTCTGTGTGTGTGTGGTGCTGTCATATTATATGTGTAACTCCCTCCGAGCACAGACAGACACAAGTGGTTTCCTTGAAAGTGATTTATTTGAAGACTTGTGGATCCTCCAAATTCACCGTGAAAACTATAAACAATACAATAAAACAAGCACGTTACAATTAACATAAATACGACATGACATGCACAGCATGTAGATGCAAACATTTTACCAAAGTAAAATACAGACATAAAACAAATACCTCGTTGGCTGCGTGCAAATAACAAAGAAGGGAATCTCTTAGTCTTAGGTCCTTATAACCTTTCTTATGACAGTCTCTTGTAACTTAGTCTCTGTGTGTGACCAGTGCAAACGGAGCTGCTGCACCCTGCTGCTGCTAGCTGCTTGTGGCTTGATTAATTAATTGCTTACACAAAAAAATTATGAACTTCTTCATTAAACAATGAAACTATATCACCTATAGTGGCAACGGTTACAATATGAATGTGTTTAAATGCCAGTGTAGCTGGTTCACACACACACACACACACACAATGCAGCAGGCATTGGACAACCTGACAGCCACCGACCTGGCAACCCTGAATGAGCCAATCAGCTGCCAGTCTCTGGTGTGTGTGTGTGTGAGAGAGAGAGTCCTCACAAGTACTGTTAAACAAACTCTACCCTAACGTCAAAGTACATTAAAACACTTTTTCCTTTCCAAAACAAACACAACGTACATTATGACAATATTTCACCCTTTGCATTGGTAAAATAGACTTTATTTTTTTGTCTTCCCTTCCAAAAAAACAAAAAGATAAAATGACCCAAAATCCATGGTTAAGAGTATTCCACGATGGTTCAGTGGTTCTGGCAGTTGCTGATGGTGTGAGAGGATGCTGGTTCGAGACAAGTCAAGATTCGTGACCTCGGACCAAGGACTAAGGATCCAGAATAAATAAATCAAAATAAATCAGTCTTTACCTTTTGGTCAAGTAAATGTACTATTGGAATGTATTTTGGCGGACATAATCCAAGATAATCCACTGTCAATTTGTAACAGTCAGCAGTGCCAGTTGGTGCCACAGGGTGGTGCACTGCTCCCTTTTGTTTTGCTTTGTGTAGAAGATCTGACGTCAATTCCAGCTCTTGCTATAGATAGACATGACATGACATGATGTGTGTCAAACAATTGTCACACATGGATGGATGATTAGCCGTGTTTATTTATTTATTTCCGGGGGGAATGAATGAATGAATGAATGACTAACCCTGTAAAACCCGGATTAATTTCTACTTGCAAAAAAACGATTTCAACCTTACTACTACTTTTTACTACTAGGACTTATCAGAGGAAATCATGTAAAATACCTTTTAGTCAACAAGTCAAAAGTCAAGACAAGGACTAAGGACTAAGGATAAATCAATCCCGGCCCCTCCATAGGGCCGGGGGTCCGCGGAGGGGGTCCGCCGGGGGTCCGCGGAGGGGGTCCGCGGGGGTCCCCGGCCCTATCTCGGCCGTCCCTTGTCCGTTTCGGACGGGGGGAATCTCGTTCGAACCGGGCCGCCGTCCCGGACGCGCTCCCGGGGCTCTCGCGGTGGCAATAGTTGGAAATGACACGTCCACCAAGGGGAAACCTTGACCAGGCTATGGTGAGTATGCCAGTATGGCCACTATATGCGTGTACTATGTTGGCAGCAGTGCTCCGTTCACGTTTGTTTATTATATTAGTGCTGTCTACCGTTATACCTGGCTTAATATGGTCAATACTGACTCAGTCTAAAATATGCTTTGGCGGCCCCCCCCCCCCCCCCCCCACCTCCTCTTGCTATAGACAGACATGACTTGACATGACATGACATGACATGATGTGTGTCAAACAATTGTCACACATGGATGGATGATTAGCCTTGTTTATTTATTTATTTCCGGGGGGAATGAATGAATGAATGAATGAATGAATGAATGAATGAATGAATGAATGAATGAATGAATGAATAAATGAATAAATAAATAAATAAATAAATAAATAAATAAATGGATGGATGGATGGATGGATGGATGAATCATATATTCCCGGGGGCATTTCTCTCCAGGTGAGGACAATGCCATCCAGTCAACCAAATATGGATGTCAGACGATCAGGCATCATCTCGTATGTATTACTTCTACTACTACTACTACTACACACACCCAAACACGCAAATGAAGGGGCATGGTTCCGGCTACTTTGTGGGATTATCTTATGCAAATGAAGGTGCGTGGTATGCAAATGAAGGGGCATGGTATGCAAATTAAGGGGCATGGTATGCAAATGAAGGGGAGTGGTATGCAAATGAAGGGCGTGTTTCGGCTACTTTGTGGGATTAGTTTATGCAAATTAAGGGGCGTGGTATGCAAATGAAGGGGCGTGGTATGCAAATGAAGGGGCATGGTATGCAAATGAAGGGGAGTGGTATGCAAATGAAGGGCGTGTGTCGGCTACTTTGTGGGATTCGTTTATGCAAATGAAGGTGCGTGGTATGCAAATGAAGGGGAGTGGTATGCAAATGAAGGGGAGTGGTATGCAAATGAAGGGCATGTTTCGGCTACTTTGTGGTATTAGTTTATGCAAATGAAGGGGTGTGGTATGCAAATGAAGGGGTGTGGTATGCAAATGAAGGGGCGTGGTATGCAAATGAATAGGAGTGGTATGCAAATGAATGGGAGTGGTATGCAAATGAAGGTGCATGGTATGCAAATGAAGGGGCGTGGTATGCAAATGAAGGGGCGTGGTATGCAAATGAAGGGGCATGGTATGCAAATGAAGGGGAGTGGTATGCAAATGAAGGGCGTGTGTCGGCTACTTTGTGGGATTCGTTTATGCAAATGAAGGTGCGTGGTATGCAAATGAAGGGGAGTGGTATGCAAATGAAGGGGAGTGGTATGCAAATGAAGGGCATGTTTCGGCTACTTTGTGGTATTAGTTTATGCAAATGAAGGGGTGTGGTATGCAAATGAAGGGGTGTGGTATGCAAATGAAGGGGCGTGGTATGCAAATGAATAGGAGTGGTATGCAAATGAATGGGAGTGGTATGCAAATGAAGGTGCATGGTATGCAAATGAAGGGGCATGGTATGCAAATGAAGGGGAGTGGTATGCAAATGAAGGGGAGTGGTATGCAAATGAAGGGGAGTGGTATGCAAATGAAGGGCATGTTTCGGCTACTTTGTGGGATTAGTTTATGCAAATGAAGGGCGTGGTTTCGACTACTTTGTGGGAACGGTTTATGCAAATTTGATGGGCGTGGTTTCGACTACCTTTGTGGGAACGGTTTATGCAAATTTGACGGGCGTGTTTCGGCTACTTTGTGTGGGTGGTTTATGCAAATGAAGGGCGTGGTTTTGACTACTTTGTGGGAACGGTTTATGCAAATTTGATGGGCGTGGTTTTGACTACTTTGTGGGGGTGGTTCATGCAAATGAAGGGCGTGGTTTCGACTACTTTGTGGGAACGGTTTATGCAAATTTGATGGGCGTGGTTTCGACTACTTTGTGGGAACGGTTTATGCAAATTTGATGGGCGTGGTTTCGACTACTTTGTGGGGGTGGTTCATGCAAATGAAGGGCGTGGTTTCGGCTACTTTGTGGGAACGGTTTATGCAAATGAAGGGCGTGGTTTCGACTACTTTGTGGGAACGGTTTATGCAAATGAAGGGCGTGGTTTCGACTACTTTGTGGGAACGGTTTATGCAAATTTGACGGGCGTGTTTCGGCTACTTTGTGGGGGTGGTTCATGCAAATGAAGGGCGTGGTTTCGACTACTTTGTGGGAACGGTTCATGCAAATTTGACGGGCGTGGTTTCGACTACTTTGTGGGGGTGGTTCATGCAAATGAAGGGCGTGGTTTCGATCACTTTGTGGGGGTGGTTCATGCAAATGAAGGGCGTGGTTTCGATCACTTTGTGGGGGTGGTTCATGCAAATGAAGGGCGTGGTTTCGACTACTTTGTGGGAACGGTTTATGCAAATTTGATGGGCGTGGTTTTGACTACTTTGTGGGGGTGGTTCATGCAAATGAAGGGCGTGGTTTCGACTACTTTGTGGGAACGGTTTATGCAAATTTGATGGGCGTGGTTTCGACTACTTTGTGGGAACGGTTTATGCAAATTTGATGGGCGTGGTTTCGACTACTTTGTGGGGGTGGTTCATGCAAATGAAGGGCGTGGTTTCGGCTACTTTGTGGGAACGGTTTATGCAAATGAAGGGCGTGGTTTCGACTACTTTGTGGGAACGGTTTATGCAAATGAAGGGCGTGGTTTCGACTACTTTGTGGGAACGGTTTATGCAAATTTGACGGGCGTGTTTCGGCTACTTTGTGGGGGTGGTTCATGCAAATGAAGGGCGTGGTTTCGACTACTTTGTGGGAACGGTTCATGCAAATTTGACGGGCGTGGTTTCGACTACTTTGTGGGGGTGGTTCATGCAAATGAAGGGCGTGGTTTCGATCACTTTGTGGGGGTGGTTCATGCAAATGAAGGGCGTGGTTTCGATCACTTTGTGGGGGTGGTTCATGCAAATGAAGGGCGTGGTTTCGACTACTTTGTGGGAACGGTTTATGCAAATTTGATGGGCGTGGTTTTGACTACTTTGTGGGGGTGGTTCATGCAAATGAAGGGCGTGGTTTCGACTACTTTGTGGGAACGGTTTATGCAAATTTGATGGGCGTGGTTTCGACTACTTTGTGGGAACGGTTTATGCAAATTTGATGGGCGTGGTTTCGACTACTTTGTGGGGGTGGTTCATGCAAATGAAGGGCGTGGTTTCGGCTACTTTGTGGGAACGGTTTATGCAAATGAAGGGCGTGGTTTCGACTACTTTGTGGGAACGGTTTATGCAAATTTGATGGGCGTGGTTTCGACTACTTTGTGGGGGTGGTTCATGCAAATGAAGGGCGTGGTTTCGACTACTTTGTGGGAACGGTTTATGCAAATTTGACGGGCGTGTTTCGGCTACTTTGTGGGGGTGGTTCATGCAAATGAAGGGCGTGGTTTCGACTACTTTGTGGGAACGGTTCATGCAAATTTGACGGGCGTGGTTTCGACTACTTTGTGGGGGTGGTTCATGCAAATGAAGGGCGTGGTTTCGATCACTTTGTGGGGGTGGTTCATGCAAATGAAGGGCGTGGTTTCGATCACTTTGTGGGGGTGGTTCATGCAAATGAAGGGCGTGGTTTCGACTACTTTGTGGGAACGGTTTATGCAAATTTGATGGGCGTGGTTTTGACTACTTTGTGGGGGTGGTTCATGCAAATGAAGGGCGTGGTTTCGACTACTTTGTGGGAACGGTTTATGCAAATTTGATGGGCGTGGTTTCGACTACTTTGTGGGAACGGTTTATGCAAATTTGATGGGCGTGGTTTCGACTACTTTGTGGGGGTGGTTCATGCAAATGAAGGGCGTGGTTTCGGCTACTTTGTGGGAACGGTTTATGCAAATGAAGGGCGTGGTTTCGACTACTTTGTGGGAACGGTTTATGCAAATTTGATGGGCGTGGTTTCGACTACTTTGTGGGGGTGGTTCATGCAAATGAAGGGCGTGGTTTCGGCTACTTTGTGGGAACGGTTTATGCAAATGAAGGGCGTGGTTTCGACTACTTTGTGGGAACGGTTTATGCAAATGAAGGGCGTGGTTTCGACTACTTTGTGGGAACGGTTTATGCAAATTTGACGGGCGTGTTTCGGCTACTTTGTGGGGGTGGTTCATGCAAATGAAGGGCGTGGTTTCGACTACTTTGTGGGAACGGTTCATGCAAATTTGACGGGCGTGGTTTCGACTACTTTGTGGGGGTGGTTCATGCAAATGAAGGGCGTGGTTTCGATCACTTTGTGGGAACGGTTTATGCAAATTTGATGGGCGTGGTTTCGACTACTTTGTGGGGGTGGTTCATGCAAATGAAGGGCGTGGTTTCGACTACTTTGTGGGAACGGTTTATGCAAATTTGACGGGCGTGTTTCGGCTACTTTGTGGGGGTGGTTCATGCAAATGAAGGGCGTGGTTTGGACTACTTTGTGGGAACGGTTTATGCAAATTTGACGGGCGTGGTTTGGACTACTTTGTGGGGGTGGTTCATGCAAATGAAGGGCGTGGTTTCGACTACTTTGTGGGAACGGTTTATGCAAATTTGATGGGCGTGGTTTCGACTACTTTGTGGGGGTGGTTCATGCAAATGAAGGGCGTGGTTTCGACTACTTTGTGGGAACGGTTTATGCAAATGTGATGGGCGTGGTTTCGACTACTTTGTGGGGGTGGTTCATGCAAATGAAGGGCGTGGTTTCGACTACTTTGTGGGAACGGTTTATGCAAATTTGACGGGCGTGTTTCGGCTACTTTGTGGGGGTGGTTTATGCAAATGAAGGGCGTGGTTTCGACTACTTTGTGGGAACGGTTTATGCAAATTGGTTCAGACTACTTTGTGGGAGTGGGTTATGCAAATTTGATGGGCGTGGTTTCGACTACTTTGTTTGGGTGGTTCATGCAAATGAAGAGCGTGGTTTCGACTACTTTGTGGGAACGGTTTATGCAAATTTGATGGGCGTGGTTTCGACTACTTTGTGGGGGTGGTTCATGCAAATGAAGGGCGTGGTTTCGACTACTTTGTGGGAACGGTTTATGCAAATTTGATGGGCGTGGTTTTGACTACTTTGTGGGGGTGGTTAATGCAAATGAAGGGGAGTGGTTCCGACTACTTTGTGGGTTAGGGTTATACAAATTTGATAGGCGTGGTTTCGACTACTTTGTGGGAGGGGTTTATGCAAATGAAGGGGAGTGGTTCTGACTACTTTGTGGGGGTGGTTTATGCAAATTAGTGGGCGTGGTTTCGACTACTTTGTGGGGGTGGTGCAAATGCATACCACGCCCCTTCATTTGAATAAACAACTCCCACAAATCAGCCGGGGGAAAAAAGGGGAGGCGGGGCTTAGGTTTGAAAGAGGCGGGTCTTACAAAAGGGGGGAAGGCGGGGCTTAGGTTTGACAGAGGCCTAAGTTAGCGAGAAAAGTCGTGAAAGTCACTTTGACGCGCGACAACGCGCCAACGATAAAACATCACGGTCCGACGTTCGGATATGTCGGAGAGCTAGCCGAGACGAACGGTTCGGTGTCTCGGACGCACGCCTCCGACAGTCGTACAAAACGTCCTTCACTTTGGCTGTGTGCATGGGAGACCTCATAGACACATAGGCCCTCATTTATCAATTGAGTGTAAAATCTGCCCCAAATTCGAGTGTAGGTTTCGTAGTACACCCACGTCGAGTCGGCATTTACAAAGTGATCGCAGACAGCTGATCCTTCCTTAATTTCGTTCGGACGTTTATAAATGTGACGGCTGAAATCTATCTGGCACGCCCTATGAAATCAAGCCTCGCCCTCGTTTTTGCGACATGAACAACTGCAGTACGACCTTGGAAACCATAGTTTATGACGAAAAAAGTCACCCCCTCTCATACACACACAGACGCACGCACGCACACGCAACTTGCAAGTCCAACTGGTTTGTTGTAGCCTATCTTAAATAAATAAAGAACGAACACCTGTATGAATTAAATAAAGCTGTAGCTGTAGTACCCTGTCTGTTTCTCCTCTCGCCTCGCTTGCCTTGCTGCCCACACACACGCACACACATACGGGCCGTGGCCCAGTCAGTTTAGAGCTGGCCCAACTTTGAGCCTTAATTGTGCATGCAAATTTCTGGTTATTAAACCACAGCATGCAAGCCGCCTTTGTTTTAAAATGGTTCCCCAAACCGTTCACAGTTCACAGTTCACTATCGGCCGGGGATGCGCCCCCCCCCCCCCCCCCCCCCCCCATGCTAATTTGCCCAGTCAATCATTTGATCCGTGCTACGCGCCTGCCGTGTGTTGTTAGTTGTTGTAGCCTATATTAAATTATTAAAGTATTTATTCATTTAATATAGCCTTATTTAAGGTTTATCCTTAAAACGACGAGATGTAACTCGAGAAAGACATGGCTGTAGAATTGCACTATACTATAGCCTACCCGTTGGTTGGTAGACTTGACTATAGCAGCATGCACTCTCGATCCAGTTAACTATTCCAGGAGGGGGGGGGGGGCACCGGCATGCGCTCATGCAAAACACTGTTTAAATGGCTTAAGCATCAAAACTTGCAACATTGTTTTAATTGCGCGATTTTAACTGCTTGTAAAGTTGGTAATCTCCTACCAATTTCATATGACACAAAGACACATCGTTGATGTATTCCTTTCCTTTTTTTTTCTTTTTTTCTTTACATTTAGCCCATATACATACCTATACAGTTTTATATAAACATTTTAGGAGTGAATACATATGTTTCGATGCCTGTGACAGCCTCTCAGCTGGTCAAACAATGCTGCTCCGCTGTTCTACGACAAAAAACAGGTGAGGACAAAGCGTACGACAGCTCCCGACCAGACGTGAGTTTTGTCTTGGCACAAGATCATTTTCAATCTTTGGCGCAAATCGTAAATGCCGAAAATTGCGGTAATTTCGGCGTACACCCATATTTTGGCGTACGCACGGTTGATACATGAGGGCCATAGACTCTAACAGCATCCAGGCTGAAAAAGTGAAACGAGACCGCGCCTCCTAGAAAGGTCGCCCGAGGACGTTCTATAGATCCACGCGTGCGTCTCCAGGAGCTCTACAACATATCCGAAAATCTGACCGGAAGGCCTCACCGTCGTGGCGTTCTAGTGAAGCAAAGGTTTTACGTTCACGTGCGCCTACGCCGACGATCGTAACTCTGTTCGGGATGGGCCGAACACCTCTGCGATCGCGGCGACGAGCCGATCGTCGTGATGGTCTGTGTTTTTTTCTGCAACCTCGGGAACCTCAAATCTGACCCGAGGCCTAGCGTTGCAGTGTAGTTCCCTTTATCGGACGCTTGTAAGAGTCCCACAAAGTCGAGACCAACTCCATTTTATTCGTCATGTCCTGAATATGGATATTCGGGGGTGTTGGGTATTTTAAAAAATATCCTTCACCCCATTTGTAAGGCATTTGGCCCAAAGGTCAGCGTGGCTGACCTTTGACCTTTGCAAACGTTGTGGAAAGCCCAGACCGGCTCCATTGGATTCGGCACACTCTAAATATGAAGAGTGTGCGAAGAATAGGGTTAGGGAACATGTTTTAAAGGTTTGTTTTGTGTATTTCACACTTCTGTGGAGAGGAGAGGAGAGGAGGGAGAGGAGAGGCAGTCTTTTGGCGGACCTTTGACCTTTGCAAACGTCGTGGAAAGCCCAGACCGGCGCCATTGGATTCGGCATGCTCTTAATATGAACAATATGTCTAGTGTGTGAAGAATAACATTAATGAACATGTTGTGTTTTGTGTTTGGTCTGTTCACTCAAAAAGAGAGGAGAGCAGAGGAGGGGAGAGGCAGAGGCCTCCATTCATCTCACTGCCCATGTAATATCTATATCTGGCCACAGAGTGGGTGTGGCGCTGTTCTGAATTTCACTCCCAAATTACTCTTCTTCTCCAGTTTCTCTGACTTCCTGTGTGTGTGTGTCAGAAGACAGCAACAGAGGCAACAGAGACACAGGAGGAACACACCCATGACTGCCAGTACCACCACTACAACCTACCCATGCCCCACCTGCACCGTTAAGGACATAAGTGGACGTCATCATTGGATTCGATGGACAACCATCAGCAAGTAAGTAAGTAAGTGTGTGTGTGTGTGTGTGTGTGTGTGTGTGTGTGTGTGTGTGTGTGTGTGTGTGTGTGTGTGTGTGTGTGTGTGTGTGTGTGTGTGTGTGTGTGTGTGTGTGTGTGTGTGTGTGTGTGTGTGTGTACTGTACGTCGTGATCAATCAATGCCCCCAGACGAATGTGTGTGTGTGTGTGTGTGTGTGTGTGAACCAGCTACACTGGCATTTAAACACATTCATATTGTAACTGTTGCCCCTATAGGTGATATAGTTTGCTTTATTCCTAAAAGGTCATAATTAAGTCACATTTACGTTTAAAACATTATTTCATGTATTTGTGTCAAGTTGTTGTAATACTTTTATTTTGAAGAGTCAAAGTCATGTTCCGTGTCGTTTGGTCTGCTCATGTAAATTGGGTACACAGGTTTTTTGTGTAAGCAATCAAGCCACAAGCAGCTAGCAGCAGCAGGGTGCAGCAGCTCCCTTTGCACTGGTCACACAAAGAGACTAAGTTACAAGAGACTGTCATACAAGTCTTCAAATAAATCAGTTTCAAGGAAACCACTTGTGTCTGTCTGTCCTCGGAGGGAGTTACACATATAATATGTGTATGCTCAGTTAGCTTTTATAAACGTGAAAACAGACTGCGCTGCTGTCTAGTCATGTGCAAACCATTGTGATGTTGCATTACCTACGTTTACTGGTGACCCCCTGGAAATCCCCCAAGGGCACCAGGGGGTCCACGGACCCCTAATTGAGAAGCACTGGCATACATTCTAAGCATTTATGCTCAGTTAGCTTTTATAAATGTAACTTTAAACGTGAAAACAGACTGCGCTGCTGTCTAGTCTGTCTGTCTGTCTGTCTGTCTAAAATAGCAGACCTACAAGCTCGTAGCGCGGCACCGAGTGCCGTGCTACGAGCTTGTAGATCTGCTATTTTTGGGGGCCACTGGCTGTCTGTCTGTCTGTCTTGTCTGTCTAAAATAGCAGACCTACAAGCTCGTAGCGCGGCACTCGGTGCCGCGCTACGAGCTTGTAGATCTGCTATTTTTGGGGGCCACTGGCTGTCTGTCTGTCTGTCTGTCTGTCTGTCTGTCTGTCTGTCTAAAATAGCAGACCTACAAGCTTTTTCTTTTGTACAACTTGACCTATGTTTCTTCTTCTTATTGGGGAGATGGAGGCAGATCCTGTGGAAATACGCGCAGCGTAGCAGCTGGAGGGGCTCTCACTTTTCCCCCCTTGTTTCTTTTTTGTTTGCTAACGTTTATCCGTTTGAAATCAGCAGCTTTCTAGTGAACGTGCTGGCGGTTTGAAAGCTGGAGACAGAATGACTTTTCATAGTATGATTCTGTGCAGGGGAATATACGTTGTTTCATGGCACAAAACACTGATCTCCACCATAGTCACCCTCCGTTGAGACGAAGCCCGTCATTTCATGTTGCTGCTTGAGGGTGACTCAGAGCACAAGGAATTTACAAGCACACTTCCTGATCGTTTCTTTTTTTTTTGTACCTTTTTAGTGTCACCGCTGCTTTTAAAAATGGCCACTGCTGTTAAACATGTGTAATATGTGCACATGCTCACAATGCGCACACAAATTACACACATGTTCAAACACAAGGCATGTTTGTCTCCAGCTTTCTAAATGTCCATCCTGACTGAAGCCCAAGAGTTCCTAATAATACCCAATCTCAGGGTCCCAAAAGAGCTACAATTCCTGGGTGGACGTTCTTCCTTACCTGTGGAAACCTTGCTTCGACTACAGGGGCTTAATAATCTAGGATTGCAGATTTTAGGGAACTAAAATTGGCTAAGTGTTAATGTTTCATTGTTGGAAATCCAACGCGTACGAGCGGCGCACGTCTAGAAATAATATAGGTGGATGCAACTCATTTTTGTACATAAAAGTGCCATCTCTTTTTAAGTCTTCCAAGCGTTCTTTCCAAGTGAAATGCATCCTGGTACGTGGCGGGTCACTTCAGGCGGCTTGACCAGAGCATCCTGGTACGTGGCGGGTCACTTCAGGCGGCTTGACCAGAGCATCCTGGTACGTGGCGGGTCACTTCAGGCGGCTTGACCAGAGCATAGGATAAAGACGCACAACGTTCTTGTGTCACGGTAGTCTATCACAACATGTAGCCATGTGCCCCCATCAAGGCATGTTACCAAAAACGTGTTCAACATGCATGAACTTTTGTGTCTTTCATCACTTTCTTTTTTTTTTCAGATAGAAAATATATATATATATCAGACTGGTATCCATTCTGTCGCTTTGCAACGGAACTTTAAATGTTTTTGTAGGCATTGTTTTTTAAAAGCTCTGAGCCAAGCGGTCGGGTGACTATACGGGAAGGAGAAAGGCCAATCGGTTGGCTTGGAGATGGAGCTCGTCTCCAGAAGATTAAGGAAAAAACAAACAAAAAAAACTTTACTGAATTACGTAGGTTAAAATGTAGTTGTATAGTATTGTTATTTCAATAGAATTGTCTTATTTTACCTCTCATTATTGTAAAGTAACATAGTAAATAATTATAAGGAAGACAACATATGTTTATTTTGTAAAGAAGTTACAGAATCTTATTGAACATAACCGTACTGTTTACCATTCCTCAACCATGACTTGATTCGCTGTCACTTTGTTGGAGGGTGTGATAGGGTAGCTTTGATAGGATAGTGACTGGTGTTCTGTTATCTCCAACGTCTCAGTATGTCCACGATGGACATATCATAGTAGAGCTATGATCTTAGCAGTATTGACTTCTGAAAATGTGACATTTTAATGGGAGAATAACAATGGGGGAAATCACCACAAAGTCACGCTAATACAGCAAGGATCAGGAGTCCATAAGGACACTAAAATGTAAGTATAGGTCATTAATATAGCCAGCCTAACAGACTCAAGACTCAAGGTGCTGTGGCTGGACACTGGTTCAGAAGCGATGAAGATGAAACGTTCATCACAGAGTAGCCTTAGATATAGTGAAGGCGAACACAATAAGCTCAAAGTGGGTCTTGTTTTCCAAATGGTCATGAATTAAACTCACTTTCTTTGAATTAGTATTTTTTGAATGGGCTTTTTTGTAATAGAAAGCCTCTCAGTATTTAAATAAAGGTTACTGTCTGTCACACAACGCAAGACTTAATAGAGCAGACGAGATCCTGTTAGTGACTGTGCCAGTTCAAAACATTTTAATCTCATCCATTCACACATGTATTTTTACATAACTATTCTCCAGAAATGATATCTTGTGAATTTTTATCAATGATAAATAAAAAAACATAAAATTGTTTCATATCAACTACAGCTAAATCGGGTTCTTCCAACACTTATATATCATCTTCGAGGAGCATTATAATGGATGGTTTATAAATTCATAACAACAGATGGGCCGTAGGGATCCATTAGTTGGCAGCAGCTATGTACACTGTAAAAGAAAAAAGCTGCTGTTTAAAAAGAATATTTTTTTATGATACCCCATTTGCATGAGTAAACTGGCTGAATGGCTGGAAGTGTTCACATGTCAGTGCATGATGGGGGAGCTGGTTTCATCATTATGTCTCGCTTAGGGCTGCAACACTTCCATGTCATCGATTACAAATATATATTAAGAATCAATCCCTATATTTGGGGCATGTCATTATTGGTGAAGTAAAAAAAAAAAAAGTAACAAAGTATGTTTCACTATTTTTGCATGACACTGTTGTGCAACAAAGTAGAAAATGACACTTAAAGGATGCATTTAGACATTTTCAACCTATCTTCATATAAGTGGTACTCACTAATGCTTATTATAAAATTGCACCATTTTTGTCTACTCTGCCTGTGTCTCAGAGAAGGGCTGTGGACAGTTCAGAAACCCGCCAATCAGTGACATCATCAATGGGGAATCCAAGTTAATAGAAATTGCAGGCTTCATATTCCTGAATTATTTTCATGCTATAATGGAAGCCATTGTTCTTGCGTTAATAAAAAACAAAATAAAACATTTGTTGTTTGAAAGAAAAAGAGTACAGTACAGTACAGTACAGTACAGTACAGTACAGTACAGTACAGTACAGTACAGTACAGCACCACTCACTTCAAACATATCATGAGCGTTAGTGAGGACCAATTATAATATGTAGATAGGTTGAAAATGGGTGAAGTCGTCCTTTAAGTATTTAATTGACTTGTTGATGTGTAAAATTGATTTAAATGTCTATAACAAAAGATGCATTTTGATTAGCAAAGAGTAATCGCTAAGACTAAAGGATAGTTGCAGCCCTAGTCCTGTGTACTGTATATCTGCCTTCTGCAGCCAGTGGTGCATAGCCTCCACAATGCTACCATGCTATCTAGCTATATCACACCCCTCAACATCTTTGCTGGTCTGCCTATCCCTTTGTACAGTCATGTAAAAAACAAAAAACATAGTAATTGTAAGACCGATGATGTGTGTACGTGTGTGTTTTTCTTTGTTTTTATTCAAGGGACGGGAGGTGTGTTTGAGGTGTGCATTGTTTGGGGGTGGGGGGGCTGGGGTTTGATCACTTTGTTATTTTCTCATAGTGTCATTTAGACCATGTTGAGTGTTTTGTGTATTTTCTGTGTAGTGGACTTATTGCTGGGTCTGCGTCTAGCGCAGCCATAGTTTCATATTGATGTGTGTGTACCTCTAATCCACCACAACTAGCAAAGTCCTTATTCTGCTAACGTGCATTTTAATAATATTTTTGTTTTGTTTTTTTCTTTCTTTTGTTTTTTTTACTAAAAGAGAAAGAAAGCTACACATGTTATGTTCAGATTTTAATCACCTTTTATCCAAGTTCAAAAACACTGCTCTTTTTGTCTTATTGAAGTTGTATTATGTAGAGAAATAAATATGAGATAAAAAGCCAGCTGATATCAAAATTGCCAAACAAAAAGCTTTGGATGTAAACTTGAACTACAAAGGAACGCTTGGTTTTGACTGTGAGGTTGGTGAGAACGCTGCAGGGGGAGGAACGCTTATCTGTGTAACACTGGTGTGTGTTACAGTACCTAAAGCAGTGTTACACATCGCAGGGCCGGCGCTGGTACAGGTCAGGATAACATACAGCCAGGCACACTACAGTGGAAACCTGTTTACAATCCGTTTACAGAGGTACGTGTTTGGCCTTTTACCCAAACTGTTGTTTTTAATCTGGGATCCGTGTTTTATAAGACCTTACATGTGGCAAAACAAACAAACACACACAGAGATAACTCGAATGCCAAAATCACTAACATGGTAAGAGAGATTGAATCGACATACTTTTAAAGCTGCTTTTTATGAAATGTCAACATCCACATAGTTGCTTCCAAGATGAGCCTGAGAGGCACATTCATTGTTTACTCTACTGTGGTAGTGTCTCTGTTATGACACTGTACAATATCACTCGTCACCTCCTCAATTAGTTTTACCTTCCATCTTGAGAAGCACTTTGTTATATAATGTTGATACCAGGCTAGTATCCAGTTACTATTTGAAATGGACTTGTTTTGCTTCTTCTCAGCTGGTCATTTTAGACTGGAGCAGATAGCGTTATCTCATATGGGTGAGACTACACCCATTTGGCCTTCCAGGAAGACCACATCCAACTGTGAAATGAATTGAAAAGGGTTTCAATGAAGGATTTACACTGGCCTGGACATACTAACACTATATGTAGTGACCTCATACAAAGATGGCTGTTAAGCCTCTGGATGTTGAAGAGGACTCGTAGGTTTTGAGCTATTCTGAACACAAACTGACAGTGCAACTTCTCTACTGTACTAAAAAATAAAGTAAAACTGATCCCCCCCTCCCCAACTTTATTATTTTTGCAGTTATCTGTAAATTGCAGAAGTTACCTCTTGAAGTTCTTACTACTACTCATAAAAAGAATTATGTCATCCTTGTCGTCTCAGCACTTTAAAATAATTTGTGTTCATAAGCAACAGGAAAAACATTATAGTAGCACACTTCCAAGTACATACAAAATACATCAAGTTAATGCCTTTTTCAATGGTCTGGCTGGAAAATAAATACTCAGTGGATGAATTCTGTGTTGTTACTATGCCAATGTAATCTATCATGGGGAAGAGAGGAAAGGAAAAGCACAAATGAAAAAGAGAACACAGTTCTTCTGGTGTCTTCTATCATATCTACTGTATCTATCTATCTATATCTATCTATCTATCTATCTATCTACCTATCTACCTATCTATCTATCTATCTATCTATCTAACCATGTCTCTTCTTGTTCTTCAACCTTTAGGGCCAAAATCCATTGAAATGTTTTAGTCCTGTCAGATGTATATCGTAAACTGTTCAATTACGAAATGGAAAATAAAATCTATTTTAAAGATCAACGCATTGTGACGTTTTTGTCCCATATACTGTATTCATGGTGTTTATTGATTCCATAGGAGGGGCTAGCACCCCTCAAAGCTGTATATAGGAGGGGCTAGCTCCCCTTAAAGCTGTTTATAGGAGGGGCTAGTGCCCCTAAAGCTGTTTATAGGAGGGGCTAGCTCCCCTCAAAGCTGTATATAGGAGGGGCTAGCACCCTCAAAGCTGTATATAGGAGGGGCTAGCACCCTCAAAGCTGTATATAGGAGGGGCTAGCTCCCCTTAAAGCTGTTTATAGGAGGGGCTAGTGCCCCTGAAAGCTGTTTATAGGAGGGGCTAGCTCCCCTCAAAGCTGTATACTGTTTATGCATGCCATGATTTTTTCCAATATCTCCTACTGTATTACTGTCTGGGGCCAAACCAATCACATCACTTTATAAACAAACACTGAAAATAATAGATAAAAAAACAATGAAATGGCATCTACAAGCTCATAGCGCGCCACCGAGTGGCGCGCTACGAGCTTGTAGATCTGCTATTTAAAACCTTTGCTTCTTTAGAACGCCACAACGGTAAGGCCCTCCGGTCTGATTATCGGATATGTTATAGAGCTCCACGAGACGCACGTGTGGAACTGTAGTACGTCCTCGGGCGACCTTTCTAGTCGACATGGCGCGCGAACGTTCCACTACACCGAGTGGCGCGCTACGAGCTTGTAGATCTGCTATTTAAAACCTTTGCTTCTGTAGAACGCCACAACGGTAAGGCCTTCCGGTCTGATTATCGGATATGTTATAGAGCTCCCAGAGACGCACGCGTGGAACTGTAGTACATCCTCGGGCGACCTTTCTAGTCGACATGGCACGCGCGAACGTTCCACTACACCGAGTGGCGCGCTACGAGCTTGTAGATCTGCTATTTAAAACCTTTGCTTCTGTAGAACGCCACAACGGTAAGGCCTTCCGGTCTGATTATCGGATATGTTATAGAGCTCCCAGAGACGCACGCGTGGAACTGTAGTACATCCTCGGACGACCTTTCTAGTCGACATGGCACGCGCGAACGTTCCACTACACCGAGTGGCGCGCTACGAGCTTGTAGATCTGCTATTTAAAACCTTTGCTTCTTTAGAACGCCACAACGGTAAGGCCCTCCGGTCTGATTATCGGATATGTTATAGAGCTCCCAGAGACGCACGCGTGGAACTGTAGTACGTCCTCGGGCGACCTTTCTAGTCGACATGGCGCGCGAACGTTCCACTACACCGAGTGGCGCGCTACGAGCTTGTAGGTCTGCTATTTTAGACAGACAGACAGACAGACAGACAAGACAGATTGTTAGACAGACAGACAGACAGACAGACAGACAAGACAGATTGTTAGACAGACAGACAGACAGACAGACAGACAGACAGACAGTGGCCCCCAAAAATAGCAGACCTACAAGCTCGTAGTGCGGCACCCGGTGCCGCGCTACGAGCTTGTAGGTCTGCTATTTTGCTAGGGGGAACAACATATTTTCAGATGGGGGTCGGAGGCCAATTACATATCATTTTTGGGGTCCTTGGCATGAAATATTGAGCACCACTAATACAGAAATCATAGGTATAGGTCAGAATTTAGAAGACATTTTTTTTATTTTGACGTCAGGCCTAAATGGGTTAAACTGTGAGTACATAAATGTGAAGAGATTATATCAATGAACCCTGAGGATGTACAGTAGGCTGTATACTTGTCCTTAATGTAGATGCAGTAATGCTCCTATCTGGTCACCAGAGGCCAGTCTATGGACGGATACTATCATGTTCTCCCTAGTACTATTCAGCATTGGTGTTATGTTAAGGGCCATTCTCACTGTGCACTTTAACTACAACTATAATATCTATAACAAGAGACTGTTTTCACGTTTAAAATGTCATTTATAAAAGCTGACTGAATACAATTGTTTAGAATCTATACCAGTGCTTCTCAATTCGGGGTCCGGTGACCCCCAGGGGCCATTGGGGGTTGTCCAGGGGGTCCCCAGTAAACGTAGGTAATGCAACATCACAATGGTTTGAACACGACTAGACAGCAGCGCAGTCTGTTTTCACATTTAAAGTGACATTTATAAAAGCTAACTGAGCATAAATGCTTAGAATGTATTATTTACAAACACACAACTTGTGTGTTTGTAAATGAATCAATCAAGTGACTCGCTGAGTGTCTGACCGACTGACTCTCTGTCTGTCTGTCAGTCGGAATGACCTTTGACCTGACCTGTCCTGTGGGGACCGTGTCTGCTCTCTGGGGAAATAAAGAACGGAGGTGACATCATGCAGTGTTGTGTTTTTGGCAGCAAACTCATTTCAGTCCCTTGAATAGTTTTCATTTAGTCACATTTTAGTCACCTGGAATGTTTGAGTGTTTTAGGTAATGCCTCTGTGTGTGTGTGGTGCTGTCATATTATATGTGTAACTCCCTCCGAGCACAGACAGACACAAGTGGTTTCCTTGAAAGTGATTTATTTGAAGACTTGTGGATCCTCCAAATTCACCGTGAAAACTATAAACAATACAATAAAACAAGCACGTTACAATTAACATAAATACGACATGACATGCACAGCATGTAGATGCAAACATTTTACCAAAGTAAAATACAGACATAAAACAAATACCTCGTTGGCTGCGTGCAAATAACAAAGAAGGGAATCTCTTAGTCTTAGGTCCTTATAACCTTTCTTATGACAGTCTCTTGTAACTTAGTCTCTGTGTGTGACCAGTGCAAACGGAGCTGCTGCACCCTGCTGCTGCTAGCTGCTTGTGGCTTGATTAATTAATTGCTTACACAAAAAAATTATGAACTTCTTCATTAAACAATGAAACTATATCACCTATAGTGGCAACGGTTACAATATGAATGTGTTTAAATGCCAGTGTAGCTGGTTCACACACACACACACACACACAATGCAGCAGGCATTGGACAACCTGACAGCCACCGACCTGGCAACCCTGAATGAGCCAATCAGCTGCCAGTCTCTGGTGTGTGTGTGTGTGAGAGAGAGAGTCCTCACAAGTACTGTTAAACAAACTCTACCCTAACGTCAAAGTACATTAAAACACTTTTTCCTTTCCAAAACAAACACAACGTACATTATGACAATATTTCACCCTTTGCATTGGTAAAATAGACTTTATTTTTTTGTCTTCCCTTCCAAAAAAACAAAAAGATAAAATGACCCAAAATCCATGGTTAAGAGTATTCCACGATGGTTCAGTGGTTCTGGCAGTTGCTGATGGTGTGAGAGGATGCTGGTTCGAGACAAGTCAAGATTCGTGACCTCGGACCAAGGACTAAGGATCCAGAATAAATAAATCAAAATAAATCAGTCTTTACCTTTTGGTCAAGTAAATGTACTATTGGAATGTATTTTGGCGGACATAATCCAAGATAATCCACTGTCAATTTGTAACAGTCAGCAGTGCCAGTTGGTGCCACAGGGTGGTGCACTGCTCCCTTTTGTTTTGCTTTGTGTAGAAGATCTGACGTCAATTCCAGCTCTTGCTATAGATAGACATGACATGACATGATGTGTGTCAAACAATTGTCACACATGGATGGATGATTAGCCGTGTTTATTTATTTATTTCCGGGGGGAATGAATGAATGAATGAATGACTAACCCTGTAAAACCCGGATTAATTTCTACTTGCAAAAAAACGATTTCAACCTTACTACTACTTTTTACTACTAGGACTTATCAGAGGAAATCATGTAAAATACCTTTTAGTCAACAAGTCAAAAGTCAAGACAAGGACTAAGGACTAAGGATAAATCAATCCCGGCCCCTCCATAGGGCCGGGGGTCCACGGAGGGGGTCCGCCGGGGGTCCGCGGAGGGGGTCCGCGGGGGTCCCCGGCCCTATCTCGGCCGTCCCTTGTCCGTTTCGGACGGGGGGAATCTCGTTCGAACCGGGCCGCCGTCCCGGACGCGCTCCCGGGGCTCTCGCGGTGGCAATAGTTGGAAATGACACGTCCACCAAGGGGAAACCTTGACCAGGCTATGGTGAGTATGCCAGTATGGCCACTATATGCGTGTACTATGTTGGCAGCAGTGCTCCGTTCACGTTTGTTTATTATATTAGTGCTGTCTACCGTTATACCTGGCTTAATATGGTCAATACTGACTCAGTCTAAAATATGCTTTGGCGGCCCCCCCCCCCCCCCCCACCTCCTCTTGCTATAGACAGACATGACTTGACATGACATGACATGACATGATGTGTGTCAAACAATTGTCACACATGGATGGATGATTAGCCTTGTTTATTTATTTATTTCCGGGGGGAATGAATGAATGAATGAATGAATGAATGAATGAATGAATGAATGAATAAATGAATAAATAAATAAATAAATAAATGGATGGATGGATGGATGGATGGATGAATCATATATTCCCGGGGGCATTTCTCTCCAGGTGAGGACAATGCCATCCAGTCAACCAAATATGGATGTCAGACGATCAGGCATCATCTCGTATGTATTACTTCTACTACTACTACTACTACACACACCCAAACACGCAAATGAAGGGGCATGGTTCCGGCTACTTTGTGGGATTATCTTATGCAAATGAAGGTGCGTGGTATGCAAATGAAGGGGCATGGTATGCAAATTAAGGGGCATGGTATGCAAATGAAGGGGAGTGGTATGCAAATGAAGGGCGTGTTTCGGCTACTTTGTGGGATTAGTTTATGCAAATTAAGGGGCGTGGTATGCAAATGAAGGGGCGTGGTATGCAAATGAAGGGGCATGGTATGCAAATGAAGGGGAGTGGTATGCAAATGAAGGGCGTGTGTCGGCTACTTTGTGGGATTCGTTTATGCAAATGAAGGTGCGTGGTATGCAAATGAAGGGGAGTGGTATGCAAATGAAGGGGAGTGGTATGCAAATGAAGGGCATGTTTCGGCTACTTTGTGGTATTAGTTTATGCAAATGAAGGGGTGTGGTATGCAAATGAAGGGGTGTGGTATGCAAATGAAGGGGCGTGGTATGCAAATGAATAGGAGTGGTATGCAAATGAATGGGAGTGGTATGCAAATGAAGGTGCATGGTATGCAAATGAAGGGGCGTGGTATGCAAATGAAGGGGCGTGGTATGCAAATGAAGGGGCATGGTATGCAAATGAAGGGGAGTGGTATGCAAATGAAGGGCGTGTGTCGGCTACTTTGTGGGATTCGTTTATGCAAATGAAGGTGCGTGGTATGCAAATGAAGGGGAGTGGTATGCAAATGAAGGGGAGTGGTATGCAAATGAAGGGCATGTTTCGGCTACTTTGTGGTATTAGTTTATGCAAATGAAGGGGTGTGGTATGCAAATGAAGGGGTGTGGTATGCAAATGAAGGGGCGTGGTATGCAAATGAATAGGAGTGGTATGCAAATGAATGGGAGTGGTATGCAAATGAAGGTGCATGGTATGCAAATGAAGGGGCATGGTATGCAAATGAAGGGGAGTGGTATGCAAATGAAGGGGAGTGGTATGCAAATGAAGGGGAGTGGTATGCAAATGAAGGGCATGTTTCGGCTACTTTGTGGGATTAGTTTATGCAAATGAAGGGCGTGGTTTCGACTACTTTGTGGGAACGGTTTATGCAAATTTGATGGGCGTGGTTTCGACTACCTTTGTGGGAACGGTTTATGCAAATTTGACGGGCGTGTTTCGGCTACTTTGTGTGGGTGGTTTATGCAAATGAAGGGCGTGGTTTTGACTACTTTGTGGGAACGGTTTATGCAAATTTGATGGGCGTGGTTTTGACTACTTTGTGGGGGTGGTTCATGCAAATGAAGGGCGTGGTTTCGACTACTTTGTGGGAACGGTTTATGCAAATTTGATGGGCGTGGTTTCGACTACTTTGTGGGAACGGTTTATGCAAATTTGATGGGCGTGGTTTCGACTACTTTGTGGGGGTGGTTCATGCAAATGAAGGGCGTGGTTTCGGCTACTTTGTGGGAACGGTTTATGCAAATGAAGGGCGTGGTTTCGACTACTTTGTGGGAACGGTTTATGCAAATGAAGGGCGTGGTTTCGACTACTTTGTGGGAACGGTTTATGCAAATTTGACGGGCGTGTTTCGGCTACTTTGTGGGGGTGGTTCATGCAAATGAAGGGCGTGGTTTCGACTACTTTGTGGGAACGGTTCATGCAAATTTGACGGGCGTGGTTTCGACTACTTTGTGGGGGTGGTTCATGCAAATGAAGGGCGTGGTTTCGATCACTTTGTGGGGGTGGTTCATGCAAATGAAGGGCGTGGTTTCGATCACTTTGTGGGGGTGGTTCATGCAAATGAAGGGCGTGGTTTCGACTACTTTGTGGGAACGGTTTATGCAAATTTGATGGGCGTGGTTTTGACTACTTTGTGGGGGTGGTTCATGCAAATGAAGGGCGTGGTTTCGACTACTTTGTGGGAACGGTTTATGCAAATTTGATGGGCGTGGTTTCGACTACTTTGTGGGAACGGTTTATGCAAATTTGATGGGCGTGGTTTCGACTACTTTGTGGGGGTGGTTCATGCAAATGAAGGGCGTGGTTTCGGCTACTTTGTGGGAACGGTTTATGCAAATGAAGGGCGTGGTTTCGACTACTTTGTGGGAACGGTTTATGCAAATGAAGGGCGTGGTTTCGACTACTTTGTGGGAACGGTTTATGCAAATTTGACGGGCGTGTTTCGGCTACTTTGTGGGGGTGGTTCATGCAAATGAAGGGCGTGGTTTCGACTACTTTGTGGGAACGGTTCATGCAAATTTGACGGGCGTGGTTTCGACTACTTTGTGGGGGTGGTTCATGCAAATGAAGGGCGTGGTTTCGATCACTTTGTGGGGGTGGTTCATGCAAATGAAGGGCGTGGTTTCGATCACTTTGTGGGGGTGGTTCATGCAAATGAAGGGCGTGGTTTCGACTACTTTGTGGGAACGGTTTATGCAAATTTGATGGGCGTGGTTTTGACTACTTTGTGGGGGTGGTTCATGCAAATGAAGGGCGTGGTTTCGACTACTTTGTGGGAACGGTTTATGCAAATTTGATGGGCGTGGTTTCGACTACTTTGTGGGAACGGTTTATGCAAATTTGATGGGCGTGGTTTCGACTACTTTGTGGGGGTGGTTCATGCAAATGAAGGGCGTGGTTTCGGCTACTTTGTGGGAACGGTTTATGCAAATGAAGGGCGTGGTTTCGACTACTTTGTGGGAACGGTTTATGCAAATTTGATGGGCGTGGTTTCGACTACTTTGTGGGGGTGGTTCATGCAAATGAAGGGCGTGGTTTCGGCTACTTTGTGGGAACGGTTTATGCAAATGAAGGGCGTGGTTTCGACTACTTTGTGGGAACGGTTTATGCAAATGAAGGGCGTGGTTTCGACTACTTTGTGGGAACGGTTTATGCAAATTTGACGGGCGTGTTTCGGCTACTTTGTGGGGGTGGTTCATGCAAATGAAGGGCGTGGTTTCGACTACTTTGTGGGAACGGTTCATGCAAATTTGACGGGCGTGGTTTCGACTACTTTGTGGGGGTGGTTCATGCAAATGAAGGGCGTGGTTTCGATCACTTTGTGGGAACGGTTTATGCAAATTTGATGGGCGTGGTTTCGACTACTTTGTGGGGGTGGTTCATGCAAATGAAGGGCGTGGTTTCGACTACTTTGTGGGAACGGTTTATGCAAATTTGACGGGCGTGTTTCGGCTACTTTGTGGGGGTGGTTCATGCAAATGAAGGGCGTGGTTTGGACTACTTTGTGGGAACGGTTTATGCAAATTTGACGGGCGTGGTTTGGACTACTTTGTGGGGGTGGTTCATGCAAATGAAGGGCGTGGTTTCGACTACTTTGTGGGAACGGTTTATGCAAATTTGATGGGCGTGGTTTCGACTACTTTGTGGGGGTGGTTCATGCAAATGAAGGGCGTGGTTTCGACTACTTTGTGGGAACGGTTTATGCAAATGTGATGGGCGTGGTTTCGACTACTTTGTGGGGGTGGTTCATGCAAATGAAGGGCGTGGTTTCGACTACTTTGTGGGAACGGTTTATGCAAATTTGACGGGCGTGTTTCGGCTACTTTGTGGGGGTGGTTTATGCAAATGAAGGGCGTGGTTTCGACTACTTTGTGGGAACGGTTTATGCAAATTGGTTCAGACTACTTTGTGGGAGTGGGTTATGCAAATTTGATGGGCGTGGTTTCGACTACTTTGTTTGGGTGGTTCATGCAAATGAAGAGCGTGGTTTCGACTACTTTGTGGGAACGGTTTATGCAAATTTGATGGGCGTGGTTTCGACTACTTTGTGGGGGTGGTTCATGCAAATGAAGGGCGTGGTTTCGACTACTTTGTGGGAACGGTTTATGCAAATTTGATGGGCGTGGTTTTGACTACTTTGTGGGGGTGGTTAATGCAAATGAAGGGGAGTGGTTCCGACTACTTTGTGGGTTAGGGTTATACAAATTTGATAGGCGTGGTTTCGACTACTTTGTGGGAGGGGTTTATGCAAATGAAGGGGAGTGGTTCTGACTACTTTGTGGGGGTGGTTTATGCAAATTAGTGGGCGTGGTTTCGACTACTTTGTGGGGGTGGTGCAAATGCATACCACGCCCCTTCATTTGAATAAACAACTCCCACAAATCAGCCGGGGGAAAAAAGGGGAGGCGGGGCTTAGGTTTGAAAGAGGCGGGTCTTACAAAAGGGGGGAAGGCGGGGCTTAGGTTTGACAGAGGCCTAAGTTAGCGAGAAAAGTCGTGAAAGTCACTTTGACGCGCGACAACGCGCCAACGATAAAACATCACGGTCCGACGTTCGGATATGTCGGAGAGCTAGCCGAGACGAACGGTTCGGTGTCTCGGACGCACGCCTCCGACAGTCGTACAAAACGTCCTTCACTTTGGCTGTGTGCATGGGAGACCTCATAGACACATAGGCCCTCATTTATCAATTGAGTGTAAAATCTGCCCCAAATTCGAGTGTAGGTTTCGTAGTACACCCACGTCGAGTCGGCATTTACAAAGTGATCGCAGACAGCTGATCCTTCCTTAATTTCGTTCGGACGTTTATAAATGTGACGGCTGAAATCTATCTGGCACGCCCTATGAAATCAAGCCTCGCCCTCGTTTTTGCGACATGAACAACTGCAGTACGACCTTGGAAACCATAGTTTATGACGAAAAAAGTCACCCCCTCTCATACACACACAGACGCACGCACGCACACGCAACTTGCAAGTCCAACTGGTTTGTTGTAGCCTATCTTAAATAAATAAAGAACGAACACCTGTATGAATTAAATAAAGCTGTAGCTGTAGTACCCTGTCTGTTTCTCCTCTCGCCTCGCTTGCCTTGCTGCCCACACACACGCACACACATACGGGCCGTGGCCCAGTCAGTTTAGAGCTGGCCCAACTTTGAGCCTTAATTGTGCATGCAAATTTCTGGTTATTAAACCACAGCATGCAAGCCGCCTTTGTTTTAAAATGGTTCCCCAAACCGTTCACAGTTCACAGTTCACTATCGGCCGGGGATGCGCCCCCCCCCCCCCCCCCCCCCCCCATGCTAATTTGCCCAGTCAATCATTTGATCCGTGCTACGCGCCTGCCGTGTGTTGTTAGTTGTTGTAGCCTATATTAAATTATTAAAGTATTTATTCATTTAATATAGCCTTATTTAAGGTTTATCCTTAAAACGACGAGATGTAACTCGAGAAAGACATGGCTGTAGAATTGCACTATACTATAGCCTACCCGTTGGTTGGTAGACTTGACTATAGCAGCATGCACTCTCGATCCAGTTAACTATTCCAGGAGGGGGGGGGGGGCACCGGCATGCGCTCATGCAAAACACTGTTTAAATGGCTTAAGCATCAAAACTTGCAACATTGTTTTAATTGCGCGATTTTAACTGCTTGTAAAGTTGGTAATCTCCTACCAATTTCATATGACACAAAGACACATCGTTGATGTATTCCTTTCCTTTTTTTTTCTTTTTTTCTTTACATTTAGCCCATATACATACCTATACAGTTTTATATAAACATTTTAGGAGTGAATACATATGTTTCGATGCCTGTGACAGCCTCTCAGCTGGTCAAACAATGCTGCTCCGCTGTTCTACGACAAAAAACAGGTGAGGACAAAGCGTACGACAGCTCCCGACCAGACGTGAGTTTTGTCTTGGCACAAGATCATTTTCAATCTTTGGCGCAAATCGTAAATGCCGAAAATTGCGGTAATTTCGGCGTACACCCATATTTTGGCGTACGCACGGTTGATACATGAGGGCCATAGACTCTAACAGCATCCAGGCTGAAAAAGTGAAACGAGACCGCGCCTCCTAGAAAGGTCGCCCGAGGACGTTCTATAGATCCACGCGTGCGTCTCCAGGAGCTCTACAACATATCCGAAAATCTGACCGGAAGGCCTCACCGTCGTGGCGTTCTAGTGAAGCAAAGGTTTTACGTTCACGTGCGCCTACGCCGACGATCGTAACTCTGTTCGGGATGGGCCGAACACCTCTGCGATCGCGGCGACGAGCCGATCGTCGTGATGGTCTGTGTTTTTTTCTGCAACCTCGGGAACCTCAAATCTGACCCGAGGCCTAGCGTTGCAGTGTAGTTCCCTTTATCGGACGCTTGTAAGAGTCCCACAAAGTCGAGACCAACTCCATTTTATTCGTCATGTCCTGAATATGGATATTCGGGGGTGTTGGGTATTTTAAAAAATATCCTTCACCCCATTTGTAAGGCATTTGGCCCAAAGGTCAGCGTGGCTGACCTTTGACCTTTGCAAACGTTGTGGAAAGCCCAGACCGGCTCCATTGGATTCGGCACACTCTAAATATGAAGAGTGTGCGAAGAATAGGGTTAGGGAACATGTTTTAAAGGTTTGTTTTGTGTATTTCACACTTCTGTGGAGAGGAGAGGAGAGGAGGGAGAGGAGAGGCAGTCTTTTGGCGGACCTTTGACCTTTGCAAACGTCGTGGAAAGCCCAGACCGGCGCCATTGGATTCGGCATGCTCTTAATATGAACAATATGTCTAGTGTGTGAAGAATAACATTAATGAACATGTTGTGTTTTGTGTTTGGTCTGTTCACTCAAAAAGAGAGGAGAGCAGAGGAGGGGAGAGGCAGAGGCCTCCATTCATCTCACTGCCCATGTAATATCTATATCTGGCCACAGAGTGGGTGTGGCGCTGTTCTGAATTTCACTCCCAAATTACTCTTCTTCTCCAGTTTCTCTGACTTCCTGTGTGTGTGTGTCAGAAGACAGCAACAGAGGCAACAGAGACACAGGAGGAACACACCCATGACTGCCAGTACCACCACTACAACCTACCCATGCCCCACCTGCACCGTTAAGGACATAAGTGGACGTCATCATTGGATTCGATGGACAACCATCAGCAAGTAAGTAAGTAAGTGTGTGTGTGTGTGTGTGTGTGTGTGTGTGTGTGTGTGTGTGTGTGTGTGTGTGTGTGTGTGTGTGTGTGTGTGTGTGTGTGTGTGTGTGTGTGTGTGTGTGTGTGTGTGTGTGTGTGTACTGTACGTCGTGATCAATCAATGCCCCCAGACGAATGTGTGTGTGTGTGTGTGTGTGTGTGTGAACCAGCTACACTGGCATTTAAACACATTCATATTGTAACTGTTGCCCCTATAGGTGATATAGTTTGCTTTATTCCTAAAAGGTCATAATTAAGTCACATTTACGTTTAAAACATTATTTCATGTATTTGTGTCAAGTTGTTGTAATACTTTTATTTTGAAGAGTCAAAGTCATGTTCCGTGTCGTTTGGTCTGCTCATGTAAATTGGGTACACAGGTTTTTTGTGTAAGCAATCAAGCCACAAGCAGCTAGCAGCAGCAGGGTGCAGCAGCTCCCTTTGCACTGGTCACACAAAGAGACTAAGTTACAAGAGACTGTCATACAAGTCTTCAAATAAATCAGTTTCAAGGAAACCACTTGTGTCTGTCTGTCCTCGGAGGGAGTTACACATATAATATGTGTATGCTCAGTTAGCTTTTATAAACGTGAAAACAGACTGCGCTGCTGTCTAGTCATGTGCAAACCATTGTGATGTTGCATTACCTACGTTTACTGGTGACCCCCTGGAAATCCCCCAAGGGCACCAGGGGGTCCACGGACCCCTAATTGAGAAGCACTGGCATACATTCTAAGCATTTATGCTCAGTTAGCTTTTATAAATGTAACTTTAAACGTGAAAACAGACTGCGCTGCTGTCTAGTCTGTCTGTCTGTCTGTCTGTCTAAAATAGCAGACCTACAAGCTCGTAGCGCGGCACCGAGTGCCGTGCTACGAGCTTGTAGATCTGCTATTTTTGGGGGCCACTGGCTGTCTGTCTGTCTGTCTTGTCTGTCTAAAATAGCAGACCTACAAGCTCGTAGCGCGGCACTCGGTGCCGCGCTACGAGCTTGTAGATCTGCTATTTTTGGGGGCCACTGGCTGTCTGTCTGTCTGTCTGTCTGTCTGTCTGTCTGTCTAAAATAGCAGACCTACAAGCTTTTTCTTTTGTACAACTTGACCTATGTTTCTTCTTCTTATTGGGGAGATGGAGGCAGATCCTGTGGAAATACGCGCAGCGTAGCAGCTGGAGGGGCTCTCACTTTTCCCCCCTTGTTTCTTTTTTGTTTGCTAACGTTTATCCGTTTGAAATCAGCAGCTTTCTAGTGAACGTGCTGGCGGTTTGAAAGCTGGAGACAGAATGACTTTTCATAGTATGATTCTGTGCAGGGGAATATACGTTGTTTCATGGCACAAAACACTGATCTCCACCATAGTCACCCTCCGTTGAGACGAAGCCCGTCATTTCATGTTGCTGCTTGAGGGTGACTCAGAGCACAAGGAATTTACAAGCACACTTCCTGATCGTTTCTTTTTTTTTTGTACCTTTTTAGTGTCACCGCTGCTTTTAAAAATGGCCACTGCTGTTAAACATGTGTAATATGTGCACATGCTCACAATGCGCACACAAATTACACACATGTTCAAACACAAGGCATGTTTGTCTCCAGCTTTCTAAATGTCCATCCTGACTGAAGCCCAAGAGTTCCTAATAATACCCAATCTCAGGGTCCCAAAAGAGCTACAATTCCTGGGTGGACGTTCTTCCTTACCTGTGGAAACCTTGCTTCGACTACAGGGGCTTAATAATCTAGGATTGCAGATTTTAGGGAACTAAAATTGGCTAAGTGTTAATGTTTCATTGTTGGAAATCCAACGCGTACGAGCGGCGCACGTCTAGAAATAATATAGGTGGATGCAACTCATTTTTGTACATAAAAGTGCCATCTCTTTTTAAGTCTTCCAAGCGTTCTTTCCAAGTGAAATGCATCCTGGTACGTGGCGGGTCACTTCAGGCGGCTTGACCAGAGCATCCTGGTACGTGGCGGGTCACTTCAGGCGGCTTGACCAGAGCATCCTGGTACGTGGCGGGTCACTTCAGGCGGCTTGACCAGAGCATAGGATAAAGACGCACAACGTTCTTGTGTCACGGTAGTCTATCACAACATGTAGCCATGTGCCCCCATCAAGGCATGTTACCAAAAACGTGTTCAACATGCATGAACTTTTGTGTCTTTCATCACTTTTTTTTTTTTTCAGATAGAAAATATATATATATATCAGACTGGTATCCATTCTGTCGCTTTGCAACGGAACTTTAAATGTTTTTGTAGGCATTGTTTTTTAAAAGCTCTGAGCCAAGCGGTCGGGTGACTATACGGGAAGGAGAAAGGCCAATCGGTTGGCTTGGAGATGGAGCTCGTCTCCAGAAGATTAAGGAAAAAACAAACAAAAAAAACTTTACTGAATTACGTAGGTTAAAATGTAGTTGTATAGTATTGTTATTTCAATAGAATTGTCTTATTTTACCTCTCATTATTGTAAAGTAACATAGTAAATAATTATAAGGAAGACAACATATGTTTATTTTGTAAAGAAGTTACAGAATCTTATTGAACATAACCGTACTGTTTACCATTCCTCAACCATGACTTGATTCGCTGTCACTTTGTTGGAGGGTGTGATAGGGTAGCTTTGATAGGATAGTGACTGGTGTTCTGTTATCTCCAACGTCTCAGTATGTCCACGATGGACATATCATAGTAGAGCTATGATCTTAGCAGTATTGACTTCTGAAAATGTGACATTTTAATGGGAGAATAACAATGGGGGAAATCACCACAAAGTCACGCTAATACAGCAAGGATCAGGAGTCCATAAGGACACTAAAATGTAAGTATAGGTCATTAATATAGCCAGCCTAACAGACTCAAGACTCAAGGTGCTGTGGCTGGACACTGGTTCAGAAGCGATGAAGATGAAACGTTCATCACAGAGTAGCCTTAGATATAGTGAAGGCGAACACAATAAGCTCAAAGTGGGTCTTGTTTTCCAAATGGTCATGAATTAAACTCACTTTCTTTGAATTAGTATTTTTTGAATGGGCTTTTTTGTAATAGAAAGCCTCTCAGTATTTAAATAAAGGTTACTGTCTGTCACACAACGCAAGACTTAATAGAGCAGACGAGATCCTGTTAGTGACTGTGCCAGTTCAAAACATTTTAATCTCATCCATTCACACATGTATTTTTACATAACTATTCTCCAGAAATGATATCTTGTGAATTTTTATCAATGATAAATAAAAAAACATAAAATTGTTTCATATCAACTACAGCTAAATCGGGTTCTTCCAACACTTATATATCATCTTCGAGGAGCATTATAATGGATGGTTTATAAATTCATAACAACAGATGGGCCGTAGGGATCCATTAGTTGGCAGCAGCTATGTACACTGTAAAAGAAAAAAGCTGCTGTTTAAAAAGAATATTTTTTTATGATACCCCATTTGCATGAGTAAACTGGCTGAATGGCTGGACGTGTTCACATGTCAGTGCATGATGGGGGAGCTGCTTTCATCATTATGTCTCGCTTAGGGCTGCAACACTTCCATGTCATCGATTACAAATATATATTAAGAATCAATCCCTATATTTGGGGCATGTCATTATTGGTGAAGTAAAAAAAAAAAAAGTAACAAAGTATGTTTCACTATTTTTGCATGACACTGTTGTGCAACAAAGTAGAAAATGACACTTAAAGGATGCATTTAGACATTTTCAACCTATCTTCATATAAGTGGTACTCACTAATGCTTATTATAAAATTGCACCATTTTTGTCTACTCTGCCTGTGTCTCAGAGAAGGGCTGTGGACAGTTCAGAAACCCGCCAATCAGTGACATCATCAATGGGGAATCCAAGTTAATAGAAATTGCAGGCTTCATATTCCTGAATTATTTTCATGCTATAATGGAAGCCATTGTTCTTGCGTTAATAAAAAACAAAATAAAACATTTGTTGTTTGAAAGAAAAAGAGTACAGTACAGTACAGTACAGTACAGTACAGTACAGTACAGTACAGTACAGTACAGCACCACTCACTTCAAACATATCATGAGCGTTAGTGAGGACCAATTATAATATGTAGATAGGTTGAAAATGGGTGAAGTCGTCCTTTAAGTATTTAATTGACTTGTTGATGTGTAAAATTGATTTAAATGTCTATAACAAAAGATGCATTTTGATTAGCAAAGAGTAATCGCTAAGACTAAAGGATAGTTGCAGCCCTAGTCCTGTGTACTGTATATCTGCCTTCTGCAGCCAGTGGTGCATAGCCTCCACAATGCTACCATGCTATCTAGCTATATCACACCCCTCAACATCTTTGCTGGTCTGCCTATCCCTTTGTACAGTCATGTAAAAAACAAAAAACATAGTAATTGTAAGACCGATGATGTGTGTACGTGTGTGTTTTTCTTTGTTTTTATTCAAGGGACGGGAGGTGTGTTTGAGGTGTGCATTGTTTGGGGGTGGGGGGGCTGGGGTTTGATCACTTTGTTATTTTCTCATAGTGTCATTTAGACCATGTTGAGTGTTTTGTGTATTTTCTGTGTAGTGGACTTATTGCTGGGTCTGCGTCTAGCGCAGCCATAGTTTCATATTGATGTGTGTGTACCTCTAATCCACCACAACTAGCAAAGTCCTTATTCTGCTAACGTGCATTTTAATAATATTTTTGTTTTGTTTTTTTCTTTCTTTTGTTTTTTTTACTAAAAGAGAAAGAAAGCTACACATGTTATGTTCAGATTTTAATCACCTTTTATCCAAGTTCAAAAACACTGCTCTTTTTGTCTTATTGAAGTTGTATTATGTAGAGAAATAAATATGAGATAAAAAGCCAGCTGATATCAAAATTGCCAAACAAAAAGCTTTGGATGTAAACTTGAACTACAAAGGAACGCTTGGTTTTGACTGTGAGGTTGGTGAGAACGCTGCAGGGGGAGGAACGCTTATCTGTGTAACACTGGTGTGTGTTACAGTACCTAAAGCAGTGTTACACATCGCAGGGCCGGCGCTGGTACAGGTCAGGATAACATACAGCCAGGCACACTACAGTGGAAACCTGTTTACAATCCGTTTACAGAGGTACGTGTTTGGCCTTTTACCCAAACTGTTGTTTTTAATCTGGGATCCGTGTTTTATAAGACCTTACATGTGGCAAAACAAACAAACACACACAGAGATAACTCGAATGCCAAAATCACTAACATGGTAAGAGAGATTGAATCGACATACTTTTAAAGCTGCTTTTTATGAAATGTCAACATCCACATAGTTGCTTCCAAGATGAGCCTGAGAGGCACATTCATTGTTTACTCTACTGTGGTAGTGTCTCTGTTATGACACTGTACAATATCACTCGTCACCTCCTCAATTAGTTTTACCTTCCATCTTGAGAAGCACTTTGTTATATAATGTTGATACCAGGCTAGTATCCAGTTACTATTTGAAATGGACTTGTTTTGCTTCTTCTCAGCTGGTCATTTTAGACTGGAGCAGATAGCGTTATCTCATATGGGTGAGACTACACCCATTTGGCCTTCCAGGAAGACCACATCCAACTGTGAAATGAATTGAAAAGGGTTTCAATGAAGGATTTACACTGGCCTGGACATACTAACACTATATGTAGTGACCTCATACAAAGATGGCTGTTAAGCCTCTGGATGTTGAAGAGGACTCGTAGGTTTTGAGCTATTCTGAACACAAACTGACAGTGCAACTTCTCTACTGTACTAAAAAATAAAGTAAAACTGATCCCCCCCTCCCCAACTTTATTATTTTTGCAGTTATCTGTAAATTGCAGAAGTTACCTCTTGAAGTTCTTACTACTACTCATAAAAAGAATTATGTCATCCTTGTCGTCTCAGCACTTTAAAATAATTTGTGTTCATAAGCAACAGGAAAAACATTATAGTAGCACACTTCCAAGTACATACAAAATACATCAAGTTAATGCCTTTTTCAATGGTCTGGCTGGAAAATAAATACTCAGTGGATGAATTCTGTGTTGTTACTATGCCAATGTAATCTATCATGGGGAAGAGAGGAAAGGAAAAGCACAAATGAAAAAGAGAACACAGTTCTTCTGGTGTCTTCTATCATATCTACTGTATCTATCTATCTATATCTATCTATCTATCTATCTATCTACCTATCTACCTATCTATCTATCTATCTATCTATCTAACCATGTCTCTTCTTGTTCTTCAACCTTTAGGGCCAAAATCCATTGAAATGTTTTAGTCCTGTCAGATGTATATCGTAAACTGTTCAATTACGAAATGGAAAATAAAATCTATTTTAAAGATCAACGCATTGTGACGTTTTTGTCCCATATACTGTATTCATGGTGTTTATTGATTCCATAGGAGGGGCTAGCACCCCTCAAAGCTGTATATAGGAGGGGCTAGCTCCCCTTAAAGCTGTTTATAGGAGGGGCTAGTGCCCCTAAAGCTGTTTATAGGAGGGGCTAGCTCCCCTCAAAGCTGTATATAGGAGGGGCTAGCACCCTCAAAGCTGTATATAGGAGGGGCTAGCACCCTCAAAGCTGTATATAGGAGGGGCTAGCTCCCCTTAAAGCTGTTTATAGGAGGGGCTAGTGCCCCTGAAAGCTGTTTATAGGAGGGGCTAGCTCCCCTCAAAGCTGTATACTGTTTATGCATGCCATGATTTTTTCCAATATCTCCTACTGTATTACTGTCTGGGGCCAAACCAATCACATCACTTTATAAACAAACACTGAAAATAATAGATAAAAAAACAATGAAATGGCATCTACAAGCTCATAGCGCGCCACCGAGTGGCGCGCTACGAGCTTGTAGATCTGCTATTTAAAACCTTTGCTTCTTTAGAACGCCACAACGGTAAGGCCCTCCGGTCTGATTATCGGATATGTTATAGAGCTCCACGAGACGCACGTGTGGAACTGTAGTACGTCCTCGGGCGACCTTTCTAGTCGACATGGCGCGCGAACGTTCCACTACACCGAGTGGCGCGCTACGAGCTTGTAGATCTGCTATTTAAAACCTTTGCTTCTGTAGAACGCCACAACGGTAAGGCCTTCCGGTCTGATTATCGGATATGTTATAGAGCTCCCAGAGACGCACGCGTGGAACTGTAGTACATCCTCGGGCGACCTTTCTAGTCGACATGGCACGCGCGAACGTTCCACTACACCGAGTGGCGCGCTACGAGCTTGTAGATCTGCTATTTAAAACCTTTGCTTCTGTAGAACGCCACAACGGTAAGGCCTTCCGGTCTGATTATCGGATATGTTATAGAGCTCCCAGAGACGCACGCGTGGAACTGTAGTACATCCTCGGACGACCTTTCTAGTCGACATGGCACGCGCGAACGTTCCACTACACCGAGTGGCGCGCTACGAGCTTGTAGATCTGCTATTTAAAACCTTTGCTTCTTTAGAACGCCACAACGGTAAGGCCCTCCGGTCTGATTATCGGATATGTTATAGAGCTCCCAGAGACGCACGCGTGGAACTGTAGTACGTCCTCGGGCGACCTTTCTAGTCGACATGGCGCGCGAACGTTCCACTACACCGAGTGGCGCGCTACGAGCTTGTAGGTCTGCTATTTTAGACAGACAGACAGACAGACAGACAAGACAGATTGTTAGACAGACAGACAGACAGACAGACAGACAAGACAGATTGTTAGACAGACAGACAGACAGACAGACAGACAGACAGACAGTGGCCCCCAAAAATAGCAGACCTACAAGCTCGTAGTGCGGCACCCGGTGCCGCGCTACGAGCTTGTAGGTCTGCTATTTTGCTAGGGGGAACAACATATTTTCAGATGGGGGTCGGAGGCCAATTACATATCATTTTTGGGGTCCTTGGCATGAAATATTGAGCACCACTAATACAGAAATCATAGGTATAGGTCAGAATTTAGAAGACATTTTTTTTATTTTGACGTCAGGCCTAAATGGGTTAAACTGTGAGTACATAAATGTGAAGAGATTATATCAATGAACCCTGAGGATGTACAGTAGGCTGTATACTTGTCCTTAATGTAGATGCAGTAATGCTCCTATCTGGTCACCAGAGGCCAGTCTATGGACGGATACTATCATGTTCTCCCTAGTACTATTCAGCATTGGTGTTATGTTAAGGGCCATTCTCACTGTGCACTTTAACTACAACTATAATATCTATAACAAGAGACTGTTTTCACGTTTAAAATGTCATTTATAAAAGCTGACTGAATACAATTGTTTAGAATCTATACCAGTGCTTCTCAATTCGGGGTCCGGTGACCCCCAGGGGCCATTGGGGGTTGTCCAGGGGGTCCCCAGTAAACGTAGGTAATGCAACATCACAATGGTTTGAACACGACTAGACAGCAGCGCAGTCTGTTTTCACATTTAAAGTGACATTTATAAAAGCTAACTGAGCATAAATGCTTAGAATGTATTATTTACAAACACACAACTTGTGTGTTTGTAAATGAATCAATCAAGTGACTCGCTGAGTGTCTGACCGACTGACTCTCTGTCTGTCTGTCAGTCGGAATGACCTTTGACCTGACCTGTCCTGTGGGGACCGTGTCTGCTCTCTGGGGAAATAAAGAACGGAGGTGACATCATGCAGTGTTGTGTTTTTGGCAGCAAACTCATTTCAGTCCCTTGAATAGTTTTCATTTAGTCACATTTTAGTCACCTGGAATGTTTGAGTGTTTTAGGTAATGCCTCTGTGTGTGTGTGGTGCTGTCATATTATATGTGTAACTCCCTCCGAGCACAGACAGACACAAGTGGTTTCCTTGAAAGTGATTTATTTGAAGACTTGTGGATCCTCCAAATTCACCGTGAAAACTATAAACAATACAATAAAACAAGCACGTTACAATTAACATAAATACGACATGACATGCACAGCATGTAGATGCAAACATTTTACCAAAGTAAAATACAGACATAAAACAAATACCTCGTTGGCTGCGTGCAAATAACAAAGAAGGGAATCTCTTAGTCTTAGGTCCTTATAACCTTTCTTATGACAGTCTCTTGTAACTTAGTCTCTGTGTGTGACCAGTGCAAACGGAGCTGCTGCACCCTGCTGCTGCTAGCTGCTTGTGGCTTGATTAATTAATTGCTTACACAAAAAAATTATGAACTTCTTCATTAAACAATGAAACTATATCACCTATAGTGGCAACGGTTACAATATGAATGTGTTTAAATGCCAGTGTAGCTGGTTCACACACACACACACACACACAATGCAGCAGGCATTGGACAACCTGACAGCCACCGACCTGGCAACCCTGAATGAGCCAATCAGCTGCCAGTCTCTGGTGTGTGTGTGTGTGAGAGAGAGAGTCCTCACAAGTACTGTTAAACAAACTCTACCCTAACGTCAAAGTACATTAAAACACTTTTTCCTTTCCAAAACAAACACAACGTACATTATGACAATATTTCACCCTTTGCATTGGTAAAATAGACTTTATTTTTTTGTCTTCCCTTCCAAAAAAACAAAAAGATAAAATGACCCAAAATCCATGGTTAAGAGTATTCCACGATGGTTCAGTGGTTCTGGCAGTTGCTGATGGTGTGAGAGGATGCTGGTTCGAGACAAGTCAAGATTCGTGACCTCGGACCAAGGACTAAGGATCCAGAATAAATAAATCAAAATAAATCAGTCTTTACCTTTTGGTCAAGTAAATGTACTATTGGAATGTATTTTGGCGGACATAATCCAAGATAATCCACTGTCAATTTGTAACAGTCAGCAGTGCCAGTTGGTGCCACAGGGTGGTGCACTGCTCCCTTTTGTTTTGCTTTGTGTAGAAGATCTGACGTCAATTCCAGCTCTTGCTATAGATAGACATGACATGACATGATGTGTGTCAAACAATTGTCACACATGGATGGATGATTAGCCGTGTTTATTTATTTATTTCCGGGGGGAATGAATGAATGAATGAATGACTAACCCTGTAAAACCCGGATTAATTTCTACTTGCAAAAAAACGATTTCAACCTTACTACTACTTTTTACTACTAGGACTTATCAGAGGAAATCATGTAAAATACCTTTTAGTCAACAAGTCAAAAGTCAAGACAAGGACTAAGGACTAAGGATAAATCAATCCCGGCCCCTCCATAGGGCCGGGGGTCCGCGGAGGGGGTCCGCCGGGGGTCCGCGGAGGGGGTCCGCGGGGGTCCCCGGCCCTATCTCGGCCGTCCCTTGTCCGTTTCGGACGGGGGGAATCTCGTTCGAACCGGGCCGCCGTCCCGGACGCGCTCCCGGGGCTCTCGCGGTGGCAATAGTTGGAAATGACACGTCCACCAAGGGGAAACCTTGACCAGGCTATGGTGAGTATGCCAGTATGGCCACTATATGCGTGTACTATGTTGGCAGCAGTGCTCCGTTCACGTTTGTTTATTATATTAGTGCTGTCTACCGTTATACCTGGCTTAATATGGTCAATACTGACTCAGTCTAAAATATGCTTTGGCGGCCCCCCCCCCCCCCCCCCCACCTCCTCTTGCTATAGACAGACATGACTTGACATGACATGACATGACATGATGTGTGTCAAACAATTGTCACACATGGATGGATGATTAGCCTTGTTTATTTATTTATTTCCGGGGGGAATGAATGAATGAATGAATGAATGAATGAATGAATGAATGAATGAATGAATGAATGAATGAATGAATAAATGAATAAATAAATAAATAAATAAATAAATAAATAAATGGATGGATGGATGGATGGATGGATGAATCATATATTCCCGGGGGCATTTCTCTCCAGGTGAGGACAATGCCATCCAGTCAACCAAATATGGATGTCAGACGATCAGGCATCATCTCGTATGTATTACTTCTACTACTACTACTACTACACACACCCAAACACGCAAATGAAGGGGCATGGTTCCGGCTACTTTGTGGGATTATCTTATGCAAATGAAGGTGCGTGGTATGCAAATGAAGGGGCATGGTATGCAAATTAAGGGGCATGGTATGCAAATGAAGGGGAGTGGTATGCAAATGAAGGGCGTGTTTCGGCTACTTTGTGGGATTAGTTTATGCAAATTAAGGGGCGTGGTATGCAAATGAAGGGGCGTGGTATGCAAATGAAGGGGCATGGTATGCAAATGAAGGGGAGTGGTATGCAAATGAAGGGCGTGTGTCGGCTACTTTGTGGGATTCGTTTATGCAAATGAAGGTGCGTGGTATGCAAATGAAGGGGAGTGGTATGCAAATGAAGGGGAGTGGTATGCAAATGAAGGGCATGTTTCGGCTACTTTGTGGTATTAGTTTATGCAAATGAAGGGGTGTGGTATGCAAATGAAGGGGTGTGGTATGCAAATGAAGGGGCGTGGTATGCAAATGAATAGGAGTGGTATGCAAATGAATGGGAGTGGTATGCAAATGAAGGTGCATGGTATGCAAATGAAGGGGCGTGGTATGCAAATGAAGGGGCGTGGTATGCAAATGAAGGGGCATGGTATGCAAATGAAGGGGAGTGGTATGCAAATGAAGGGCGTGTGTCGGCTACTTTGTGGGATTCGTTTATGCAAATGAAGGTGCGTGGTATGCAAATGAAGGGGAGTGGTATGCAAATGAAGGGGAGTGGTATGCAAATGAAGGGCATGTTTCGGCTACTTTGTGGTATTAGTTTATGCAAATGAAGGGGTGTGGTATGCAAATGAAGGGGTGTGGTATGCAAATGAAGGGGCGTGGTATGCAAATGAATAGGAGTGGTATGCAAATGAATGGGAGTGGTATGCAAATGAAGGTGCATGGTATGCAAATGAAGGGGCATGGTATGCAAATGAAGGGGAGTGGTATGCAAATGAAGGGGAGTGGTATGCAAATGAAGGGGAGTGGTATGCAAATGAAGGGCATGTTTCGGCTACTTTGTGGGATTAGTTTATGCAAATGAAGGGCGTGGTTTCGACTACTTTGTGGGAACGGTTTATGCAAATTTGATGGGCGTGGTTTCGACTACCTTTGTGGGAACGGTTTATGCAAATTTGACGGGCGTGTTTCGGCTACTTTGTGTGGGTGGTTTATGCAAATGAAGGGCGTGGTTTTGACTACTTTGTGGGAACGGTTTATGCAAATTTGATGGGCGTGGTTTTGACTACTTTGTGGGGGTGGTTCATGCAAATGAAGGGCGTGGTTTCGACTACTTTGTGGGAACGGTTTATGCAAATTTGATGGGCGTGGTTTCGACTACTTTGTGGGAACGGTTTATGCAAATTTGATGGGCGTGGTTTCGACTACTTTGTGGGGGTGGTTCATGCAAATGAAGGGCGTGGTTTCGGCTACTTTGTGGGAACGGTTTATGCAAATGAAGGGCGTGGTTTCGACTACTTTGTGGGAACGGTTTATGCAAATGAAGGGCGTGGTTTCGACTACTTTGTGGGAACGGTTTATGCAAATTTGACGGGCGTGTTTCGGCTACTTTGTGGGGGTGGTTCATGCAAATGAAGGGCGTGGTTTCGACTACTTTGTGGGAACGGTTCATGCAAATTTGACGGGCGTGGTTTCGACTACTTTGTGGGGGTGGTTCATGCAAATGAAGGGCGTGGTTTCGATCACTTTGTGGGGGTGGTTCATGCAAATGAAGGGCGTGGTTTCGATCACTTTGTGGGGGTGGTTCATGCAAATGAAGGGCGTGGTTTCGACTACTTTGTGGGAACGGTTTATGCAAATTTGATGGGCGTGGTTTTGACTACTTTGTGGGGGTGGTTCATGCAAATGAAGGGCGTGGTTTCGACTACTTTGTGGGAACGGTTTATGCAAATTTGATGGGCGTGGTTTCGACTACTTTGTGGGAACGGTTTATGCAAATTTGATGGGCGTGGTTTCGACTACTTTGTGGGGGTGGTTCATGCAAATGAAGGGCGTGGTTTCGGCTACTTTGTGGGAACGGTTTATGCAAATGAAGGGCGTGGTTTCGACTACTTTGTGGGAACGGTTTATGCAAATGAAGGGCGTGGTTTCGACTACTTTGTGGGAACGGTTTATGCAAATTTGACGGGCGTGTTTCGGCTACTTTGTGGGGGTGGTTCATGCAAATGAAGGGCGTGGTTTCGACTACTTTGTGGGAACGGTTCATGCAAATTTGACGGGCGTGGTTTCGACTACTTTGTGGGGGTGGTTCATGCAAATGAAGGGCGTGGTTTCGATCACTTTGTGGGGGTGGTTCATGCAAATGAAGGGCGTGGTTTCGATCACTTTGTGGGGGTGGTTCATGCAAATGAAGGGCGTGGTTTCGACTACTTTGTGGGAACGGTTTATGCAAATTTGATGGGCGTGGTTTTGACTACTTTGTGGGGGTGGTTCATGCAAATGAAGGGCGTGGTTTCGACTACTTTGTGGGAACGGTTTATGCAAATTTGATGGGCGTGGTTTCGACTACTTTGTGGGAACGGTTTATGCAAATTTGATGGGCGTGGTTTCGACTACTTTGTGGGGGTGGTTCATGCAAATGAAGGGCGTGGTTTCGGCTACTTTGTGGGAACGGTTTATGCAAATGAAGGGCGTGGTTTCGACTACTTTGTGGGAACGGTTTATGCAAATTTGATGGGCGTGGTTTCGACTACTTTGTGGGGGTGGTTCATGCAAATGAAGGGCGTGGTTTCGGCTACTTTGTGGGAACGGTTTATGCAAATGAAGGGCGTGGTTTCGACTACTTTGTGGGAACGGTTTATGCAAATGAAGGGCGTGGTTTCGACTACTTTGTGGGAACGGTTTATGCAAATTTGACGGGCGTGTTTCGGCTACTTTGTGGGGGTGGTTCATGCAAATGAAGGGCGTGGTTTCGACTACTTTGTGGGAACGGTTCATGCAAATTTGACGGGCGTGGTTTCGACTACTTTGTGGGGGTGGTTCATGCAAATGAAGGGCGTGGTTTCGATCACTTTGTGGGAACGGTTTATGCAAATTTGATGGGCGTGGTTTCGACTACTTTGTGGGGGTGGTTCATGCAAATGAAGGGCGTGGTTTCGACTACTTTGTGGGAACGGTTTATGCAAATTTGACGGGCGTGTTTCGGCTACTTTGTGGGGGTGGTTCATGCAAATGAAGGGCGTGGTTTGGACTACTTTGTGGGAACGGTTTATGCAAATTTGACGGGCGTGGTTTGGACTACTTTGTGGGGGTGGTTCATGCAAATGAAGGGCGTGGTTTCGACTACTTTGTGGGAACGGTTTATGCAAATTTGATGGGCGTGGTTTCGACTACTTTGTGGGGGTGGTTCATGCAAATGAAGGGCGTGGTTTCGACTACTTTGTGGGAACGGTTTATGCAAATGTGATGGGCGTGGTTTCGACTACTTTGTGGGGGTGGTTCATGCAAATGAAGGGCGTGGTTTCGACTACTTTGTGGGAACGGTTTATGCAAATTTGACGGGCGTGTTTCGGCTACTTTGTGGGGGTGGTTTATGCAAATGAAGGGCGTGGTTTCGACTACTTTGTGGGAACGGTTTATGCAAATTGGTTCAGACTACTTTGTGGGAGTGGGTTATGCAAATTTGATGGGCGTGGTTTCGACTACTTTGTTTGGGTGGTTCATGCAAATGAAGAGCGTGGTTTCGACTACTTTGTGGGAACGGTTTATGCAAATTTGATGGGCGTGGTTTCGACTACTTTGTGGGGGTGGTTCATGCAAATGAAGGGCGTGGTTTCGACTACTTTGTGGGAACGGTTTATGCAAATTTGATGGGCGTGGTTTTGACTACTTTGTGGGGGTGGTTAATGCAAATGAAGGGGAGTGGTTCCGACTACTTTGTGGGTTAGGGTTATACAAATTTGATAGGCGTGGTTTCGACTACTTTGTGGGAGGGGTTTATGCAAATGAAGGGGAGTGGTTCTGACTACTTTGTGGGGGTGGTTTATGCAAATTAGTGGGCGTGGTTTCGACTACTTTGTGGGGGTGGTGCAAATGCATACCACGCCCCTTCATTTGAATAAACAACTCCCACAAATCAGCCGGGGGAAAAAAGGGGAGGCGGGGCTTAGGTTTGAAAGAGGCGGGTCTTACAAAAGGGGGGAAGGCGGGGCTTAGGTTTGACAGAGGCCTAAGTTAGCGAGAAAAGTCGTGAAAGTCACTTTGACGCGCGACAACGCGCCAACGATAAAACATCACGGTCCGACGTTCGGATATGTCGGAGAGCTAGCCGAGACGAACGGTTCGGTGTCTCGGACGCACGCCTCCGACAGTCGTACAAAACGTCCTTCACTTTGGCTGTGTGCATGGGAGACCTCATAGACACATAGGCCCTCATTTATCAATTGAGTGTAAAATCTGCCCCAAATTCGAGTGTAGGTTTCGTAGTACACCCACGTCGAGTCGGCATTTACAAAGTGATCGCAGACAGCTGATCCTTCCTTAATTTCGTTCGGACGTTTATAAATGTGACGGCTGAAATCTATCTGGCACGCCCTATGAAATCAAGCCTCGCCCTCGTTTTTGCGACATGAACAACTGCAGTACGACCTTGGAAACCATAGTTTATGACGAAAAAAGTCACCCCCTCTCATACACACACAGACGCACGCACGCACACGCAACTTGCAAGTCCAACTGGTTTGTTGTAGCCTATCTTAAATAAATAAAGAACGAACACCTGTATGAATTAAATAAAGCTGTAGCTGTAGTACCCTGTCTGTTTCTCCTCTCGCCTCGCTTGCCTTGCTGCCCACACACACGCACACACATACGGGCCGTGGCCCAGTCAGTTTAGAGCTGGCCCAACTTTGAGCCTTAATTGTGCATGCAAATTTCTGGTTATTAAACCACAGCATGCAAGCCGCCTTTGTTTTAAAATGGTTCCCCAAACCGTTCACAGTTCACAGTTCACTATCGGCCGGGGATGCGCCCCCCCCCCCCCCCCCCCCCCCCATGCTAATTTGCCCAGTCAATCATTTGATCCGTGCTACGCGCCTGCCGTGTGTTGTTAGTTGTTGTAGCCTATATTAAATTATTAAAGTATTTATTCATTTAATATAGCCTTATTTAAGGTTTATCCTTAAAACGACGAGATGTAACTCGAGAAAGACATGGCTGTAGAATTGCACTATACTATAGCCTACCCGTTGGTTGGTAGACTTGACTATAGCAGCATGCACTCTCGATCCAGTTAACTATTCCAGGAGGGGGGGGGGGGCACCGGCATGCGCTCATGCAAAACACTGTTTAAATGGCTTAAGCATCAAAACTTGCAACATTGTTTTAATTGCGCGATTTTAACTGCTTGTAAAGTTGGTAATCTCCTACCAATTTCATATGACACAAAGACACATCGTTGATGTATTCCTTTCCTTTTTTTTTCTTTTTTTCTTTACATTTAGCCCATATACATACCTATACAGTTTTATATAAACATTTTAGGAGTGAATACATATGTTTCGATGCCTGTGACAGCCTCTCAGCTGGTCAAACAATGCTGCTCCGCTGTTCTACGACAAAAAACAGGTGAGGACAAAGCGTACGACAGCTCCCGACCAGACGTGAGTTTTGTCTTGGCACAAGATCATTTTCAATCTTTGGCGCAAATCGTAAATGCCGAAAATTGCGGTAATTTCGGCGTACACCCATATTTTGGCGTACGCACGGTTGATACATGAGGGCCATAGACTCTAACAGCATCCAGGCTGAAAAAGTGAAACGAGACCGCGCCTCCTAGAAAGGTCGCCCGAGGACGTTCTATAGATCCACGCGTGCGTCTCCAGGAGCTCTACAACATATCCGAAAATCTGACCGGAAGGCCTCACCGTCGTGGCGTTCTAGTGAAGCAAAGGTTTTACGTTCACGTGCGCCTACGCCGACGATCGTAACTCTGTTCGGGATGGGCCGAACACCTCTGCGATCGCGGCGACGAGCCGATCGTCGTGATGGTCTGTGTTTTTTTCTGCAACCTCGGGAACCTCAAATCTGACCCGAGGCCTAGCGTTGCAGTGTAGTTCCCTTTATCGGACGCTTGTAAGAGTCCCACAAAGTCGAGACCAACTCCATTTTATTCGTCATGTCCTGAATATGGATATTCGGGGGTGTTGGGTATTTTAAAAAATATCCTTCACCCCATTTGTAAGGCATTTGGCCCAAAGGTCAGCGTGGCTGACCTTTGACCTTTGCAAACGTTGTGGAAAGCCCAGACCGGCTCCATTGGATTCGGCACACTCTAAATATGAAGAGTGTGCGAAGAATAGGGTTAGGGAACATGTTTTAAAGGTTTGTTTTGTGTATTTCACACTTCTGTGGAGAGGAGAGGAGAGGAGGGAGAGGAGAGGCAGTCTTTTGGCGGACCTTTGACCTTTGCAAACGTCGTGGAAAGCCCAGACCGGCGCCATTGGATTCGGCATGCTCTTAATATGAACAATATGTCTAGTGTGTGAAGAATAACATTAATGAACATGTTGTGTTTTGTGTTTGGTCTGTTCACTCAAAAAGAGAGGAGAGCAGAGGAGGGGAGAGGCAGAGGCCTCCATTCATCTCACTGCCCATGTAATATCTATATCTGGCCACAGAGTGGGTGTGGCGCTGTTCTGAATTTCACTCCCAAATTACTCTTCTTCTCCAGTTTCTCTGACTTCCTGTGTGTGTGTGTCAGAAGACAGCAACAGAGGCAACAGAGACACAGGAGGAACACACCCATGACTGCCAGTACCACCACTACAACCTACCCATGCCCCACCTGCACCGTTAAGGACATAAGTGGACGTCATCATTGGATTCGATGGACAACCATCAGCAAGTAAGTAAGTAAGTGTGTGTGTGTGTGTGTGTGTGTGTGTGTGTGTGTGTGTGTGTGTGTGTGTGTGTGTGTGTGTGTGTGTGTGTGTGTGTGTGTGTGTGTGTGTGTGTGTGTGTGTGTGTGTGTGTGTGTGTACTGTACGTCGTGATCAATCAATGCCCCCAGACGAATGTGTGTGTGTGTGTGTGTGTGTGTGTGAACCAGCTACACTGGCATTTAAACACATTCATATTGTAACTGTTGCCCCTATAGGTGATATAGTTTGCTTTATTCCTAAAAGGTCATAATTAAGTCACATTTACGTTTAAAACATTATTTCATGTATTTGTGTCAAGTTGTTGTAATACTTTTATTTTGAAGAGTCAAAGTCATGTTCCGTGTCGTTTGGTCTGCTCATGTAAATTGGGTACACAGGTTTTTTGTAAGCAATCAAGCCACAAGCAGCTAGCAGCAGCAGGGTGCAGCAGCTCCCTTTGCACTGGTCACACAAAGAGACTAAGTTACAAGAGACTGTCATACAAGTCTTCAAATAAATCAGTTTCAAGGAAACCACTTGTGTCTGTCTGTCCTCGGAGGGAGTTACACATATAATATGTGTATGCTCAGTTAGCTTTTATAAACGTGAAAACAGACTGCGCTGCTGTCTAGTCATGTGCAAACCATTGTGATGTTGCATTACCTACGTTTACTGGTGACCCCCTGGAAATCCCCCAAGGGCACCAGGGGGTCCACGGACCCCTAATTGAGAAGCACTGGCATACATTCTAAGCATTTATGCTCAGTTAGCTTTTATAAATGTAACTTTAAACGTGAAAACAGACTGCGCTGCTGTCTAGTCTGTCTGTCTGTCTGTCTGTCTAAAATAGCAGACCTACAAGCTCGTAGCGCGGCACCGAGTGCCGTGCTACGAGCTTGTAGATCTGCTATTTTTGGGGGCCACTGGCTGTCTGTCTGTCTGTCTTGTCTGTCTAAAATAGCAGACCTACAAGCTCGTAGCGCGGCACTCGGTGCCGCGCTACGAGCTTGTAGATCTGCTATTTTTGGGGGCCACTGGCTGTCTGTCTGTCTGTCTGTCTGTCTGTCTGTCTGTCTAAAATAGCAGACCTACAAGCTTTTTCTTTTGTACAACTTGACCTATGTTTCTTCTTCTTATTGGGGAGATGGAGGCAGATCCTGTGGAAATACGCGCAGCGTAGCAGCTGGAGGGGCTCTCACTTTTCCCCCCTTGTTTCTTTTTTGTTTGCTAACGTTTATCCGTTTGAAATCAGCAGCTTTCTAGTGAACGTGCTGGCGGTTTGAAAGCTGGAGACAGAATGACTTTTCATAGTATGATTCTGTGCAGGGGAATATACGTTGTTTCATGGCACAAAACACTGATCTCCACCATAGTCACCCTCCGTTGAGACGAAGCCCGTCATTTCATGTTGCTGCTTGAGGGTGACTCAGAGCACAAGGAATTTACAAGCACACTTCCTGATCGTTTCTTTTTTTTTTGTACCTTTTTAGTGTCACCGCTGCTTTTAAAAATGGCCACTGCTGTTAAACATGTGTAATATGTGCACATGCTCACAATGCGCACACAAATTACACACATGTTCAAACACAAGGCATGTTTGTCTCCAGCTTTCTAAATGTCCATCCTGACTGAAGCCCAAGAGTTCCTAATAATACCCAATCTCAGGGTCCCAAAAGAGCTACAATTCCTGGGTGGACGTTCTTCCTTACCTGTGGAAACCTTGCTTCGACTACAGGGGCTTAATAATCTAGGATTGCAGATTTTAGGGAACTAAAATTGGCTAAGTGTTAATGTTTCATTGTTGGAAATCCAACGCGTACGAGCGGCGCACGTCTAGAAATAATATAGGTGGATGCAACTCATTTTTGTACATAAAAGTGCCATCTCTTTTTAAGTCTTCCAAGCGTTCTTTCCAAGTGAAATGCATCCTGGTACGTGGCGGGTCACTTCAGGCGGCTTGACCAGAGCATCCTGGTACGTGGCGGGTCACTTCAGGCGGCTTGACCAGAGCATCCTGGTACGTGGCGGGTCACTTCAGGCGGCTTGACCAGAGCATAGGATAAAGACGCACAACGTTCTTGTGTCACGGTAGTCTATCACAACATGTAGCCATGTGCCCCCATCAAGGCATGTTACCAAAAACGTGTTCAACATGCATGAACTTTTGTGTCTTTCATCACTTTTTTTTTTTTTCAGATAGAAAATATATATATATATCAGACTGGTATCCATTCTGTCGCTTTGCAACGGAACTTTAAATGTTTTTGTAGGCATTGTTTTTTAAAAGCTCTGAGCCAAGCGGTCGGGTGACTATACGGGAAGGAGAAAGGCCAATCGGTTGGCTTGGAGATGGAGCTCGTCTCCAGAAGATTAAGGAAAAAACAAACAAAAAAAACTTTACTGAATTACGTAGGTTAAAATGTAGTTGTATAGTATTGTTATTTCAATAGAATTGTCTTATTTTACCTCTCATTATTGTAAAGTAACATAGTAAATAATTATAAGGAAGACAACATATGTTTATTTTGTAAAGAAGTTACAGAATCTTATTGAACATAACCGTACTGTTTACCATTCCTCAACCATGACTTGATTCGCTGTCACTTTGTTGGAGGGTGTGATAGGGTAGCTTTGATAGGATAGTGACTGGTGTTCTGTTATCTCCAACGTCTCAGTATGTCCACGATGGACATATCATAGTAGAGCTATGATCTTAGCAGTATTGACTTCTGAAAATGTGACATTTTAATGGGAGAATAACAATGGGGGAAATCACCACAAAGTCACGCTAATACAGCAAGGATCAGGAGTCCATAAGGACACTAAAATGTAAGTATAGGTCATTAATATAGCCAGCCTAACAGACTCAAGACTCAAGGTGCTGTGGCTGGACACTGGTTCAGAAGCGATGAAGATGAAACGTTCATCACAGAGTAGCCTTAGATATAGTGAAGGCGAACACAATAAGCTCAAAGTGGGTCTTGTTTTCCAAATGGTCATGAATTAAACTCACTTTCTTTGAATTAGTATTTTTTGAATGGGCTTTTTTGTAATAGAAAGCCTCTCAGTATTTAAATAAAGGTTACTGTCTGTCACACAACGCAAGACTTAATAGAGCAGACGAGATCCTGTTAGTGACTGTGCCAGTTCAAAACATTTTAATCTCATCCATTCACACATGTATTTTTACATAACTATTCTCCAGAAATGATATCTTGTGAATTTTTATCAATGATAAATAAAAAAACATAAAATTGTTTCATATCAACTACAGCTAAATCGGGTTCTTCCAACACTTATATATCATCTTCGAGGAGCATTATAATGGATGGTTTATAAATTCATAACAACAGATGGGCCGTAGGGATCCATTAGTTGGCAGCAGCTATGTACACTGTAAAAGAAAAAAGCTGCTGTTTAAAAAGAATATTTTTTTATGATACCCCATTTGCATGAGTAAACTGGCTGAATGGCTGGACGTGTTCACATGTCAGTGCATGATGGGGGAGCTGCTTTCATCATTATGTCTCGCTTAGGGCTGCAACACTTCCATGTCATCGATTACAAATATATATTAAGAATCAATCCCTATATTTGGGGCATGTCATTATTGGTGAAGTAAAAAAAAAAAAAGTAACAAAGTATGTTTCACTATTTTTGCATGACACTGTTGTGCAACAAAGTAGAAAATGACACTTAAAGGATGCATTTAGACATTTTCAACCTATCTTCATATAAGTGGTACTCACTAATGCTTATTATAAAATTGCACCATTTTTGTCTACTCTGCCTGTGTCTCAGAGAAGGGCTGTGGACAGTTCAGAAACCCGCCAATCAGTGACATCATCAATGGGGAATCCAAGTTAATAGAAATTGCAGGCTTCATATTCCTGAATTATTTTCATGCTATAATGGAAGCCATTGTTCTTGCGTTAATAAAAAACAAAATAAAACATTTGTTGTTTGAAAGAAAAAGAGTACAGTACAGTACAGTACAGTACAGTACAGTACAGTACAGTACAGTACAGTACAGCACCACTCACTTCAAACATATCATGAGCGTTAGTGAGGACCAATTATAATATGTAGATAGGTTGAAAATGGGTGAAGTCGTCCTTTAAGTATTTAATTGACTTGTTGATGTGTAAAATTGATTTAAATGTCTATAACAAAAGATGCATTTTGATTAGCAAAGAGTAATCGCTAAGACTAAAGGATAGTTGCAGCCCTAGTCCTGTGTACTGTATATCTGCCTTCTGCAGCCAGTGGTGCATAGCCTCCACAATGCTACCATGCTATCTAGCTATATCACACCCCTCAACATCTTTGCTGGTCTGCCTATCCCTTTGTACAGTCATGTAAAAAACAAAAAACATAGTAATTGTAAGACCGATGATGTGTGTACGTGTGTGTTTTTCTTTGTTTTTATTCAAGGGACGGGAGGTGTGTTTGAGGTGTGCATTGTTTGGGGGTGGGGGGGCTGGGGTTTGATCACTTTGTTATTTTCTCATAGTGTCATTTAGACCATGTTGAGTGTTTTGTGTATTTTCTGTGTAGTGGACTTATTGCTGGGTCTGCGTCTAGCGCAGCCATAGTTTCATATTGATGTGTGTGTACCTCTAATCCACCACAACTAGCAAAGTCCTTATTCTGCTAACGTGCATTTTAATAATATTTTTGTTTTGTTTTTTTCTTTCTTTTGTTTTTTTTACTAAAAGAGAAAGAAAGCTACACATGTTATGTTCAGATTTTAATCACCTTTTATCCAAGTTCAAAAACACTGCTCTTTTTGTCTTATTGAAGTTGTATTATGTAGAGAAATAAATATGAGATAAAAAGCCAGCTGATATCAAAATTGCCAAACAAAAAGCTTTGGATGTAAACTTGAACTACAAAGGAACGCTTGGTTTTGACTGTGAGGTTGGTGAGAACGCTGCAGGGGGAGGAACGCTTATCTGTGTAACACTGGTGTGTGTTACAGTACCTAAAGCAGTGTTACACATCGCAGGGCCGGCGCTGGTACAGGTCAGGATAACATACAGCCAGGCACACTACAGTGGAAACCTGTTTACAATCCGTTTACAGAGGTACGTGTTTGGCCTTTTACCCAAACTGTTGTTTTTAATCTGGGATCCGTGTTTTATAAGACCTTACATGTGGCAAAACAAACAAACACACACAGAGATAACTCGAATGCCAAAATCACTAACATGGTAAGAGAGATTGAATCGACATACTTTTAAAGCTGCTTTTTATGAAATGTCAACATCCACATAGTTGCTTCCAAGATGAGCCTGAGAGGCACATTCATTGTTTACTCTACTGTGGTAGTGTCTCTGTTATGACACTGTACAATATCACTCGTCACCTCCTCAATTAGTTTTACCTTCCATCTTGAGAAGCACTTTGTTATATAATGTTGATACCAGGCTAGTATCCAGTTACTATTTGAAATGGACTTGTTTTGCTTCTTCTCAGCTGGTCATTTTAGACTGGAGCAGATAGCGTTATCTCATATGGGTGAGACTACACCCATTTGGCCTTCCAGGAAGACCACATCCAACTGTGAAATGAATTGAAAAGGGTTTCAATGAAGGATTTACACTGGCCTGGACATACTAACACTATATGTAGTGACCTCATACAAAGATGGCTGTTAAGCCTCTGGATGTTGAAGAGGACTCGTAGGTTTTGAGCTATTCTGAACACAAACTGACAGTGCAACTTCTCTACTGTACTAAAAAATAAAGTAAAACTGATCCCCCCCTCCCCAACTTTATTATTTTTGCAGTTATCTGTAAATTGCAGAAGTTACCTCTTGAAGTTCTTACTACTACTCATAAAAAGAATTATGTCATCCTTGTCGTCTCAGCACTTTAAAATAATTTGTGTTCATAAGCAACAGGAAAAACATTATAGTAGCACACTTCCAAGTACATACAAAATACATCAAGTTAATGCCTTTTTCAATGGTCTGGCTGGAAAATAAATACTCAGTGGATGAATTCTGTGTTGTTACTATGCCAATGTAATCTATCATGGGGAAGAGAGGAAAGGAAAAGCACAAATGAAAAAGAGAACACAGTTCTTCTGGTGTCTTCTATCATATCTACTGTATCTATCTATCTATATCTATCTATCTATCTATCTATCTACCTATCTACCTATCTATCTATCTATCTATCTATCTAACCATGTCTCTTCTTGTTCTTCAACCTTTAGGGCCAAAATCCATTGAAATGTTTTAGTCCTGTCAGATGTATATCGTAAACTGTTCAATTACGAAATGGAAAATAAAATCTATTTTAAAGATCAACGCATTGTGACGTTTTTGTCCCATATACTGTATTCATGGTGTTTATTGATTCCATAGGAGGGGCTAGCACCCCTCAAAGCTGTATATAGGAGGGGCTAGCTCCCCTTAAAGCTGTTTATAGGAGGGGCTAGTGCCCCTAAAGCTGTTTATAGGAGGGGCTAGCTCCCCTCAAAGCTGTATATAGGAGGGGCTAGCACCCTCAAAGCTGTATATAGGAGGGGCTAGCACCCTCAAAGCTGTATATAGGAGGGGCTAGCTCCCCTTAAAGCTGTTTATAGGAGGGGCTAGTGCCCCTGAAAGCTGTTTATAGGAGGGGCTAGCTCCCCTCAAAGCTGTATACTGTTTATGCATGCCATGATTTTTTCCAATATCTCCTACTGTATTACTGTCTGGGGCCAAACCAATCACATCACTTTATAAACAAACACTGAAAATAATAGATAAAAAAACAATGAAATGGCATCTACAAGCTCATAGCGCGCCACCGAGTGGCGCGCTACGAGCTTGTAGATCTGCTATTTAAAACCTTTGCTTCTTTAGAACGCCACAACGGTAAGGCCCTCCGGTCTGATTATCGGATATGTTATAGAGCTCCACGAGACGCACGTGTGGAACTGTAGTACGTCCTCGGGCGACCTTTCTAGTCGACATGGCGCGCGAACGTTCCACTACACCGAGTGGCGCGCTACGAGCTTGTAGATCTGCTATTTAAAACCTTTGCTTCTGTAGAACGCCACAACGGTAAGGCCTTCCGGTCTGATTATCGGATATGTTATAGAGCTCCCAGAGACGCACGCGTGGAACTGTAGTACATCCTCGGGCGACCTTTCTAGTCGACATGGCACGCGCGAACGTTCCACTACACCGAGTGGCGCGCTACGAGCTTGTAGATCTGCTATTTAAAACCTTTGCTTCTGTAGAACGCCACAACGGTAAGGCCTTCCGGTCTGATTATCGGATATGTTATAGAGCTCCCAGAGACGCACGCGTGGAACTGTAGTACATCCTCGGACGACCTTTCTAGTCGACATGGCACGCGCGAACGTTCCACTACACCGAGTGGCGCGCTACGAGCTTGTAGATCTGCTATTTAAAACCTTTGCTTCTTTAGAACGCCACAACGGTAAGGCCCTCCGGTCTGATTATCGGATATGTTATAGAGCTCCCAGAGACGCACGCGTGGAACTGTAGTACGTCCTCGGGCGACCTTTCTAGTCGACATGGCGCGCGAACGTTCCACTACACCGAGTGGCGCGCTACGAGCTTGTAGGTCTGCTATTTTAGACAGACAGACAGACAGACAGACAAGACAGATTGTTAGACAGACAGACAGACAGACAGACAGACAAGACAGATTGTTAGACAGACAGACAGACAGACAGACAGACAGACAGACAGTGGCCCCCAAAAATAGCAGACCTACAAGCTCGTAGTGCGGCACCCGGTGCCGCGCTACGAGCTTGTAGGTCTGCTATTTTGCTAGGGGGAACAACATATTTTCAGATGGGGGTCGGAGGCCAATTACATATCATTTTTGGGGTCCTTGGCATGAAATATTGAGCACCACTAATACAGAAATCATAGGTATAGGTCAGAATTTAGAAGACATTTTTTTTATTTTGACGTCAGGCCTAAATGGGTTAAACTGTGAGTACATAAATGTGAAGAGATTATATCAATGAACCCTGAGGATGTACAGTAGGCTGTATACTTGTCCTTAATGTAGATGCAGTAATGCTCCTATCTGGTCACCAGAGGCCAGTCTATGGACGGATACTATCATGTTCTCCCTAGTACTATTCAGCATTGGTGTTATGTTAAGGGCCATTCTCACTGTGCACTTTAACTACAACTATAATATCTATAACAAGAGACTGTTTTCACGTTTAAAATGTCATTTATAAAAGCTGACTGAATACAATTGTTTAGAATCTATACCAGTGCTTCTCAATTCGGGGTCCGGTGACCCCCAGGGGCCATTGGGGGTTGTCCAGGGGGTCCCCAGTAAACGTAGGTAATGCAACATCACAATGGTTTGAACACGACTAGACAGCAGCGCAGTCTGTTTTCACATTTAAAGTGACATTTATAAAAGCTAACTGAGCATAAATGCTTAGAATGTATTATTTACAAACACACAACTTGTGTGTTTGTAAATGAATCAATCAAGTGACTCGCTGAGTGTCTGACCGACTGACTCTCTGTCTGTCTGTCAGTCGGAATGACCTTTGACCTGACCTGTCCTGTGGGGACCGTGTCTGCTCTCTGGGGAAATAAAGAACGGAGGTGACATCATGCAGTGTTGTGTTTTTGGCAGCAAACTCATTTCAGTCCCTTGAATAGTTTTCATTTAGTCACATTTTAGTCACCTGGAATGTTTGAGTGTTTTAGGTAATGCCTCTGTGTGTGTGTGGTGCTGTCATATTATATGTGTAACTCCCTCCGAGCACAGACAGACACAAGTGGTTTCCTTGAAAGTGATTTATTTGAAGACTTGTGGATCCTCCAAATTCACCGTGAAAACTATAAACAATACAATAAAACAAGCACGTTACAATTAACATAAATACGACATGACATGCACAGCATGTAGATGCAAACATTTTACCAAAGTAAAATACAGACATAAAACAAATACCTCGTTGGCTGCGTGCAAATAACAAAGAAGGGAATCTCTTAGTCTTAGGTCCTTATAACCTTTCTTATGACAGTCTCTTGTAACTTAGTCTCTGTGTGTGACCAGTGCAAACGGAGCTGCTGCACCCTGCTGCTGCTAGCTGCTTGTGGCTTGATTAATTAATTGCTTACACAAAAAAATTATGAACTTCTTCATTAAACAATGAAACTATATCACCTATAGTGGCAACGGTTACAATATGAATGTGTTTAAATGCCAGTGTAGCTGGTTCACACACACACACACACACACAATGCAGCAGGCATTGGACAACCTGACAGCCACCGACCTGGCAACCCTGAATGAGCCAATCAGCTGCCAGTCTCTGGTGTGTGTGTGTGTGAGAGAGAGAGTCCTCACAAGTACTGTTAAACAAACTCTACCCTAACGTCAAAGTACATTAAAACACTTTTTCCTTTCCAAAACAAACACAACGTACATTATGACAATATTTCACCCTTTGCATTGGTAAAATAGACTTTATTTTTTTGTCTTCCCTTCCAAAAAAACAAAAAGATAAAATGACCCAAAATCCATGGTTAAGAGTATTCCACGATGGTTCAGTGGTTCTGGCAGTTGCTGATGGTGTGAGAGGATGCTGGTTCGAGACAAGTCAAGATTCGTGACCTCGGACCAAGGACTAAGGATCCAGAATAAATAAATCAAAATAAATCAGTCTTTACCTTTTGGTCAAGTAAATGTACTATTGGAATGTATTTTGGCGGACATAATCCAAGATAATCCACTGTCAATTTGTAACAGTCAGCAGTGCCAGTTGGTGCCACAGGGTGGTGCACTGCTCCCTTTTGTTTTGCTTTGTGTAGAAGATCTGACGTCAATTCCAGCTCTTGCTATAGATAGACATGACATGACATGATGTGTGTCAAACAATTGTCACACATGGATGGATGATTAGCCGTGTTTATTTATTTATTTCCGGGGGGAATGAATGAATGAATGAATGACTAACCCTGTAAAACCCGGATTAATTTCTACTTGCAAAAAAACGATTTCAACCTTACTACTACTTTTTACTACTAGGACTTATCAGAGGAAATCATGTAAAATACCTTTTAGTCAACAAGTCAAAAGTCAAGACAAGGACTAAGGACTAAGGATAAATCAATCCCGGCCCCTCCATAGGGCCGGGGGTCCGCGGAGGGGGTCCGCCGGGGGTCCGCGGAGGGGGTCCGCGGGGGTCCCCGGCCCTATCTCGGCCGTCCCTTGTCCGTTTCGGACGGGGGGAATCTCGTTCGAACCGGGCCGCCGTCCCGGACGCGCTCCCGGGGCTCTCGCGGTGGCAATAGTTGGAAATGACACGTCCACCAAGGGGAAACCTTGACCAGGCTATGGTGAGTATGCCAGTATGGCCACTATATGCGTGTACTATGTTGGCAGCAGTGCTCCGTTCACGTTTGTTTATTATATTAGTGCTGTCTACCGTTATACCTGGCTTAATATGGTCAATACTGACTCAGTCTAAAATATGCTTTGGCGGCCCCCCCCCCCCCCCCCCCACCTCCTCTTGCTATAGACAGACATGACTTGACATGACATGACATGACATGATGTGTGTCAAACAATTGTCACACATGGATGGATGATTAGCCTTGTTTATTTATTTATTTCCGGGGGGAATGAATGAATGAATGAATGAATGAATGAATGAATGAATGAATGAATGAATGAATAAATGAATAAATGAATAAATAAATAAATAAATAAATAAATAAATAAATGGATGGATGGATGGATGGATGGATGAATCATATATTCCCGGGGGCATTTCTCTCCAGGTGAGGACAATGCCATCCAGTCAACCAAATATGGATGTCAGACGATCAGGCATCATCTCGTATGTATTACTTCTACTACTACTACTACTACACACACCCAAACACGCAAATGAAGGGGCATGGTTCCGGCTACTTTGTGGGATTATCTTATGCAAATGAAGGTGCGTGGTATGCAAATGAAGGGGCATGGTATGCAAATTAAGGGGCATGGTATGCAAATGAAGGGGAGTGGTATGCAAATGAAGGGCGTGTTTCGGCTACTTTGTGGGATTAGTTTATGCAAATTAAGGGGCGTGGTATGCAAATGAAGGGGCGTGGTATGCAAATGAAGGGGCATGGTATGCAAATGAAGGGGAGTGGTATGCAAATGAAGGGCGTGTGTCGGCTACTTTGTGGGATTCGTTTATGCAAATGAAGGTGCGTGGTATGCAAATGAAGGGGAGTGGTATGCAAATGAAGGGGAGTGGTATGCAAATGAAGGGCATGTTTCGGCTACTTTGTGGTATTAGTTTATGCAAATGAAGGGGTGTGGTATGCAAATGAAGGGGTGTGGTATGCAAATGAAGGGGCGTGGTATGCAAATGAATAGGAGTGGTATGCAAATGAATGGGAGTGGTATGCAAATGAAGGTGCATGGTATGCAAATGAAGGGGCGTGGTATGCAAATGAAGGGGCGTGGTATGCAAATGAAGGGGCATGGTATGCAAATGAAGGGGAGTGGTATGCAAATGAAGGGCGTGTGTCGGCTACTTTGTGGGATTCGTTTATGCAAATGAAGGTGCGTGGTATGCAAATGAAGGGGAGTGGTATGCAAATGAAGGGGAGTGGTATGCAAATGAAGGGCATGTTTCGGCTACTTTGTGGTATTAGTTTATGCAAATGAAGGGGTGTGGTATGCAAATGAAGGGGTGTGGTATGCAAATGAAGGGGCGTGGTATGCAAATGAATAGGAGTGGTATGCAAATGAATGGGAGTGGTATGCAAATGAAGGTGCATGGTATGCAAATGAAGGGGCATGGTATGCAAATGAAGGGGAGTGGTATGCAAATGAAGGGGAGTGGTATGCAAATGAAGGGGAGTGGTATGCAAATGAAGGGCATGTTTCGGCTACTTTGTGGGATTAGTTTATGCAAATGAAGGGCGTGGTTTCGACTACTTTGTGGGAACGGTTTATGCAAATTTGATGTGGTTTCGACTACCTTTGTGGGAACGGTTTATGCAAATTTGACGGGCGTGTTTCGGCTACTTTGTGTGGGTGGTTTATGCAAATGAAGGGCGTGGTTTTGACTACTTTGTGGGAACGGTTTATGCAAATTTGATGGGCGTGGTTTTGACTACTTTGTGGGGGTGGTTCATGCAAATGAAGGGCGTGGTTTCGACTACTTTGTGGGAACGGTTTATGCAAATTTGATGGGCGTGGTTTCGACTACTTTGTGGGAACGGTTTATGCAAATTTGATGGGCGTGGTTTCGACTACTTTGTGGGGGTGGTTCATGCAAATGAAGGGCGTGGTTTCGGCTACTTTGTGGGAACGGTTTATGCAAATGAAGGGCGTGGTTTCGACTACTTTGTGGGAACGGTTTATGCAAATGAAGGGCGTGGTTTCGACTACTTTGTGGGAACGGTTTATGCAAATTTGACGGGCGTGTTTCGGCTACTTTGTGGGGGTGGTTCATGCAAATGAAGGGCGTGGTTTCGACTACTTTGTGGGAACGGTTCATGCAAATTTGACGGGCGTGGTTTCGACTACTTTGTGGGGGTGGTTCATGCAAATGAAGGGCGTGGTTTCGATCACTTTGTGGGGGTGGTTCATGCAAATGAAGGGCGTGGTTTCGATCACTTTGTGGGGGTGGTTCATGCAAATGAAGGGCGTGGTTTCGACTACTTTGTGGGAACGGTTTATGCAAATTTGATGGGCGTGGTTTTGACTACTTTGTGGGGGTGGTTCATGCAAATGAAGGGCGTGGTTTCGGCTACTTTGTGGGAACGGTTTATGCAAATTTGATGGGCGTGGTTTCGACTACTTTGTGGGAACGGTTTATGCAAATTTGATGGGCGTGGTTTCGACTACTTTGTGGGGGTGGTTCATGCAAATGAAGGGCGTGGTTTCGGCTACTTTGTGGGAACGGTTTATGCAAATGAAGGGCGTGGTTTCGACTACTTTGTGGGAACGGTTTATGCAAATGAAGGGCGTGGTTTCGACTACTTTGTGGGAACGGTTTATGCAAATTTGACGGGCGTGTTTCGGCTACTTTGTGGGGGTGGTTCATGCAAATGAAGGGCGTGGTTTCGACTACTTTGTGGGAACGGTTCATGCAAATTTGACGGGCGTGGTTTCGACTACTTTGTGGGGGTGGTTCATGCAAATGAAGGGCGTGGTTTCGATCACTTTGTGGGGGTGGTTCATGCAAATGAAGGGCGTGGTTTCGATCACTTTGTGGGGGTGGTTCATGCAAATGAAGGGCGTGGTTTCGACTACTTTGTGGGAACGGTTTATGCAAATTTGATGGGCGTGGTTTTGACTACTTTGTGGGGGTGGTTCATGCAAATGAAGGGCGTGGTTTCGACTACTTTGTGGGAACGGTTTATGCAAATTTGATGGGCGTGGTTTCGACTACTTTGTGGGAACGGTTTATGCAAATTTGATGGGCGTGGTTTCGACTACTTTGTGGGGGTGGTTCATGCAAATGAAGGGCGTGGTTTCGGCTACTTTGTGGGAACGGTTTATGCAAATGAAGGGCGTGGTTTCGACTACTTTGTGGGAACGGTTTATGCAAATTTGACGGGCGTGTTTCGGCTACTTTGTGGGGGTGGTTCATGCAAATGAAGGGCGTGGTTTCGACTACTTTGTGGGAACGGTTCATGCAAATTTGACGGGCGTGGTTTCGACTACTTTGTGGGGGTGGTTCATGCAAATGAAGGGCGTGGTTTCGATCACTTTGTGGGGGTGGTTCATGCAAATGAAGGGCGTGGTTTCGATCACTTTGTGGGGGTGGTTCATGCAAATGAAGGGCGTGGTTTCGACTACTTTGTGGGAACGGTTTATGCAAATTTGATGGGCGTGGTTTTGACTACTTTGTGGGGGTGGTTCATGCAAATGAAGGGCGTGGTTTCGACTACTTTGTGGGAACGGTTTATGCAAATTTGATGGGCGTGGTTTCGACTACTTTGTGGGAACGGTTTATGCAAATTTGATGGGCGTGGTTTCGACTACTTTGTGGGGGTGGTTCATGCAAATGAAGGGCGTGGTTTCGGCTACTTTGTGGGAACGGTTTATGCAAATGAAGGGCGTGGTTTCGACTACTTTGTGGGAACGGTTTATGCAAATTTGATGGGCGTGGTTTCGACTACTTTGTGGGGGTGGTTCATGCAAATGAAGGGCGTGGTTTCGGCTACTTTGTGGGAACGGTTTATGCAAATGAAGGGCGTGGTTTCGACTACTTTGTGGGAACGGTTTATGCAAATGAAGGGCGTGGTTTCGACTACTTTGTGGGAACGGTTTATGCAAATTTGACGGGCGTGTTTCGGCTACTTTGTGGGGGTGGTTCATGCAAATGAAGGGCGTGGTTTCGACTACTTTGTGGGAACGGTTCATGCAAATTTGACGGGCGTGGTTTCGACTACTTTGTGGGGGTGGTTCATGCAAATGAAGGGCGTGGTTTCGATCACTTTGTGGGAACGGTTTATGCAAATTTGATGGGCGTGGTTTCGACTACTTTGTGGGGGTGGTTCATGCAAATGAAGGGCGTGGTTTCGACTACTTTGTGGGAACGGTTTATGCAAATTTGACGGGCGTGTTTCGGCTACTTTGTGGGGGTGGTTCATGCAAATGAAGGGCGTGGTTTGGACTACTTTGTGGGAACGGTTTATGCAAATTTGACGGGCGTGGTTTGGACTACTTTGTGGGGGTGGTTCATGCAAATGAAGGGCGTGGTTTCGACTACTTTGTGGGAACGGTTTATGCAAATTTGATGGGCGTGGTTTCGACTACTTTGTGGGGGTGGTTCATGCAAATGAAGGGCGTGGTTTCGACTACTTTGTGGGAACGGTTTATGCAAATGTGATGGGCGTGGTTTCGACTACTTTGTGGGGGTGGTTCATGCAAATGAAGGGCGTGGTTTCGACTACTTTGTGGGAACGGTTTATGCAAATTTGACGGGCGTGTTTCGGCTACTTTGTGGGGGTGGTTTATGCAAATGAAGGGCGTGGTTTCGACTACTTTGTGGGAACGGTTTATGCAAATTGGTTCAGACTACTTTGTGGGAGTGGGTTATGCAAATTTGATGGGCGTGGTTTCGACTACTTTGTTTGGGTGGTTCATGCAAATGAAGAGCGTGGTTTCGACTACTTTGTGGGAACGGTTTATGCAAATTTGATGGGCGTGGTTTCGACTACTTTGTGGGAACGGTTTATGCAAATTTGATGGGCGTGGTTTCGACTACTTTGTGGGGGTGGTTCATGCAAATGAAGGGCGTGGTTTCGGCTACTTTGTGGGAACGGTTTATGCAAATGAAGGGCGTGGTTTCGACTACTTTGTGGGAACGGTTTATGCAAATGAAGGGCGTGGTTTCGACTACTTTGTGGGAACGGTTTATGCAAATTTGACGGGCGTGTTTCGGCTACTTTGTGGGGGTGGTTCATGCAAATGAAGGGCGTGGTTTCGACTACTTTGTGGGAACGGTTCATGCAAATTTGACGGGCGTGGTTTCGACTACTTTGTGGGGGTGGTTCATGCAAATGAAGGGCGTGGTTTCGATCACTTTGTGGGGGTGGTTCATGCAAATGAAGGGCGTGGTTTCGATCACTTTGTGGGGGTGGTTCATGCAAATGAAGGGCGTGGTTTCGACTACTTTGTGGGAACGGTTTATGCAAATTTGATGGGCGTGGTTTTGACTACTTTGTGGGGGTGGTTCATGCAAATGAAGGGCGTGGTTTCGACTACTTTGTGGGAACGGTTTATGCAAATTTGATGGGCGTGGTTTCGACTACTTTGTGGGAACGGTTTATGCAAATTTGATGGGCGTGGTTTCGACTACTTTGTGGGGGTGGTTCATGCAAATGAAGGGCGTGGTTTCGGCTACTTTGTGGGAACGGTTTATGCAAATGAAGGGCGTGGTTTCGACTACTTTGTGGGAACGGTTTATGCAAATGAAGGGCGTGGTTTCGACTACTTTGTGGGAACGGTTTATGCAAATTTGACGGGCGTGTTTCGGCTACTTTGTGGGGGTGGTTCATGCAAATGAAGGGCGTGGTTTCGACTACTTTGTGGGAACGGTTCATGCAAATTTGACGGGCGTGGTTTCGACTACTTTGTGGGGGTGGTTCATGCAAATGAAGGGCGTGGTTTCGATCACTTTGTGGGAACGGTTTATGCAAATTTGATGGGCGTGGTTTCGACTACTTTGTGGGGGTGGTTCATGCAAATGAAGGGCGTGGTTTCGACTACTTTGTGGGAACGGTTTATGCAAATTTGACGGGCGTGTTTCGGCTACTTTGTGGGGGTGGTTCATGCAAATGAAGGGCGTGGTTTGGACTACTTTGTGGGAACGGTTTATGCAAATTTGACGGGCGTGGTTTGGACTACTTTGTGGGGGTGGTTCATGCAAATGAAGGGCGTGGTTTCGACTACTTTGTGGGAACGGTTTATGCAAATTTGATGGGCGTGGTTTCGACTACTTTGTGGGGGTGGTTCATGCAAATGAAGGGCGTGGTTTCGACTACTTTGTGGGAACGGTTTATGCAAATGTGATGGGCGTGGTTTCGACTACTTTGTGGGGGTGGTTCATGCAAATGAAGGGCGTGGTTTCGACTACTTTGTGGGAACGGTTTATGCAAATTTGACGGGCGTGTTTCGGCTACTTTGTGGGGGTGGTTTATGCAAATGAAGGGCGTGGTTTCGACTACTTTGTGGGAACGGTTTATGCAAATTGGTTCAGACTACTTTGTGGGAGTGGGTTATGCAAATTTGATGGGCGTGGTTTCGACTACTTTGTTTGGGTGGTTCATGCAAATGAAGAGCGTGGTTTCGACTACTTTGTGGGAACGGTTTATGCAAATTTGATGGGCGTGGTTTCGACTACTTTGTGGGGGTGGTTCATGCAAATGAAGGGCGTGGTTTCGACTACTTTGTGGGAACGGTTTATGCAAATTTGATGGGCGTGGTTTTGACTACTTTGTGGGGGTGGTTAATGCAAATGAAGGGGAGTGGTTCCGACTACTTTGTGGGTTAGGGTTATACAAATTTGATAGGCGTGGTTTCGACTACTTTGTGGGAGGGGTTTATGCAAATGAAGGGGAGTGGTTCTGACTACTTTGTGGGGGTGGTTTATGCAAATTAGTGGGCGTGGTTTCGACTACTTTGTGGGGGTGGTGCAAATGCATACCACGCCCCTTCATTTGAATAAACAACTCCCACAAATCAGCCGGGGGAAAAAAGGGGAGGCGGGGCTTAGGTTTGAAAGAGGCGGGTCTTACAAAAGGGGGGAAGGCGGGGCTTAGGTTTGACAGAGGCCTAAGTTAGCGAGAAAAGTCGTGAAAGTCACTTTGACGCGCGACAACGCGCCAACGATAAAACATCACGGTCCGACGTTCGGATATGTCGGAGAGCTAGCCGAGACGAACGGTTCGGTGTCTCGGACGCACGCCTCCGACAGTCGTACAAAACGTCCTTCACTTTGGCTGTGTGCATGGGAGACCTCATAGACACATAGGCCCTCATTTATCAATTGAGTGTAAAATCTGCCCCAAATTCGAGTGTAGGTTTCGTAGTACACCCACGTCGAGTCGGCATTTACAAAGTGATCGCAGACAGCTGATCCTTCCTTAATTTCGTTCGGACGTTTATAAATGTGACGGCTGAAATCTATCTGGCACGCCCTATGAAATCAAGCCTCGCCCTCGTTTTTGCGACATGAACAACTGCAGTACGACCTTGGAAACCATAGTTTATGACGAAAAAAGTCACCCCCTCTCATACACACACAGACGCACGCACGCACACGCAACTTGCAAGTCCAACTGGTTTGTTGTAGCCTATCTTAAATAAATAAAGAACGAACACCTGTATGAATTAAATAAAGCTGTAGCTGTAGTACCCTGTCTGTTTCTCCTCTCGCCTCGCTTGCCTTGCTGCCCACACACACGCACACACATACGGGCCGTGGCCCAGTCAGTTTAGAGCTGGCCCAACTTTGAGCCTTAATTGTGCATGCAAATTTCTGGTTATTAAACCACAGCATGCAAGCCGCCTTTGTTTTAAAATGGTTCCCCAAACCGTTCACAGTTCACAGTTCACTATCGGCCGGGGATGCGCCCCCCCCCCCCCCATGCTAATTTGCCCAGTCAATCATTTGATCCGTGCTACGCGCCTGCCGTGTGTTGTTAGTTGTTGTAGCCTATATTAAATTATTAAAGTATTTATTCATTTAATATAGCCTTATTTAAGGTTTATCCTTAAAACGACGAGATGTAACTCGAGAAAGACATGGCTGTAGAATTGCACTATACTATAGCCTACCCGTTGGTTGGTAGACTTGACTATAGCAGCATGCACTCTCGATCCAGTTAACTATTCCAGGAGGGGGGGGGGGGCACCGGCATGCGCTCATGCAAAACACTGTTTAAATGGCTTAAGCATCAAAACTTGCAACATTGTTTTAATTGCGCGATTTTAACTGCTTGTAAAGTTGGTAATCTCCTACCAATTTCATATGACACAAAGACACATCGTTGATGTATTCCTTTCCTTTTTTTTTCTTTTTTTCTTTACATTTAGCCCATATACATACCTATACAGTTTTATATAAACATTTTAGGAGTGAATACATATGTTTCGATGCCTGTGACAGCCTCTCAGCTGGTCAAACAATGCTGCTCCGCTGTTCTACGACAAAAAACAGGTGAGGACAAAGCGTACGACAGCTCCCGACCAGACGTGAGTTTTGTCTTGGCACAAGATCATTTTCAATCTTTGGCGCAAATCGTAAATGCCGAAAATTGCGGTAATTTCGGCGTACACCCATATTTTGGCGTACGCACGGTTGATACATGAGGGCCATAGACTCTAACAGCATCCAGGCTGAAAAAGTGAAACGAGACCGCGCCTCCTAGAAAGGTCGCCCGAGGACGTTCTATAGATCCACGCGTGCGTCTCCAGGAGCTCTACAACATATCCGAAAATCTGACCGGAAGGCCTCACCGTCGTGGCGTTCTAGTGAAGCAAAGGTTTTACGTTCACGTGCGCCTACGCCGACGATCGTAACTCTGTTCGGGATGGGCCGAACACCTCTGCGATCGCGGCGACGAGCCGATCGTCGTGATGGTCTGTGTTTTTTTCTGCAACCTCGGGAACCTCAAATCTGACCCGAGGCCTAGCGTTGCAGTGTAGTTCCCTTTATCGGACGCTTGTAAGAGTCCCACAAAGTCGAGACCAACTCCATTTTATTCGTCATGTCCTGAATATGGATATTCGGGGGTGTTGGGTATTTTAAAAAATATCCTTCACCCCATTTGTAAGGCATTTGGCCCAAAGGTCAGCGTGGCTGACCTTTGACCTTTGCAAACGTTGTGGAAAGCCCAGACCGGCTCCATTGGATTCGGCACACTCTAAATATGAAGAGTGTGCGAAGAATAGGGTTAGGGAACATGTTTTAAAGGTTTGTTTTGTGTATTTCACACTTCTGTGGAGAGGAGAGGAGAGGAGGGAGAGGAGAGGCAGTCTTTTGGCGGACCTTTGACCTTTGCAAACGTCGTGGAAAGCCCAGACCGGCGCCATTGGATTCGGCATGCTCTTAATATGAACAATATGTCTAGTGTGTGAAGAATAACATTAATGAACATGTTGTGTTTTGTGTTTGGTCTGTTCACTCAAAAAGAGAGGAGAGCAGAGGAGGGGAGAGGCAGAGGCCTCCATTCATCTCACTGCCCATGTAATATCTATATCTGGCCACAGAGTGGGTGTGGCGCTGTTCTGAATTTCACTCCCAAATTACTCTTCTTCTCCAGTTTCTCTGACTTCCTGTGTGTGTGTGTCAGAAGACAGCAACAGAGGCAACAGAGACACAGGAGGAACACACCCATGACTGCCAGTACCACCACTACAACCTACCCATGCCCCACCTGCACCGTTAAGGACATAAGTGGACGTCATCATTGGATTCGATGGACAACCATCAGCAAGTAAGTAAGTAAGTGTGTGTGTGTGTGTGTGTGTGTGTGTGTGTGTGTGTGTGTGTGTGTGTGTGTGTGTGTGTGTGTGTGTGTGTGTGTGTGTGTGTGTGTGTGTGTGTGTGTGTGTGTGTGTGTGTGTGTGTGTGTGTGTGTGTGTACTGTACGTCGTGATCAATCAATGCCCCCAGACGAATGTGTGTGTGTGTGTGTGTGTGTGTGTGTGAACCAGCTACACTGGCATTTAAACACATTCATATTGTAACTGTTGCCCCTATAGGTGATATAGTTTGCTTTATTCCTAAAAGGTCATAATTAAGTCACATTTACGTTTAAAACATTATTTCATGTATTTGTGTCAAGTTGTTGTAATACTTTTATTTTGAAGAGTCAAAGTCATGTTCCGTGTCGTTTGGTCTGCTCATGTAAATTGGGTACACAGGTTTTTTGTGTAAGCAATCAAGCCACAAGCAGCTAGCAGCAGCAGGGTGCAGCAGCTCCCTTTGCACTGGTCACACAAAGAGACTAAGTTACAAGAGACTGTCATACAAGTCTTCAAATAAATCAGTTTCAAGGAAACCACTTGTGTCTGTCTGTCCTCGGAGGGAGTTACACATATAATATGTGTATGCTCAGTTAGCTTTTATAAACGTGAAAACAGACTGCGCTGCTGTCTAGTCATGTGCAAACCATTGTGATGTTGCATTACCTACGTTTACTGGTGACCCCCTGGAAATCCCCCAAGGGCACCAGGGGGTCCACGGACCCCTAATTGAGAAGCACTGGCATACATTCTAAGCATTTATGCTCAGTTAGCTTTTATAAATGTAACTTTAAACGTGAAAACAGACTGCGCTGCTGTCTAGTCTGTCTGTCTGTCTGTCTGTCTAAAATAGCAGACCTACAAGCTCGTAGCGCGGCACCGAGTGCCGTGCTACGAGCTTGTAGATCTGCTATTTTTGGGGGCCACTGGCTGTCTGTCTGTCTGTCTTGTCTGTCTAAAATAGCAGACCTACAAGCTCGTAGCGCGGCACTCGGTGCCGCGCTACGAGCTTGTAGATCTGCTATTTTTGGGGGCCACTGGCTGTCTGTCTGTCTGTCTGTCTGTCTGTCTGTCTGTCTGTCTAAAATAGCAGACCTACAAGCTTTTTCTTTTGTACAACTTGACCTATGTTTCTTCTTCTTATTGGGGAGATGGAGGCAGATCCTGTGGAAATACGCGCAGCGTAGCAGCTGGAGGGGCTCTCACTTTTCCCCCCTTGTTTCTTTTTTGTTTGCTAACGTTTATCCGTTTGAAATCAGCAGCTTTCTAGTGAACGTGCTGGCGGTTTGAAAGCTGGAGACAGAATGACTTTTCATAGTATGATTCTGTGCAGGGGAATATACGTTGTTTCATGGCACAAAACACTGATCTCCACCATAGTCACCCTCCGTTGAGACGAAGCCCGTCATTTCATGTTGCTGCTTGAGGGTGACTCAGAGCACAAGGAATTTACAAGCACACTTCCTGATCGTTTCTTTTTTTTTTGTACCTTTTTAGTGTCACCGCTGCTTTTAAAAATGGCCACTGCTGTTAAACATGTGTAATATGTGCACATGCTCACAATGCGCACACAAATTACACACATGTTCAAACACAAGGCATGTTTGTCTCCAGCTTTCTAAATGTCCATCCTGACTGAAGCCCAAGAGTTCCTAATAATACCCAATCTCAGGGTCCCAAAAGAGCTACAATTCCTGGGTGGACGTTCTTCCTTACCTGTGGAAACCTTGCTTCGACTACAGGGGCTTAATAATCTAGGATTGCAGATTTTAGGGAACTAAAATTGGCTAGTGTTAATGTTTCATTGTTGGAAATCCAACACGTACGAGCGGCGCACGTCTAGAAATAATATAGGTGGATGCAACTCATTTTTGTACATAAAAGTGCCATCTCTTTTTAAGTCTTCCAAGCGTTCTTTCCAAGTGAAATGCATCCTGGTACGTGGCGGGTCACTTCAGGCGGCTTGACCAGAGCATCCTGGTACGTGGCGGGTCACTTCAGGCGGCTTGACCAGAGCATCCTGGTACGTGGCGGGTCACTTCAGGCGGCTTGACCAGAGCATAGGATAAAGACGCACAACGTTCTTGTGTCACGGTAGTCTATCACAACATGTAGCCATGTGCCCCCATCAAGGCATGTTACCAAAAACGTGTTCAACATGCATGAACTTTTGTGTCTTTCATCACTTTTTTTTTTTTTTTCAGATAGAAAATATATATATATATCAGACTGGTATCCATTCTGTCGCTTTGCAACGGAACTTTAAATGTTTTTGTAGGCATTGTTTTTTAAAAGCTCTGAGCCAAGCGGTCGGGTGACTATACGTGAAAACGGGAAGGAGAAAGGCCAATCGGTTGGCTTGGAGATGGAGCTCGTCTCCAGAAGATTAAGGAAAAAACAAACAAAAAAAACTTTACTGAATTACGTAGGTTAAAATGTAGTTGTATAGTATTGTTATTTCAATAGAATTGTCTTATTTTACCTCTCATTATTGTAAAGTAACATAGTAAATAATTATAAGGAAGACAACATATGTTTATTTTGTAAAGAAGTTACAGAATCTTATTGAACATAACCGTACTGTTTACCATTCCTCAACCATGACTTGATTCGCTGTCACTTTGTTGGAGGGTGTGATAGGGTAGCTTTGATAGGATAGTGACTGGTGTTCTGTTATCTCCAACGTCTCAGTATGTCCACGATGGACATATCATAGTAGAGCTATGATCTTAGCAGTATTGACTTCTGAAAATGTGACATTTTAATGGGAGAATAACAATGGGGGAAATCACCACAAAGTCACGCTAATACAGCAAGGATCAGGAGTCCATAAGGACACTAAAATGTAAGTGTAGGTCATTAATATAGCCAGCCTAACAGACTCAAGACTCAAGGTGCTGTGGCTGGACACTGGTTCAGAAGCGATGAAGATGAAACGTTCATCACAGAGTAGCCTTAGATATAGTGAAGGCGAACACAATAAGCTCAAAGTGGGTCTTGTTTTCCAAATGGTCATGAATTAAACTCACTTTTTTTTAATTAGTATTTTTTTAATGGGCTTTTTTGTAATAGAAAGCCTCTCAGTATTTAAATAAAGGTTACTGTCTGTCACACAACGCAAGACTTAATAGAGCAGACGAGATCCTGTTAGTGACTGTGCCAGTTCAAAACATTTTAATCTCATCCATTCACACATGTATTTTCACATAACTATTCTCCAGAAATGATATCTTGTGAATTTTTATCAATGATAAAAAAAAACATCAAATTGTTTCATATCAACTACAGCTAAATCGGGTTCTTCCAACACTTATATCATCTTCGAGGAGCATTATAATGGATGGTTTATAAATTCATAACAACAGATGGGCCGTAGGGATCCATTAGTTGGCAGCAGCTATGTACACTGTAAAAGAAAAAAGCTGCTGTTTAAAAATAATATATTTTTATGATACCCCATTTGCATGAGTAAACTGGCTGAATGGCTGGAAGTGTTCACATGTCAGTGCATGATGGGGGAGCTGGTTTCATCATTATGTCTTGCTTAGGGCTGCAACACTTCCATGTCATCGATTACAAATATATATTAAGAATCAATCCCTATATTTGGGGCATGTCATTATTGGTGAAGTAAAAAAAAAAAGTAACAAAGTATGTTTCACTATTTTTGCATGACACTGTTGTGCAACAAAGTAGAAAATGACACTTAAAGGATGCATTTAGACATTTTCAACCTATCTTCATATAAGTGGTACTCACTAATGCTTATTATAAAATTGCACCATTTTTGTCTACTCTGCCTGTGTCTCAGAGAAGGGCTGTGGACAGTTCAGAAACCCGCCAATCAGTGACATCATCAATGGGGAATCCAAGTTAATAGAAATGGCAGGCTTCATATTCCTGAATTATTTGCATGCTATAATGGAAGCCATTGTTCTTGCGTTAATAAAAAACAAAATAAAACATTTGTTGTTTGAAAGAAGTACAGTACAGTACAGTACAGTACAGTACAGTACAGTACAGTACAGCACCACTCACTTCAAACATATCATGAGCGTTAGTGAGGACCAATTATAATATGTAGATAGGTTGAAAATGGGTGAAGTCGTCCTTTAAGTATTTAATTGACTTGTTGATGTGTAAAATTGATTTAAATGTCTATAACAAAAAGATGCATTTTGATTAGCAAAGAGTAATCGCTAAGACTAAAGGATAGTTGCAGCCCTAGTCCTGTGTACTGTATATCTGCCTTCTGTAGCCAGTGGTGCGTAGCCTCCACTATGCTACCATGCTATCTAGCTATATCACACCCCTCAACATCTTTGCTGGTCTGCCTATCCCTTTGTACAGTCATGTAAAAAACAAAAAACATAGTAACTGTAAGACCGATGTGTACTGTACGTGTGTGTTTTTCTTTGTTTTTATTCAAGGGACGGGAGGTGTGTTTGAGGTGTGCATTGTTTGGGGGTGGGGGGGGCTGGGGTTTGATCACTTTGTTATTTTCTCATAGTGTCATTTAGACCATGTTGAGTGTTTTGTGTATTTTCTGTGTAGTGGACTTCTTGCTGAGTCTGCGTCTAGCGCAGCCATAGTTTCATATTGATGTGTGTGTAGTACCTCTAATCCACCACAACTAGCAAAGTCCTTATTCTGCTAACGTGCATTTTAATAATATTTTTGTTTTGTTTTTTTCTTTCTTTTGTTTTTTTTACTAAAAGAGAAAGAAAGCTACACATGTTATGTTCAGATTTTAATCACCTTTTATCCAAGTTCAAAAACACTGCTCTTTTTGTCTTATTGAAGTTGTATTATGTAGAGAAATAAATATGAGATAAAAAGCCAGCTGATATCAAAATTGCCAAACAAAAAGCTTTGGATTGAAACTTGAACTACAAAGGAACGCTTGGTTTTGACTGTGAGGTTGGTGAGAACGCTGCAGGGGGAGGAACGCTTATCTGTGTAACACTGGTGTGTGTTACAGTACCTAAAGCAGTGTTACACATCGCAGGGCCGGCGCTGGTACAGGTCAGGATAACATACAGCCAGGCACACTACAGTGGAAACCTGTTTACAATCCGTTTACAGAGGTACGTGTTTGGCCTTTTACCCAAACTGTGGGATCCGTGTTTTATAAGACCTTACATGTGGCAAAAAAAACAAACAAACAAACACACACAGAGATAACTCGAATGCCAAAATCACTAACATGGTAAGAGAGATTGAATCGACATACTTTTAAAGCTGCTTTTTATGAAATGTCAACATCCACATAGTTGCTTCCAAGATGAGCCTGAGAGGCACATTCATTGTTTACTCTACTGTGGTAGTGTCTCTGTTATGACACTGTACAATATCACTGGTCACCTCCTCAATTAGTTTGACCTTCCATCTTGAGAAGCACTTTGTTATATAATGTTGATACCAGGCTAGTATCCAGTTACTATTTGAAATGGACTTGTTTTGCTTCTTCTCAGCTGGTCATTTTAGACTGGAGCAGATAGCGTTCTCTCATATGGGTGAGACTACACCCATTTGGCCTTCCAGGAAGACCACATCCAACTGTGAAATGAATTGAAAAGGGTTTCAATGAAGGATTTACACTGGCCTGGACATACTAACACTATATGTAGTGACCTCATACAAAGATGGCTGTTAAGCCTCTGGATGTTGAAGAGGACTCGTAGGTTTTGAGCTATTCTGAACACAAACTGACAGTGCAACTTCTCTACTGTACTAAAAAATAAAGTAAAACTGATCCCCCCCTCCCCAACTTTATTATTTTTGCAGTTATCTGTAAATTGCAGAAATTACCTCTTGAAGTTCTTACTACTACTCATAAAAAGAATTATGTCATCCTTGTCGTCTCAGCACTTTAAAATAATTTGTGTTCATAAGCAACAGGAAAAACATTATAGTAGCACACTTCCAAGTACATACAAAATACATCAAGTTAATGCCTTTTTCAATGGTCTGGCTGGAAAATAAATACTCAGTGGATGAATTCTGTGTTGTTACTATGCCAATGTAATCTATCATGGGGAAGAGAGGAAAGGAAAAGCACAAATGAAAAAGAGAACACAGTTCTTCTGGTGTCTTCTATCATATCTACTGTATCTATCTATCTATATCTATCTATCTATCTACCTATCTACCTATCTATCTATCTATCTATCTATCTATCTAACCATGTCTCTTCTTGTTCTTCAACCTTTAGGGCCAAAATCCATTGAAATGTTTTAGTCCTGTCAGATGTATATCGTAAACTGTTCAATTACGAAATGGAAAATAAAATCTATTTTAAAGATCAATGCATTGTGACGTTTTTGTCCCATATACTGTATTCATGGTGTTTATTGATTCCATAGGAGGGGCTAGCACCCCTCAAAGCTGTATATAGGAGGGGCTAGCACCCCTCAAAGCTGTTTATAGGAGGGGCTAGTGCCCCTTAAAGCTGTTTATAGGGGGGTTAGCTCCCCTCAAAGCTGTATATAGGAGGGGCTAGCACCCTCAAAGCTGTATATAGGAGGGGCTAGCTCCCCTTAAAGCTGTTTATAGGAGGGGCTAGCTCCCCTCAAAGCTGTATACTGTTTATGCATGCCATGATTTTTTCCAATATCTCCTACTGTATTACTGTCTGGGGCCAAACCAATCACATCACTTCATAAACAAGCACTGAAAAGAATAGATAAAAAAACAATGAAATGGCATCTACAAGCTCATAACGTGCCACCGAGTGGCGCGCTACGAGCTTGTAGATCTGCTACTTAAAACCTTTGCTTCTGTAGAACGCCACAACGGTAAGGCCTTCCGGTCTGATTATCGGATACGTTATAGAGCTCCCAGAGACGCACGCGTGGAACTGTAGTACGTCCTCGGGCGACCTTTCTAGTCGACATGGCGGGCGCGAACGTTCCACTACACCGAGTGGCGCGCTACGAGCTTGTAGATCTGCTATTTAAAACCTTTGCTTCTTTAGAACGCCACAACGGTAAGGCCTTCCGGTCTGATTATCGGATACGTTATAGAGCTCCCAGAGACGCACGTGTGGAACTGTAGTACGTCCTCGGGCGACCTTTCTAGTCGACATGGCGCGCGAACGTTCCACTACACCGAGTGGCGCGCTACGAGCTTGTAGATCTGCTACTTAAAACCTTTGCTTCTGTAGAACGCCACAACGGTAAGGCCTTCCGGTCTGATTATCGGATATGTTATAGAGCTCCCAGAGACGCACGCGTGGAACTGTAGTACGTCCTCGGGCGACCTTTCTAGTCGACATGGCACGCGCGAACGTTCCACTACACCGAGTGGCGCGCTACGAGCTTGTAGATCTGCTATTTAAAACCTTTGCTTCTGTAGAACGCCACAACGGTAAGGCCTTCCGGTCTGATTATCGGATATGTTATAGAGCTCCCAGAGACGCACGCGTGGAACTGTAGTACGTCCTCGGGCGACCTTTCTAGTCGACATGGCACGCGCGAACGTTCCACTACACCGAGTGGCGCGCTACGAGCTTGTAGATCTGCTATTTAAAACCTTTGCTTCTGTAGAACGCCACAACGGTAAGGCCTTCCGGTCTGATTATCGGATATGTTATAGAGCTCCCAGAGACGCACGCGTGGAACTGTAGTACGTCCTCGGGCGACCTTTCTAGTCGACATGGCGCGCACGAACGTTCCACTACACCGAGTGGCGCGCTACGAGCTTGTAGGTCTGCTATTTAAAACCTTTGCTTCTGTAGAACGCCACAACGGTAAGGCCTTCCGGTCTGATTATCGGATATGTTATAGAGCTCCCAGAGACGCACGCGTGGAACTGTAGTACGTCCTCGGGCGACCTTTCTAGTCGACATGGCGCGCGCGAACGTTCCACTACACCGAGTGGCGCGCTACGAGCTTGTAGGTCTGCTATTTTAGACAGACAGACAGACAAGACAGATTGTTAGACAGACAGACAGACAGACAGACAGACAGTGGCCCCCAAAAATAGCAGACCTACAAGCTCGTAGTGCGGCACCCGGTGCCGCGCTACGAGCTTGTAGGTCTGCTATTTTGCTAGGGGGAACAACATATTTTCAGATGGGGGTCAGAGGCCAATTACATATCATTTTTGGGGTCCTTGGCATGAAATATTGAGCACCACTAATACAGAAATCATAGGTATAGGTCAGAATTTAGAAGACATTTTTTTTATTTTGACGTCAGGCCTAAATGGGTTAAACTGTGAGTACATAAATGTGAAGAGATTATATCAATGAACCCTGAGGATGTACAGTAGGCTGTATACTTGTCCTTAATGTAGATGCAGTAATGCTCCTATCTGGTCACCAGAGGCCAGTCTATGGACGGATACTATCATGTTCTCCCTAGTACTATTCAGCATTGGTGTTATGTTAAGGGCCATTCTCACTGTGCACTTTAACTACAACTATAATATCTATAACAAGAGACTGTTTTCACGTTTAAAATGTCATTTATAAAAGCTGACTGAATACAATTGTTTAGAATCTATACCAGTGCTTCTCAATTCGGGGTCCGGTGACCCCCAGGGGCCATTGGGGGTTGTCCAGGGGGTCCCCAGTAAACGTAGGTAATGCAACATCACAATGGTTTGAACACGACTAGACAGCAGCGCAGTCTGTTTTCACATTTAAAGTGACATTTATAAAAGCTAACTGAGCATAAATGCTTAGAATGTATTATTTACAAACACACAACTTGTGTGTTTGTAAATGAATCAATCAAGTGACTCGCTGAGTGTCTGACCGACTGACTCTCTGTCTGTCTGTCAGTCGGAATGACCTTTGACCTGACCTGTCCTGTGGGGACCGTGTCTGCTCTCTGGGGAAATAAAGAACGGAGGTGACATCATGCAGTGTTGTGTTTTTGGCAGCAAACTCATTTCAGTCCCTTGAATAGTTTTCATTTAGTCACATTTTAGTCACCTGGAATGTTTGAGTGTTTTAGGTAATGCCTCTGTGTGTGTGTGTGGTGCTGTCATATTATATGTGTAACTCCCTCCGAGCACAGACAGACACAAGTGGTTTCCTTGAAAGTGATTTATTTGAAGACTTGTGGATCCTCCAAATTCACCGTGAAAACTATAAACAATACAATAAAACAAGCACGTTACAATTAACATAAATACGACATGACATGCACAGCATGTAGATGCAAACATTTTACCAAAGTAAAATACAGACATAAAACAAATACCTCGTTGGCTGCGTGCAAATAACAAAGAAGGGAATCTCTTCAGTCTTAGGTCCTTATAACCTTTCTTATGACAGTCTCTTGTAACTTAGTCTCTTTGTGTGACCAGTGCAAACGGAGCTGCTGCACCCTGCTGCTGCTAGCTGCTTGTGGCTTGATTAATTAATTGCTTACACAAAAAAATTATGAACTTCTTCATTAAACAATGAAACTATATCACCTATAGTGGCAACGGTTACAATATGAATGTGTTTAAATGCCAGTGTAGCTGGTTCACACACACACACACAATGCAGCAGGCATTGGACAACCTGACAGCCACCGACCTGGCAACCCTGAATGAGCCAATCAGCTGCCAGTCTCTGGTGTGTGTGTGTGTGTGAGAGAGAGAGTCCTCACAAGTACTGTTAAACAAACTCTACCCTAACGTCAAAGTACATTAAAACACTTTTTCCTTTCCAAAACAAACACAACGTACATTATGACAATATTTCACCCTTTGCATTGGTAAAATAGACTTTATTTTTTTGTCTTCCCTTCCAAAAAAACAAAAAGATAAAATGACCCAAAATCCATGGTTAAGAGTATTCCACGATGGCTCAGTGGTTTGGGCAGCTTCCTATGGTGCCTGCCAGAACACGCTGGTTCGAGTCAAGATTCGTGACCTCGGACCAAGGACTAAGGATCCAGAATGAATAAATCAAAATAAATCACTCTTTACCTTTTGGTCAAGTAAATGTACTATTGGAATGTATTTTGGCGGACATAATCCAAGATAATCCACTGTCAATTTGTAACAGTCAGCAGTGCCAGTTGGTGCCACAGGGTGGTGCACTGCTCCCTTTTGTTTTGCTTTGTGTAGAAGATCTGACGTCAATTCCAGCTCTTGCTATAGATAGACATGACATGACATGATGTGTGTCAAACAATTGTCACACATGGATGGATGATTAGCCGTGTTTATTTATTTATTTCCGGGGGGAATGAATGAATGAATGAATGACTAACCCTGTAAAACCCGGATTAATTTCTACTTGCAAAAAAACGATTTCAACCTTACTACTACTTTTTACTACTAGGACTTATCAGAGGAAATCATGTAAAATACCTTTTAGTCAACAAGTCAAAAGTCAAGACAAGGACTAAGGACTAAGGATAAATCAATCCCGGCCCCTCCATAGGGCCGGGGGTCCGCGGAGGGGGTCCGCCGGGGGTCCGCGGAGGGGGTCCGCGGGGGTCCCCGGCCCTATCTCGGCCGCCGTCCCTTGTCCGTTTCGGACGGGGGGAATCTCGTTCGAACCGGGCCGCCGTCCCGGACGCGCTCCCGGGGCTCTCGCGGTGGCAATAGTTGGAAATGACACGTCCACCAAGGGGAAACCTTGACCAGGCTATGGTGAGTATGCCAGTATGGCCACTATATGCGTGTACTATGTTGGCAGCAGTGCTCCGTTCACGTTTGTTTATTATATTAGTGCTGTCTACCGTTATACCTGGCTTAATATGGTCAATACTGACTCAGTCTAAAATATGCTTTGGCGGCCCCCCCCCCCCCCCCACCTCCTCTTGCTATAGACAGACATGACTTGACATGACATGACATGACATGATGTGTGTCAAACAATTGTCACACATGGATGGATGATTAGCCTTGTTTATTTATTTATTTCCGGGGGGAATGAATGAATGAATGAATGAATGAATGAATGAATGAATGAATGAATAAATGAATGAATAAATGGATGGATGGATGGATGGATGAATCATATATTCCCGGGGGCATTTGTCTCCAGGTGAGGACAATGCCATCCAGTCAACCAAATATGGATGTCAGACGATCAGGCATCATCTCGTATGTATTACTTCTACTACTACTACTACTACACACACCCAAACACGCAAATGAAGGGGCATGGTTCCGGCTACTTTGTGGGATTATCTTATGCAAATGAAGGTGCGTGGTATGCAAATGAAGGGGCATGGTATGCAAATTAAGGGGCATGGTATGCAAATTAAGGGGAGTGGTATGCAAATGAAGGGCGTGTTTCGGCTACTTTGTGGGATTAGTTTATGCAAATTAAGGGGCGTGGTATGCACATGAAGGGGCGTGGTATGCAAATGAAGGGGCATGGTATGCAAATGAAGGGGAGTGGTATGCAAATGAAGGGCGTGTGTCGGCTACTTTGTGGGATTCGTTTATGCAAATGAAGGTGCGTGGTATGCAAATGAAGGGGAGTGGTATGCAAATGAAGGGGAGTGGTATGCAAATGAAGGGCATGTTTCGGCTACTTTGTGGTATTAGTTTATGCAAATGAAGGGGTGTGGTATGCAAATGAAGGGGTGTGGTATGCAAATGAAGGGGCGTGGTATGCAAATGAATAGGAGTGGTATGCAAATGAATGGGAGTGGTATGCAAATGAAGGTGCATGGTATGCAAATGAAGGGGCATGGTATGCAAATGAAGGGGAGTGGTATGCAAATGAAGGGGAGTGGTATGCAAATGAAGGGGAGTGGTATGCAAATGAAGGGGAGTGGTATGCAAATGAAGGGCATGTTTCGGCTACTTTGTGGGATTAGTTTATGCAAATGAAGGGCGTGGTTTCGACTACTTTGTGGGAACGGTTTATGCAAATTTGATGGGCGTGGTTTCGACTACCTTTGTGGGAACGGTTTATGCAAATTTGACGGGCGTGTTTCGGCTACTTTGTGTGGGTGGTTTATGCAAATGAAGGGCGTGGTTTTGACTACTTTGTGGGAACGGTTTATGCAAATTTGATGGGCGTGGTTTTGACTACTTTGTGGGGGTGGTTCATGCAAATGAAGGGCGTGGTTTCGACTACTTTGTGGGAACGGTTTATGCAAATTTGATGGGCGTGGTTTCGACTACTTTGTGGGAACGGTTAATGCAAATTTGATGGGCGTGGTTTCGACTACTTTGTGGGGGTGGTTCATGCAAATGAAGGGCGTGGTTTCGGCTACTTTGTGGGAACGGTTTATGCAAATGAAGGGCGTGGTTTCGACTACTTTGTGGGAACGGTTTATGCAAATGAAGGGCGTGGTTTCGACTACTTTGTGGGAACGGTTTATGCAAATTTGACGGGCGTGTTTCGGCTACTTTGTGGGGGTGGTTCATGCAAATGAAGGGCGTGGTTTCGACTACTTTGTGGGAACGGTTCATGCAAATGAAGGGCGTGGTTTCGATCACTTTGTGGGGGTGGTTCATGCAAATGAAGGGCGTGGTTTCGATCACTTTGTGGGGGTGGTTCATGCAAATGAAGGGCGTGGTTTCGACTACTTTGTGGGAACGGTTTATGCAAATTTGATGGGCGTGGTTTCGACTACTTTGTGGGAACGGTTTATGCAAATTTGATGGGCGTGGTTTCGACTACTTTGTGGGGGTGGTTCATGCAAATGAAGGGCGTGGTTTCGGCTACTTTGTGGGAACGGTTTATGCAAATGAAGGGCGTGGTTTCGACTACTTTGTGGGAACGGTTTATGCAAATGAAGGGCGTGGTTTCGACTACTTTGTGGGAACGGTTTATGCAAATTTGACGGGCGTGTTTCGGCTACTTTGTGGGGGTGGTTCATGCAAATGAAGGGCGTGGTTTCGACTACTTTGTGGGAACGGTTTATGCAAATTTGATGGGCGTGGTTTCGACTACTTTGTGGGGTGGTTCATGCAAATGAAGGGCGTGGTTTCGGCTACTTTGTGGGAACGGTTAATGCAAATTTGACGGGCGTGGTTTCGACTACTTTGTGGGGGTGGTTCATGCAAATGAAGGGCGTGGTTTCGATCACTTTGTGGGAACGGTTTATGCAAATTTGATGGGCGTGGTTTCGACTACTTTGTGGGGGTGGTTCATGCAAATGAAGGGCGTGGTTTCGATCACTTTGTGGGGGTGGTTCATGCAAATGAAGGGCGTGGTTTCGATTACTTTGTGGGGGTGGTTCATGCAAATGAAGGGCGTGGTTTCGACTACTTTGTGGGAACGGTTTATGCAAATTTGATGGGCGTGGTTTCGACTACTTTGTGGGAACGGTTTATGCAAATTTGATGGGCGTGGTTTCGACTACTTTGTGGGGGTGGTTCATGCAAATGAAGGGCGTGGTTTCGACTACTTTGTGGGAACGGTTTATGCAAATTTGATGGGCGTGGTTTCGACTACCTTTGTGGGAACGGTTTATGCAAATTTGACGGGCGTGTTTCGGCTACTTTGTGTGGGTGGTTTATGCAAATGAAGGGCGTGGTTTTGACTACTTTGTGGGAACGGTTTATGCAAATTTGATGGGCGTGGTTTTGACTACTTTGTGGGAACGGTTTATGCAAATTTGATGGGCGTGGTTTCGACTACTTTGTGGGGGTGGTTCATGCAAATGAAGGGCGTGGTTTCGACTACTTTGTGGGAACGGTTTATGCAAATTTGATGGGCGTGGTTTCGACTACTTTGTGGGAACGGTTTATGCAAATTTGATGGGCGTGGTTTCGACTACTTTGTGGGGGTGGTTCATGCAAATGAAGGGCGTGGTTTCGGCTACTTTGTGGGAACGGTTTATGCAAATGAAAGGCGTGGTTTCGACTACTTTGTGGGAACGGTTTATGCAAATGAAGGGCGTGGTTTCGACTACTTTGTGGGAACGGTTTATGCAAATTTGACGGGCGTGTTTCGGCTACTTTGTGGGGGTGGTTCATGCAAATGAAGGGCGTGGTTTCGACTACTTTGTGGGAACGGTTTATGCAAATTTGATGGGCGTGGTTTCGACTACTTTGTGGGGGTGGTTCATGCAAATGAAGGGCGTGGTTTCGGCTACTTTGTGGGAACGGTTAATGCAAATTTGACGGGCGTGGTTTCGACTACTTTGTGGGGGTGGTTCATGCAAATGAAGGGCGTGGTTTCGATCACTTTGTGGGAACGGTTTATGCAAATTTGATGGGCGTGGTTTCGACTACCTTTGTGGGGGTGGTTCATGCAAATGAAGGGCGTGGTTTCGATCACTTTGTGGGGGTGGTTCATGCAAATGAAGGGCGTGGTTTCGATCACTTTGTGGGGGTGGTTCATGCAAATGAAGGGCGTGGTTTCGACTACTTTGTGGGAACGGTTTATGCAAATTTGATGGGCGTGGTTTCGACTACTTTGTGGGGGTGGTTCATGCAAATGAAGGGCGTGGTTTCGGCTACTTTGTGGGAACGGTTTATGCAAATGAAGGGCGTGGTTTCGACTACTTTGTGGGAACGGTTTATGCAAATTTGACGGGCGTGTTTCGGCTACTTTGTGGGGGTGGTTCATGCAAATGAAGGGCGTGGTTTCGACTACTTTGTGGGAACGGTTTATGCAAATTTGATGGGCGTGGTTTCGACTACTTTGTGGGAACGGTTTATGCAAATTTGATGGGCGTGGTTTCGACTACTTTGTGGGGGTGGTTCATGCAAATGAAGGGCGTGGTTTCGATCACTTTGTGGGGGTGGTTCATGCAAATGAAGGGCGTGGTTTCGACTACTTTGTGGGAACGGTTTATGCAAATTTGATGGGCGTGGTTTCGACTACTTTGTGGGAACGGTTTATGCAAATTTGATGGGCGTGGTTTCGACTACTTTGTGGGGGTGGTTCATGCAAATGAAGGGCGTGGTTTCGGCTACTTTGTGGGAACGGTTTATGCAAATGAAGGGCGTGGTTTCGACTACTTTGTGGGAACGGTTTATGCAAATGAAGGGCGTGGTTTCGACTACTTTGTGGGAACGGTTTATGCAAATTTGACGGGCGTGTTTCGGCTACTTTGTGGGGGTGGTTCATGCAAATGAAGGGCGTGGTTTCGACTACTTTGTGGGAACGGTTTATGCAAATTTGATGGGCGTGGTTTCGACTACTTTGTGGGGGTGGTTCATGCAAATGAAGGGCGTGGTTTCGATCACTTTGTGGGGGTGGTTCATGCAAATGAAGGGCGTGGTTTCGATCACTTTGTGGGGGTGGTTCATGCAAATGAAGGGCGTGGTTTCGACTACTTTGTGGGAACGGTTTATGCAAATTTGATGGGCGTGGTTTCGACTACTTTGTGGGAACGGTTTATGCAAATTTGATGGGCGTGGTTTCGACTACTTTGTGGGGGTGGTTCATGCAAATGAAGGGCGTGGTTTCGACTACTTTGTGGGAACGGTTTATGCAAATTTGATGGGCGTGGTTTCGACTACCTTTGTGGGAACGGTTTATGCAAATTTGACGGGCGTGTTTCGGCTACTTTGTGTGGGTGGTTTATGCAAATGAAGGGCGTGGTTTTGACTACTTTGTGGGAACGGTTTATGCAAATTTGATGGGCGTGGTTTTGACTACTTTGTGGGAACGGTTTATGCAAATTTGATGGGCGTGGTTTCGACTACTTTGTGGGGGTGGTTCATGCAAATGAAGGGCGTGGTTTCGACTACTTTGTGGGAACGGTTTATGCAAATTTGATGGGCGTGGTTTCGACTACCTTTGTGGGAACGGTTTATGCAAATTTGACGGGCGTGTTTCGGCTACTTTGTGTGGGTGGTTTATGCAAATGAAGGGCGTGGTTTTGACTACTTTGTGGGAACGGTTTATGCAAATTTGATGGGCGTGGTTTTGACTACTTTGTGGGGGTGGTTCATGCAAATGAAGGGCGTGGTTTCGACTACTTTGTGGGAACGGTTTATGCAAATTTGATGGGCGTGGTTTCGACTACTTTGTGGGAACGGTTTATGCAAATTTGATGGGCGTGGTTTCGACTACTTTGTGGGGGTGGCTCATGCAAATGAAGGGCGTGGTTTCGGCTACTTTGTGGGAACGGTTTATGCAAATGAAGGGCGTGGTTTCGACTACTTTGTGGGAACGGTTTATGCAAATGAAGGGCGTGGTTTCGACTACTTTGTGGGAACGGTTTATGCAAATTTGACGGGCGTGTTTCGGCTACTTTGTGGGGGTGGTTCATGCAAATGAAGGGCGTGGTTTCGACTACTTTGTGGGGGTGGTTCATGCAAATGAAGGGCGTGGTTTCGATCACTTTGTGGGGGTGGTTCATGCAAATGAAGGGCGTGGTTTCGATCACTTTGTGGGGGTGGTTCATGCAAATGAAGGGCGTGGTTTCGACTACTTTGTGGGAACGGTTTATGCAAATTTGATGGGCGTGGTTTCGACTACTTTGTGGGAACGGTTTATGCAAATTTGATGGGCGTGGTTTCGACTACTTTGTGGGGGTGGTTCATGCAAATGAAGGGCGTGGTTTCGGCTACTTTGTGGGAACGGTTTATGCAAATGAAGGGCGTGGTTTCGACTACTTTGTGGGAACGGTTTATGCAAATGAAGGGCGTGGTTTCGACTACTTTGTGGGAACGGTTTATGCAAATTTGACGGGCGTGTTTCGGCTACTTTGTGGGGGTGGTTCATGCAAATGAAGGGCGTGGTTTCGACTACTTTGTGGGAACGGTTTATGCAAATTTGATGGGCGTGGTTTCGACTACTTTGTGGGGGTGGTTCATGCAAATGAAGGGCGTGGTTTCGGCTACTTTGTGGGAACGGTTAATGCAAATTTGACGGGCGTGGTTTCGACTACTTTGTGGGGGTGGTTCATGCAAATGAAGGGCGTGGTTTCGATCACTTTGTGGGGGTGGTTCATGCAAATGAAGGGCGTGGTTTCGATCACTTTGTGGGGGTGGTTCATGCAAATGAAGGGCGTGGTTTCGACTACTTTGTGGGAACGGTTTATGCAAATTTGATGGGCGTGGTTTCGACTACTTTGTGGGGGTGGTTCATGCAAATGAAGGGCGTGGTTTCGACTACTTTGTGGGAACGGTTTATGCAAATTTGACGGGCGTGTTTCGGCTACTTTGTGGGGGTGGTTCATGCAAATGAAGGGCGTGGTTTCGACTACTTTGTGGGAACGGTTTATGCAAATTTGATGGGCGTGGTTTCGACTACTTTGTGGGGGTGGTTCATGCAAATGAAGGGCGTGGTTTCGATCACTTTGTGGGAACGGTTTATGCAAATTTGATGGGCGTGGTTTCGACTACTTTGTGGGGGTGGTTCATGCAAATGAAGGGCGTGGTTTCGATCACTTTGTGGGGGTGGTTCATGCAAATGAAGGGCGTGGTTTCGATCACTTTGTGGGGGTGGTTCATGCAAATGAAGGGCGTGGTTTCGACTACTTTGTGGGAACGGTTTATGCAAATTTGATGGGCGTGGTTTCGACTACTTTGTGGGGGTGGTTCATGCAAATGAAGGGCGTGGTTTCGGCTACTTTGTGGGAACGGTTTATGCAAATGAAAGGCGTGGTTTCGACTACTTTGTGGGAACGGTTTATGCAAATTTGACGGGCGTGTTTCGGCTACTTTGTGGGGGTGGTTCATGCAAATGAAGGGCGTGGTTTCGACTACTTTGTGGGAACGGTTTATGCAAATTTGATGGGCGTGGTTTCGACTACTTTGTGGGGGTGGTTCATGCAAATGAAGGGCGTGGTTTCGGCTACTTTGTGGGAACGGTTAATGCAAATTTGACGGGCGTGGTTTCGACTACTTTGTGGGGGTGGTTCATGCAAATGAAGGGCGTGGTTTCGATCACTTTGTGGGAACGGTTTATGCAAATTTGATGGGCGTGGTTTCGACTACTTTGTGGGGGTGGTTCATGCAAATGAAGGGCGTGGTTTCGATCACTTTGTGGGGGTGGTTCATGCAAATGAAGGGCGTGGTTTCGATCACTTTGTGGGGGTGGTTCATGCAAATGAAGGGCGTGGTTTCGGCTACTTTGTGGGAACGGTTTATGCAAATGAAGGGCGTGGTTTCGACTACTTTGTGGGAACGGTTTATGCAAATGAAGGGCGTGGTTTCGACTACTTTGTGGGAACGGTTTATGCAAATTTGACGGGCGTGTTTCGGCTACTTTGTGGGGGTGGTTCATGCAAATGAAGGGCGTGGTTTCGACTACTTTGTGGGGGTGGTTCATGCAAATGAAGGGCGTGGTTTCGATCACTTTGTGGGGGTGGTTCATGCAAATGAAGGGCGTGGTTTCGATCACTTTGTGGGGGTGGTTCATGCAAATGAAGGGCGTGGTTTCGACTACTTTGTGGGAACGGTTTATGCAAATTTGATGGGCGTGGTTTCGACTACTTTGTGGGAACGGTTTATGCAAATTTGATGGGCGTGGTTTCGACTACTTTGTGGGGGTGGTTCATGCAAATGAAGGGCGTGGTTTCGGCTACTTTGTGGGAACGGTTTATGCAAATGAAGGGCGTGGTTTCGACTACTTTGTGGGAACGGTTTATGCAAATGAAGGGCGTGGTTTCGACTACTTTGTGGGAACGGTTTATGCAAATTTGACGGGCGTGTTTCGGCTACTTTGTGGGGGTGGTTCATGCAAATGAAGGGCGTGGTTTCGACTACTTTGTGGGAACGGTTTATGCAAATTTGATGGGCGTGGTTTCGACTACTTTGTGGGGGTGGTTCATGCAAATGAAGGGCGTGGTTTCGGCTACTTTGTGGGAACGGTTAATGCAAATTTGACGGGCGTGGTTTCGACTACTTTGTGGGGGTGGTTCATGCAAATGAAGGGCGTGGTTTCGATCACTTTGTGGGAACGGTTTATGCAAATTTGATGGGCGTGGTTTCGACTACTTTGTGGGGGTGGTTCATGCAAATGAAGGGCGTGGTTTCGATCACTTTGTGGGGGTGGTTCATGCAAATGAAGGGCGTGGTTTCGATCACTTTGTGGGGGTGGTTCATGCAAATGAAGGGCGTGGTTTCGACTACTTTGTGGGAACGGTTTATGCAAATTTGACGGGCGTGTTTCGGCTACTTTGTGGGGGTGGTTCATGCAAATGAAGGGCGTGGTTTCGACTACTTTGTGGGAACGGTTTATGCAAATTTGATGGGCGTGGTTTCGACTACTTTGTGGGGGTGGTTCATGCAAATGAAGGGCGTGGTTTCGACTACTTTGTGGGAACGGTTTATGCAAATTTGATGGGCGTGGTTTTGACTACTTTGTGGGTGTGGTTAATGCAAATGAAGGGGAGTGGTTCCGACTACTTTGTGGGTTAGGGTTATACAAATTTGATAGGCGTGGTTTCGACTACTTTGTGGGAGGGGTTTATGCAAATGAAGGGGAGTGGTTCTGACTACTTTGTGGGGGTGGTTTATGCAAATTAGTGGGCGTGGTTTCGACTACTTTGTGGGGGTGGTGCAAATGCATACCACGCCCCTTCATTTGAATAAACAACTCCCACAAATCAGCCGGGGGAAAAAAGGGGAGGCGGGGCTTAGGTTTGAAAGAGGCGGGTCTTACAAAAGGGGGGAAGGCGGGGCTTAGGTTTGACAGAGGCCTAAGTTAGCGAGAAAAGTCGTGAAAGTCACTTTGACGCGCGACAACGCGCCAACGATAAAACATCACGGTCCGACGTTCGGATATGTCGGAGAGCTAGCCGAGACGAACGGTTCGGTGTCTCGGACGCACGCCTCCGACAGTCGTACAAAACGTCCTTCACTTTGGCTGTGTGCATGGGAGACCTCATAGACACATAGGCCCTCATTTATCAATTGAGTGTAAAATCTGCCCCAAATTCGAGTGTAGGTTTCGTAGTACACCCACGTCGAGTCGGCATTTACAAAGTGATCGCAGACAGCTGATCCTTCCTTAATTTCGTTCGGACGTTTATAAATGTGACGGCTGAAATCTATCTGGCACGCCCTATGAAATCAAGCCTCGCCCTCGTTTTTGCGACATGAACAACTGCAGTACGACCTTGGAAACCATAGTTTATGACGAAAAAAGTCACCCCCTCTCATACACACACAGACGCACGCACGCACACGCAACTTGCAAGTCCAACTGGTTTGTTGTAGCCTATCTTAAATAAATAAAGAACGGACACCTGTATGAATTAAATAAAGCTGTAGCTGTAGTACCCTGTCTGTTTCTCCTCTCGCCTCGCTTGCCTTGCTGCCCACACACACGCACACACATACGGGCCGTGGCCCAGTCAGTTTAGAGCTGGCCCAACTTTGAGCCTTAATTGTGCATGCAAATTTCTGGTTATTAAACCACAGCATGCAAGCCGCCTTTGTTTTAAAATGGTTCCCCAAACCGTTCACAGTTCACACTTCACTATCGGCCGGGGATGCGCCCCCCCCCCCCCCCCCCCCCCCCCCCCCCCCCCCCCATGCTAATTTGCCCAGTCAATCATTTGATCCGTGCTACGCGCCTGCCGTGTGTTGTTAGTTGTTGTAGCCTATATTAAATTATTAAAGTATTTATTCATTTAATATAGCCTTATTTAAGGTTTATCCTTAAAACGACGAGATGTAACTCGAGAAAGACATGGCTGTAGAATTGCACTATACTATAGCCTACCCGTTGGTTGGTAGACTTGACTATAGCAGCATGCACTCTCGATCCAGTTAACTATTCCAGGAGGGGGGGGGGGGGCACCGGCATGCGCTCATGCAAAACACTGTTTAAATGGCTTAAGCATCAAAACTTGCAACATTGTTTTAATTGCGCGATTTTAACTGCTTGTAAAGTTGGTAATCTCCTACCAATTTCATATGACACAAAGACACATCGTTGATGTATTCCTTTCCTTTTTTTTTCTTTTTTTCTTTACATTTAGCCCATATACATACCTATACAGTTTTATATAAACATTTTAGGAGTGAATACATATGTTTCGATGCCTGTGACAGCCTCTCAGCTGGTCAAACAATGCTGCTCCGCTGTTCTACGACAAAAAACAGGTGAGGACAAAGCGTACGACAGCTCCCGACCAGACGTGAGTTTTGTCTTGGCACAAGATCATTTTCAATCTTTGGCGCAAATCGTAAATGCCGAAAATTGCGGTAATTTCGGCGTACACCCATATTTTGGCGTACGCACGGTTGATACATGAGGGCCATAGACTCTAACAGCATCCAGGCTGAAAAAGTGAAACGAGACCGCGCCTCCTAGAAAGGTCGCCCGAGGACGTTCTATAGATCCACGCGTGCGTCTCCAGGAGCTCTACAACATATCCGAAAATCTGACCGGAAGGCCTCACCGTCGTGGCGTTCTAGTGAAGCAAAGGTTTTACGTTCACGTGCGCCTACGCCGACGATCGTAACTCTGTTCGGGATGGGCCGAACACCTCTGCGATCGCGGCGACGAGCCGATCGTCGTGATGGTCTGTGTTTTTTTCTGCAACCTCGGGAACCTCAAATCTGACCCGAGGCCTAGCGTTGCAGTGTAGTTCCCTTTATCGGACGCTTGTAAGAGTCCCACAAAGTCGAGACCAACTCCATTTTATTCGTCATGTCCTGAATATGGATATTCGGGGGTGTTGGGTATTTTAAAAAATATCCTTCACCCCATTTGTAAGGCATTTGGCCCAAAGGTCAGCGTGGCTGACCTTTGACCTTTGCAAACGTTGTGGAAAGCCCAGACCGGCTCCATTGGATTCGGCACACTCTAAATATGAAGATTGTGCGAAGAATAGGGTTAGGGAACATGTTTTAAAGGTTTGTTTTGTGTATTTCACACTTCTGTGGAGAGGAGAGGAGAGGAGGGAGAGGAGAGGCAGTCTTTTGGCGGACCTTTGCAAACGTCGTGGAAAGCCCAGACCGGCGCCATTGGATTCGGCATGCTCTTAATATGAACAATATGTCTAGTGTGTGAAGAATAACATTAATGAACATGTTGTGTTTTGTGTTTGGTCTGTTCACTCAAAAAGAGAGGAGAGCAGAGGAGGGGAGAGGCAGAGGCCTCCATTCATCTCACTGCCCATGTAATATCTATATCTGGCCACAGAGTGGGTGTGGCGCTGTTCTGAATTTCACTCCCAAATTACTCTTCTTCTCCAGTTTCTCTGACTTCCTGTGTGTGTGTGTCAGAAGACAGCAACAGAGGCAACAGAGACACAGGAGGAACACACCCATGACTGCCAGTACCACCACTACAACCTACCCATGCCCCACCTGCAATAAAACATGTAATTCCAGGATTGGACTCTTTAGCCACCAAAGAACTCGCCGTTAAGGACATAAGTGGACGTCATCATTGGATTCGATGGACAACCATCAGCAAGTAAGTAAGTAAGTGTGTGTGTGTGTGTGTGTGTGTGTGTGTGTGTGTGTGTGTGTGTGTGTGTGTGTGTGTGTGTGTGTGTGTGTGTGTGTGTGTGTGTGTGTGTGTGTGTGTGTGTGTGTGTGTGTGTACTGTACGTCGTGATCAATCAATGCCCCCAGACGAATGTGTGTGTGTGTGTGTGTGTGTGTGTGAACCAGCTATAACACATTCATATTGTAACTGTTGCCCCTATAGGTGATATAGTTTGCTTTATTCCTAAAAGGTCATAATTAAGTCACATTTACGTTTAAAACATTATTTCATGTATTTGTGTCAAGTTGTTGTAATACTTTTATTTTGAAGAGTCAAAGTCATGTTCCGTGTCGTTTGGTCTGCTCATGTAAATTGGGTACACAGGTTTTTTGTGTAAGCAATCAAGCCACAAGCAGCTAGCAGCAGCAGGGTGCAGCAGCTCCCTTTGCACTGGTCACACAAAGAGACTAAGTTACAAGAGACTGTCATACAAGTCTTCAAATAAATCAGTTTCAAGGAAACCACTTGTGTCTGTCTGTCCTCGGAGGGAGTTACACATATAATATGTGTATGCTCAGTTAGCTTTTATAAACGTGAAAACAGACTGCGCTGCTGTCTAGTCATGTGCAAACCATTGTGATGTTGCATTACCTACGTTTACTGGTGACCCCCTGGAAATCCCCCAAGGGCACCAGGGGGTCCACGGACCCCTAATTGAGAAGCACTGGCATACATTCTAAGCATTTATGCTCAGTTAGCTTTTATAAATGTAACTTTAAACGTGAAAACAGACTGCGCTGCTGTCTAGTCTGTCTGTCTGTCTAAAATAGCAGACCTACAAGCTCGTAGCGCGGCACCGAGTGCCGTGCTACGAGCTTGTAGATCTGCTATTTTTGGGGGCCACTGGCTGTCTGTCTGTCTGTCTTGTTAGTCTAAAATAGCAGACCTACAAGCTCGTAGCGCGGCACTCGGTGCCGCGCTACGAGCTTGTAGATCTGCTATTTTTGGGGGCCACTGGCTGTCTGTCTGTCTGTCTGTCTGTCTGTCTAAAATAGCAGACCTACAAGCTTTTTCTTTTGTACAACTTGACCTATGTTTCTTCTTCTTATTGGGGAGATGGAGGCAGATCCTGTGGAAATACGCGCAGCGTAGCAGCTGGAGGGGCACTCACTTTTCCCCCCTTGTTTCTTTTTTGTTTGCTAACGTTTATCCGTTTGAAATCAGCAGCTTTCTAGTGAACGTGCTGGCGGTTTGAAAGCTGGAGACAGAATGACTTTTCATAGTATGATTCTGTGCATTCTGGGGAATATACGTTGTTTCATGGCACAAAACACTGATCTCCACCATAGTCACCCTCCGTTGAGACGAAGCCCGTCATTTCATGTTGCTGCTTGAGGGTGACTCAGAGCACAAGGAATTTACAAGCACACTTCCTGATCGTTTTTTTTCTTCTTACCTTTTTAGTGTCACCGCTGCTTTTAAAAATGGCCACTGCTGTTAAACATGTGTAATATGTGCACATGCTCACAATGCACACACAAATTACACACATGTTCAAACACAAGGCATGTTTGTCTCCAGCTTTCTAAATGTCCATCCTGACTGAAGCCCAAGAGTTCCTAATAATACCCAATCTCAGGGTCCCAAAAGAGCTACAATTCCTGGGTGGACGTTCTTCCTTACCTGTGGAAACCTTGCTTCGACTACAGGGGCTTAATAATCTAGGATTGCAGATTTTAGGGAACTAAAATGGGCTAGTGTTAATGTTTCATTGTTGGAAATCCAACACGTACGAGCGGCGCACGTCTAGAAATAATATAGGTGGATGCAACTAATTTTTGTACATAAAAGTGCCATCTCTTTTTAAGTCTTCCAAGCGTTCTTTCCAAGTGAAATGCATCCTGGTACGTGGCGGGTCACTTCAGGCGGCTTGACCAGAGCATCCTGGTACGTGGCGGGTCACTTCAGGCGGCTTGACCAGAGCATCCTGGTACGTGGCGGGTCACTTCAGGCGGCTTGACCAGAGCATAGGATAAAGACGCACAACGTTCTTGTGTCACGGTAGTCTATCACAACATGTAGCCATGTGCCCCCATCAAGGCATGTTACCAAAAACGTGTTCAACATGCATGAACTTTTGTGTCTTTCATCACTTTTTTTTTTTTTTTCAGATAGAAAATATATATATATATCAGACTGGTATCCATTCTGTCGCTTTGCAACGGAACTTTAAATGTTTTTGTAGCCATTGTTTTTTAAAAGCTCTGAGCCAAGCGGTCGGGTGACTATACGTGAAAACGGGAAGGAGAAAGGCCAATCGGTTGGCTTGGAGATGGAGCTCGTCTCCAGAAGATTAAGGAAAAAACAAACAAAAAAAAACTTTACTGAATTATGTAGGTTAAAATGTAGTTGTATAGTATTGTTATTTCAATAGAATTGTCTTATTTTACCTCTCATTATTGTAAAGTAACATAGTAAATAATTATAAGGAAGACAACATATGTTTATTTTGTAAAGAAGTTACAGAATCCTATTGAACATAACCGTACTGTTTACCATTCCTCAACCATGACTTGATTCGCTGTCACTTTGTTGGAGGGTGTGATAGGGTAGCTTTGATAGGATAGTGACTGGTGTTCTGTTATCTCCAACGTCTCAGTATGTCCACGATGGACATATCATAGTAGAGCTATGATCTTAGCAGTATTGACTTCTGAAAATGTGACATTTTAATGGGAGAATAACAATGGGGGAAATCACCACAAAGTCACGCTAATACAGCAAGGATCAGGAGTCCATAAGGACACTAAAATGTAAGTCTAGGTCATTAATATAGCCAGCCTAACAGACTCAAGACTCAAGGTGCTGTGGCTGGACACTGGTTCAGAAGCGATGAAGATGAAACGTTCATCACAGAGTAGCCTTAGATATAGTGAAGGCGAACACAATAAGCTCAAAGTGGGTCTTGTTTTCCAAATGGTCATGAATTAAACTCACTTTCTTTTAATTAGTATTTTTTTAATGGGCTTTTTTGTAATAGAAAGCCTCTCAGTATTTAAATAAAGTTACTGTCTGTCACACAACGCAAGACTTAATAGAGCAGACGAGATCCTGTTAGTGACTGTGCCAGTTCAAAACATTTTAATCTCATCCATTCACACATGTATTTTTACATAACTATTCTCCAGAAATGATATCTTGTGAATTTTTATCAATGATAAAAAAAAACATCAAATTGTTTCATATCAACTACAGCTAAATCGGGTTCTTCCAACACTTATATCATCTTCGAGGAGCATTATAATGGATGGTTTATAAATTCATAACAACAGATGGGCCGTAGGGATCCATTAGTTGGCAGCAGCTATGTACACTGTAAAAGAAAAAAGCTGCTGTTTAAAAAGAATATATTTTTATGATACCCCATTTGCATGAGTAAACTGGCTGAATGGCTGGAAGTGTTCACATGTCAGTGCATGATGGGGGAGCTGGTTTCATCATTATGTCTCGCTTAGGGCTGCAACACTTCCATGTCATCGATTACAAATATATATTAAGAATCAATCCCTATATTTGGGGCATGTCATTATTGGTGAAGTAAAAAAAAAAAAAAGTAACAAAGTATGTTTCACTATTTTTGCATGACACTGTTGTGCAACAAAGTAGAAAATGACACGTAAAGGATGCATTTAGACATTTTCAACCTATCTTCATATAAGTGGTACTCACTAATGCTTATTATAGAATTGCACCATTTTTGTCTACTCTGCCTGTGTCTCAGAGAAGGGCTGTGGACAGTTGAGAAACCCGCCAATCAGTGACATCATCAATGGGGAATCCAAGTTAATAGAAATTGCAGGCTTCATATTCCTGAATTATTTGCATGCTATAATGGAAGCCATTGTTCTTGCGTTAATAAAAAACAAAATAAAACATTTGTTTGAAAGAAAAAGAGTACAGTACAGTACAGTACAGTACAGTACAGTATAGTACAGCACCACTCACTTCAAACATATCATGAGCGTTAGTGAGGACCAATTATAATATGTAGATAGGTTGAAAATGGGTGAAGTCGTCCTTTAAGTATTTAATTGACTTGTTGATGTGTAAAATTGATTTAAATGTCTATAACAAAAAAATGCATTTTGATTAGCAAAGAGTAATCGCTAAGACTAAAGGATAGTTGCAGCCCTAGTCCTGTGTACTGTATATCTGCCTTCTGTAGCCAGTGGTGCATAGCCTCCACAATGCTACCATGCTATCTAGCTATATCACACCCCTCAACATCTTTGCTGGTCTGCCTATCCCTTTGTACAGTCATGTAAAAAACAAAAAACATAGTAATTGTAAGACCGATGTGTGTACGTGTGTGTTTTTCTTTGTTTTTATTCAAGGGACGGGAGGTGTGTTTGAGGTGTGCATTGTTTGGGGGTGGGGGGGGGGCTGGGGTTTGATCACTTTGTTATTTTCTCATAGTGTCATTTAGACCATGTTGAGTGTTTTGTGTATTTTCTGTGTAGTGGACTTCTTGCTGAGTCTGCGTCTAGCGCAGCCATAGTTTCATATTGATGTGTGTGTAGTACCTCTAATCCACCACAACTAGCAAAGTCCTTATTCTGCTAACGTGCATTTTAATAATATTTTTGTTTTGTTTTTTTCTTTCTTTAGTTTTTTTACTAAAAGAGAAAGAAAGCTACACATGTTATGTTCAGATTTTAATCACCTTTTATCCAAGTTCAAAAACACTGCTCTTTTTGTCTTATTGAAGTTGTATTATGTAGAGAAATAAATATGAGATAAAAAGCCAGCTGATATCAAAATTGCCAAACAAAAAGCTTTGGATGTAAACTTGAACTACAAAGGAACGCTTGGTTTTTCCTGTGAGGTTGGTGAGAACGCTGCAGGGGGAGGAACGCTTATCTGTGTAACACTGGTGTGTGTTACAGTACCTAAAGCAGTGTTACACATCGCAGGGCCGGCGCTGGTACAGGTCAGGATAACATACAGCCAGGCACACTACAGTGGAAACCTGTTTACAATCCGTTTACAGAGGTACGTGTTTGGCCTTTTACCCAAACTGTTGTTTTTAATCTGGGATCCGTGTTTTATAAGACCTTACATGTGGCAAAAAAAACAAACAAACAAACACACACAGAGATAACTCGAATGCCAAAATCACTAACATGGTAAGAGAGATTGAATCGACATACTTTTAAAGCTGCTTTTTATGAAATGTCAACATCCACATAGTTGCTTCCAAGATGAGCCTGAGAGGCACATTCATTGTTTACTCTACTGTGGTAGTGTCTCTGTTATGACACTGTACAATATCACTCGTCACCTCCTCAATTAGTTTTACCTTCCATCTTGAGAAGCACTTTGTTATATAATGTTGATACCAGGCTAGTATCCAGTTACTATTTGAAATGGACTTGTTTTGCTTCTTCTCAGCTGGTCATTTTAGACTGGAGCAGATAGCGTTATCTCATATGGGTGAGACTACACCCATTTGGCCTTCCAGGAAGACCACATCCAACTGTGAAATGAATTGAAAAGGGTTTCAATGAAGGATTTACACTGGCCTGGACATACTAACACTATATGTAGTGACCTCATACAAAGATGGCTGTTAAGCCTCTGGATGTTGAAGAGGACTCGTAGGTTTGGAGCTATTCTGAACACAAACTGACAGTGCAACTTCTCTACTGTACTAAAAAATAAAGTAAAACTGATCCCCCCCTCCCCAACTTTATTATTTTTGCAGTTATCTGTAAATTGCAGAAATTACCTCTTGAAGTTCTTACTACTACTCATAAAAAGAATTATGTCATCCTTGTCGTCTCAGCACTTTAAAATAATTTGTGTTCATAAGCAACAGGAAAAACATTATAGTAGCACACTTCCAAGTACATACAAAATACATCAAGTTAATGCCTTTTTCAATGGTCTGGCTGGAAAATAAATACTCAGTGGATGAATTCTGTGTTGTTACTATGCCAATGTAATCTATCATGGGGAAGAGAGGAAAGGAAAAGCACAAATGAAAAAGAGAACACAGTTCTTCTGGTGTCTTCTATCATATCTACTGTATCTATCTATATCTATCTATCTATCTATCTATCTATCTACCTACCTATCTACCTATCTATCTATCTATCTATCTATCTATCTATCTAACCATGTCTCTTCTTGTTCTTCAACCTTTAGGGCCAAAATCCATTGAAATGTTTTAGTCCTGTCAGATGTATATCGTAAACTGTTCAATTACGAAATGGAAAATAAAATCTATTTTAAAGATCAATGCATTGTGACGTTTTTGTCCCATATACTGTATTCATGGTGTTTATTGATTCCATAGGAGGGGCTAGCACCCCTCAAAGCTGTATATAGGAGGGGCTAGCACCCCTCAAAGCTGTATATAGGAGGGGCTAGCACCCCTCAAAGCTGTTTATAGGAGGGGCTAGTGCCCCTTAAAGCTGTTTATAGGAGGGGCTAGCTCCCCTCAAAGCTGTATATAGGAGGGGCTAGCACCCTCAAAGCTGTATATAGGAGGGGCTAGCACCCTCAAAGCTGTATATAGGAGGGGCTAGCTCCCCTTAAAGCTGTTTATAGGAGGGGCTAGTGCCCCTGAAAGCTGTTTATAGGAGGGGCTAGTCCCCTCAAAGCTGTATACTGTTTATGCATGCCATGATTTTTTCCAATATCTCCTACTGTATTACTGTCTGGGGCCAAACCAATCACATCACTTTATAAACACTGAAAATAATAGATACAAAAACAATGAAATGGCATCTACAAGCTCATAGCGCGCCACCGAGTGGCGCGCTACGAGCTTGTAGATCTGCTATTTAAAACCTTTGCTTCTTTAGAACGCCACAACGGTAAGGCCCTCCGGTCTGATTATCGGATATGTTATAGAGCTCCACGAGACGCACGTGTGGAACTGTAGTACGTCCTCGGGCGACCTTTCTAGTCGACATGGCGCGCGAACGTTCCACTACACCGAGTGGCGCGCTACGAGCTTGTAGATCTGCTACTTAAAACCTTTGCTTCTGTAGAACGCCACAACGGTAAGGCCTTCCGGTCTGATTATCGGATATGTTATAGAGCTCCCAGAGACGCACGCGTGGAACTGTAGTACGTCCTCGGGTGACCTTTCTAGTTGACATGGCACGCGCGAACGTTCCACTACACCGAGTGGCGCGCTACGAGCTTGTAGATCTGCTATTTAAAACCTTTGCTTCTGTAGAACGCCACAACGGTAAGGCCTTCCGGTCTGATTATCGGATATGTTATAGAGCTCCCAGAGACGCACGCGTGGAACTGTAGTACGTCCTCGGGCGACCTTTCTAGTCGACATGGCGCGCGCGAACGTTCCACTACACCGAGTGGCGCGCTACGAGCTTGTAGATCTGCTATTTTAGACAGACAGACAGACAGACAGACAGTGGCCCCCAAAATAGCAGATCTACAAGCTCGTAGCGCGGCACTCGGTGCCGCGCTACGAGCTTGTAGGTCTGCTATTTTAGACAGACAGACAGACAGACAGACAAGACAGATTGTTAGACAGACAGACAGACAGACAGTGGCCCCCAAAATAGCAGATCTACAAGCTCGTAGCGCGGCACTCGGTGCCGCGCTACGAGCTTGTAGGTCTGCTATTTTAGACAGACAGACAGACAGACAGACAGACAAGACAGATTGTTAGACAGACAGACAGACAGACAGACAAGACAGATTGTTAGACAGACAGACAGACAGACAGACAGACAGACAGACAGACAGACAGACAGACAGACAGTGGCCCCCAAAAATAGCAGACCTACAAGCTCGTAGTGCGGCACCCGGTGCCGCGCTACGAGCTTGTAGGTCTGCTATTTTGCTAGGGGGAACAACATATTTTCAGATGGGGGTCGGAGGCCAATTACATATCATTTTTGGGGTCCTTGGCATGAAATATTGAGCACCACTAATACAGAAATCATAGGTATAGGTCAGAATTTAGAAGACATTTTTTTTATTTTGACGTCAGGCCTAAATGGGTTAAACTGTGAGTACATAAATGTGAAGAGATTATATCAATGAACCCTGAGGATGTACAGTAGGCTGTATACTTGTCCTTAATGTAGATGCAGTAATGCTCCTATCTGGTCACCAGAGGCCAGTCTATGGACGGATACTATCATGTTCTCCCTAGTACTATTCAGCATTGGTGTTATGTTAAGGGCCATTCTCACTGTGCACTTTAACTACAACTATAATATCTATAACAAGAGACTGTTTTCACGTTTAAAATGTCATTTATAAAAGCTGACTGAATACAATTGTTTAGAATCTATACCAGTGCTTCTCAATTCGGGGTCCGGTGACCCCCAGGGGCCATTGGGGGTTGTCCAGGGGGTCCCCAGTAAACGTAGGTAATGCAACATCACAATGGTTTGAACACGACTAGACAGCAGCGCAGTCTGTTTTCACATTTAAAGTGACATTTATAAAAGCTAACTGAGCATAAATGCTTAGAATGTATTATTTACAAACACACAACTTGTGTGTTTGTAAATGAATCAATCAAGTGACTCGCTGAGTGTCTGACCGACTGACTCTCTGTCTGTCTGTCAGTCGGAATGACCTTTGACCTGACCTGTCCTGTGGGGACCGTGTCTGCTCTCTGGGGAAATAAAGAACGGAGGTGACATCATGCAGTGTTGTGTTTTTGGCAGCAAACTCATTTCAGTCCCTTGAATAGTTTTCATTTAGTCACATTTTAGTCACCTGGAATGTTTGAGTGTTTTAGGTAATGCCTCTGTGTGTGTGTGGTGCTGTCATATTATATGTGTAACTCCCTCCGAGCACAGACAGACACAAGTGGTTTCCTTGAAAGTGATTTATTTGAAGACTTGTGGATCCTCCAAATTCACCGTGAAAACTATAAACAATACAATAAAACAAGCACGTTACAATTAACATAAATACGACATGACATGCACAGCATGTAGATGCAAACATTTTACCAAAGTAAAATACAGACATAAAACAAATACCTCGTTGGCTGCGTGCAAATAACAAAGAAGGGAATCTCTTCAGTCTTAGGTCCTTATAACCTTTCTTATGACAGTCTCTTGTAACTTAGTCTCTGTGTGTGACCAGTGCAAACGGAGCTGCTGCACCCTGCTGCTGCTAGCTGCTTGTGGCTTGATTAATTAATTGCTTACACAAAAAAATTATGAACTTCTTCATTAAACAATGAAACTATATCACCTATAGTGGCAACGGTTACAATATGAATGTGTTTAAATGCCAGTGTAGCTGGTTCACACACACACACACACACACACACAATGCAGCAGGCATTGGACAACCTGACAGCCACCGACCTGGCAACCCTGAATGAGCCAATCAGCTGCCAGTCTCTGGTGTGTGTGTGTGTGTGTGTGAGAGAGAGAGTCCTCACAAGTACTGTTAAACAAACTCTACCCTAACGTCAAAGTACATTAAAACACTTTTTCCTTTCCAAAACAAACACAACGTACATTATGACAATATTTCACCCTTTGCATTGGTAAAATAGACTTTATTTTTTTGTCTTCCCTTCCAAAAAAACAAAAAGATAAAATGACCCAAAATCCATGGTTAAGAGTATTCCACGATGGCTCAGTGGTTTGGGCAGCAGCTGCCTACGGTACCTGCCGTCGGACGCTGGTTCGAGTCAAGATTCGTGACCTCGGACCAAGGACTAAGGATCCAGAATGAATAAATCAAAATAAATCACTCTTTACCTTTTGGTCAAGTAAATGTACTATTGGAATGTATTTTGGCGGACATAATCCAAGATAATCCACTGTCAATTTGTAACAGTCAGCAGTGCCAGTTGGTGCCACAGGGTGGTGCACTGCTCCCTTTTGTTTTGCTTTGTGTAGAAGATCTGACGTCAATTCCAGCTCTTGCTATAGATAGACATGACATGACATGATGTGTGTCAAACAATTGTCACACATGGATGGATGATTAGCCGTGTTTATTTATTTATTTCCGGGGGGAATGAATGAATGAATGAATGACTAACCCTGTAAAACCCGGATTAATTTCTACTTGCAAAAAAACGATTTCAACCTTACTACTACTTTTTACTACTAGGACTTATCAGAGGAAATCATGTAAAATAAATTATATATATATTTTCCCCGGCCCTATCTCGGCCGTCCCTTGTCCGTTTCGGACGGGGGGAATCTCGTTCGAACCGGGCCGCCGTCCCGGACGCGCTCCCGGGGCTCTCGCGGTGGCAATAGTTGGAAATGACACGTCCACCAAGGGGAAACCTTGACCAGGCTATGGTGAGTATGCCAGTATGGCCACTATATGCGTGTACTATGTTGGCAGCAGTGCTCCGTTCACGTTTGTTTATTATATTAGTGCTGTCTACCGTTATACCTGGCTTAATATGGTCAATACTGACTCAGTCTAAAATATGCTTTGGCGGCCCCCCCCCCCCCCCCCCCCACCTCCTCTTGCTATAGACAGACATGACTTGACATGACATGACATGACATGATGTGTGTCAAACAATTGTCACACACATGGATGGATGATTAGCCTTGTTTATTTATTTATTTCCGGGGGGAATGAATGAATGAATGAATGAATGAATGAATGAATAAATGAATAAATGAATAAATGAATAAATGAATAAATGGATGGATGGATGGATGGATGAATCATATATTCCCGGGGGCATTTCTCTCCAGGTGAGGACAATGCCATCCAGTCAACCAAATATGGATGTCAGACGATCAGGCATCATCTCGTATGTATTACTTCTACTACTACTACTACTACACACACCCAAACACGCAAATGAAGGGGCATGGTTCCGGCTACTTTGTGGGATTGGTTTATGCAAATGAAGGGGAGTGGTATGCAAATGAAGGGGAGTGGTATGCAAATGAAGGGGCATGGTTCCGGCTACTTTGTGGGATTATCTTATGCAAATGAAGGTGCGTGGTATGCAAATGAAGGGGCATGGTATGCAAATGAAGGGGCATGGTATGCAAATGAAGGGGAGTGGTATGCAAATGAAGGGCGTGTTTCGGCTACTTTGTGGGATTAGTTTATGCAAATTAAGGGGCGTGGTATGCAAATGAAGGGGCGTGGTATGCAAATGAAGGGGCATGGTATGCAAATGAAGGGGAGTGGTATGCAAATGAAGGGCGTGTGTCGGCTACTTTGTGGGATTCGTTTATGCAAATGAAGGTGCGTGGTATGCAAATGAAGGGGAGTGGTATGCAAATGAAGGGGAGTGGTATGCAAATGAAGGGCATGTTTCGGCTACTTTGTGGTATTAGTTTATGCAAATTAAGGGGTGTGGTATGCAAATGAAGGGGTGTGGTATGCAAATGAAGGGGCGTGGTATGCAAATGAATAGGAGTGGTATGCAAATGAATGGGAGTGGTATGCAAATGAAGGTGCATGGTATGCAAATTAAGGGGCATGGTATGCAAATGAAGGGGAGTGGTATGCAAATGAAGGGGAGTGGTATGCAAATGAAGGGGAGTGGTATGCAAATGAAGGGCATGTTTCGGCTACTTTGTGGGATTAGTTTATGCAAATGAAGGGCGTGGTTTCGACTACTTTGTGGGAACGGTTTATGCAAATTTGATGGGCGTGGTTTCGACTACCTTTGTGGGAACGGTTTATGCAAATTTGACGGGCGTGTTTCGGCTACTTTGTGTGGGTGGTTTATGCAAATGAAGGGCGTGGTTTTGACTACTTTGTGGGAACGGTTTATGCAAATTTGATGGGCGTGGTTTTGACTACTTTGTGGGGGTGGTTCATGCAAATGAAGGGCGTGGTTTCGACTACTTTGTGGGAACGGTTTATGCAAATTTGATGGGCGTGGTTTCGACTACTTTGTGGGAACGGTTTATGCAAATTTGATGGGCGTGGTTTCGACTACTTTGTGGGGGTGGTTCATGCAAATGAAGGGCGTGGTTTCGGCTACTTTGTGGGAACGGTTTATGCAAATGAAGGGCGTGGTTTCGACTACTTTGTGGGAACGGTTTATGCAAATGAAGGGCGTGGTTTCGACTACTTTGTGGGAACGGTTTATGCAAATTTGACGGGCGTGTTTCGGCTACTTTGTGGGGGTGGTTCATGCAAATGAAGGGCGTGGTTTCGACTACTTTGTGGGAACGGTTCATGCAAATTTGACGGGCGTGGTTTCGACTACTTTGTGGGGGTGGTTCATGCAAATGAAGGGCGTGGTTTCGATCACTTTGTGGGGGTGGTTCATGCAAATGAAGGGCGTGGTTTCGATCACTTTGTGGGGGTGGTTCATGCAAATGAAGGGCGTGGTTTCGACTACTTTGTGGGAACGGTTTATGCAAATTGGTTCAGACTACTTTGTGGGAGTGGGTTATGCAAATTTGATGGGCGTGGTTTTGACTACTTTGTGGGGGTGGTTCATGCAAATGAAGGGCGTGGTTTCGACTACTTTGTGGGAACGGTTTATGCAAATTTGATGGGCGTGGTTTCGACTACTTTGTGGGAACGGTTTATGCAAATTTGATGGGCGTGGTTTCGACTACTTTGTGGGGGTGGTTCATGCAAATGAAGGGCGTGGTTTCGGCTACTTTGTGGGAACGGTTTATGCAAATGAAGGGCGTGGTTTCGACTACTTTGTGGGAACGGTTTATGCAAATGAAGGGCGTGGTTTCGACTACTTTGTGGGAACGGTTTATGCAAATTTGACGGGCGTGTTTTGACTACTTTGTGGGGGTGGTTCATGCAAATGAAGGGCGTGGTTTCGACTACTTTGTGGGAACGGTTTATGCAAATTTGATGGGCGTGGTTTCGACTACTTTGTGGGGGTGGTTCATGCAAATGAAGGGCGTGGTTTCGACTACTTTGTGGGAACGGTTTATGCAAATTTGACGGGCGTGTTTCGGCTACTTTGTGTGGGTGGTTTATGCAAATGAAGGGCGTGGTTTTGACTACTTTGTGGGAACGGTTTATGCAAATTTGATGGGCGTGGTTTTGACTACTTTGTGGGGGTGGTTCATGCAAATGAAGGGCGTGGTTTCGACTACTTTGTGGGAACGGTTTATGCAAATTTGATGGGCGTGGTTTCGACTACTTTGTGGGAACGGTTTATGCAAATTTGATGGGCGTGGTTTCGACTACTTTGTGGGGGTGGTTCATGCAAATGAAGGGCGTGGTTTCGGCTACTTTGTGGGAACGGTTTATGCAAATGAAGGGCGTGGTTTCGACTACTTTGTGGGAACGGTTTATGCAAATGAAGGGCGTGGTTTCGACTACTTTGTGGGAACGGTTTATGCAAATTTGACGGGCGTGTTTCGGCTACTTTGTGGGGGTGGTTCATGCAAATGAAGGGCGTGGTTTCGACTACTTTGTGGGAACGGTTCATGCAAATTTGACGGGCGTGGTTTCGACTACTTTGTGGGGGTGGTTCATGCAAATGAAGGGCGTGGTTTCGATCACTTTGTGGGGGTGGTTCATGCAAATGAAGGGCGTGGTTTCGATCACTTTGTGGGGGTGGTTCATGCAAATGAAGGGCGTGGTTTCGACTACTTTGTGGGAACGGTTTATGCAAATTGGTTCAGACTACTTTGTGGGAGTGGGTTATGCAAATTTGATGGGCGTGGTTTTGACTACTTTGTGGGGGTGGTTCATGCAAATGAAGGGCGTGGTTTCGACTACTTTGTGGGAACGGTTTATGCAAATTTGATGGGCGTGGTTTCGACTACTTTGTGGGAACGGTTTATGCAAATTTGATGGGCGTGGTTTCGACTACTTTGTGGGGGTGGTTCATGCAAATGAAGGGCGTGGTTTCGGCTACTTTGTGGGAACGGTTTATGCAAATGAAGGGCGTGGTTTCGACTACTTTGTGGGAACGGTTTATGCAAATGAAGGGCGTGGTTTCGACTACTTTGTGGGAACGGTTTATGCAAATTTGACGGGCGTGTTTCGACTACTTTGTGGGGGTGGTTCATGCAAATGAAGGGCGTGGTTTCGACTACTTTGTGGGAACGGTTTATGCAAATTTGATGGGCGTGGTTTCGACTACTTTGTGGGGGTGGTTCATGCAAATGAAGGGCGTGGTTTCGACTACTTTGTGGGAAGGGTTTATGCAAATTTGACGGGCGTGTTTCGGCTACTTTGTGGGGGTGGTTCATGCAAATGAAGGGCGTGGTTTGGACTACTTTGTGGGAACGGTTTATGCAAATTTGACGGCCGTGTTTCGGCTACTTTGTGGGGGTGGTTTATGCAAATGAAGGGCGTGGTTTCGACTACTTTGTGGGAACGGTTTATGCAAATTGGTTCAGACTACTTTGTGGGAGTGGGTTATGCAAATTTGATGGGCGTGGTTTCGACTACTTTGTGGGGGTGGTTCATGCAAATGAAGGGCGTGGTTTCGACTACTTTGTGGGAACGGTTTATGCAAATTTGATGGGCGTGGTTTCGACTACTTTGTGGGGGTGGTTCATGCAAATGAAGGGCGTGGTTTCGACTACTTTGTGGGAACGGTTTATGCAAATTTGATGGGCGTGGTTTTGACTACTTTGTGGGGGTGGTTAATGCAAATGAAGGGGAGTGGTTCCGACTACTTTGTGGGTTAGGGTTATACAAATTTGATAGGCGTGGTTTCGACTACTTTGTGGGAGGGGTTTATGCAAATGAAGGGGGGTGGTTCTGACTACTTTGTGGGGGTGGTTTATGCAAATTAGTGGGCGTGGTTTCCACTACTTTGTGGGGGTGGTGCAAATGCATACCACGCCCCTTCATTTGAATAAACAACTCCCACAAATCAGCCGGGGGAAAAAAGGGGAGGCGGGGCTTAGGTTTGAAAGAGGCGGGTCTTACAAAAGGGGGGAAGGCGGGGCTTAGGTTTGACAGAGGCCTAAGTTAGCGAGAAAAGTCGTGAAAGTCACTTTGACGCGCGACAACGCGCCAACGATAAAACATCACGGTCCGACGTTCGGATATGTCGGAGAGCTAGCCGAGACGAACGGTTCGGTGTCTCGGACGCACGCCTCCGACAGTCGTACAAAACGTCCTTCACTTTGGCTGTGTGCATGGGAGACCTCATAGACACATAGGCCCTCATTTATCAATTGAGTGTAAAATCTGCCCCAAATTCGAGTGTAGGTTTCGTAGTACACCCACGTCGAGTCGGCATTTACAAAGTGATCGCAGACAGCTGATCCTTCCTTAATTTCGTTCGGACATTTATAAATGTGACGGCTGAAATCTATCTGGCACGCCCTATGAAATCAAGCCTCGCCCTCGTTTTTGCGACATGAACAACTGCAGTACGACCTTGGAAACCATAGTTTATGACGAAAAAAGTCACCCCCTCTCATACACACACAGACGCACGCACGCACACGCAACTTGCAAGTCCAACTGGTTTGTTGTAGCCTATCTTAAATAAATAAAGAACGAACACCTGTATGAATTAAATAAAGCTGTAGCTGTAGTACCCTGTCTGTTTCTCCTCTCGCCTCGCTTGCCTTGCTGCCCACACACACGCACACACATACGGGCCGTGGCCCAGTCAGTTTAGAGCTGGCCCAACTTTGAGCCTTAATTGTGCATGCAAATTTCTGGTTATTAAACCACAGCATGCAAGCCGCCTTTGTTTTAAAATGGTTCCCCAAACCGTTCACAGTTCACACTTCACTATCGGCCGGGGATGCGCCCCCCCCCCCCCCCCCCCCCCCATGCTAATTTGCCCAGTCAATCATTTGATCCGTGCTACGCGCCTGCCGTGTGTTGTTAGTTGTTGTAGCCTATATTAAATTATTAAAGTATTTATTCATTTAATATAGCCTTATTTAAGGTTTATCCTTAAAACGACGAGATGTAACTCGAGAAAGACATGGCTGTAGAATTGCACTATACTATAGCCTACCCGTTGGTTGGTAGACTTGACTATAGCAGCATGCACTCTCGATCCAGTTAACTATTCCAGGAGGGGGGGGGGGGGCACCGGCATGCGCTCATGCAAAACACTGTTTAAATGGCTTAAGCATCAAAACTTGCAACATTGTTTTAATTGCGCGATTTTAACTGCTTGTAAAGTTGGTAATCTCCTACCAATTTCATATGACACAAAGACACATCGTTGATGTATTCCTTTCCTTTTTTTTTCTTTTTTTCTTTACATTTAGCCCATATACATACCTATACAGTTTTATATAAACATTTTAGGAGTGAATACATATGTTTCGATGCCTGTGACAGCCTCTCAGCTGGTCAAACAATGCTGCTCCGCTGTTCTACGACAAAAAACAGGTGAGGACAAAGCGTACGACAGCTCCCGACCAGACGTGAGTTTTGTCTTGGCACAAGATCATTTTCAATCTTTGGCGCAAATCGTAAATGCCGAAAATTGCGGTAATTTCGGCGTACACCCATATTTTGGCGTACGCACGGTTGATACATGAGGGCCATAGACTCTAACAGCATCCAGGCTGAAAAAGTGAAACGAGACCGCGCCTCCTAGAAAGGTCGCCCGAGGACGTTCTATAGATCCACGCGTGCGTCTCCAGGAGCTCTACAACATATCCGAAAATCTGACCGGAAGGCCTCACCGTCGTGGCGTTCTAGTGAAGCAAAGGTTTTACGTTCACGTGCGCCTACGCCGACGATCGTAACTCTGTTCGGGGTGGGCCGAACACCTCTGCGATCGCGGCGACGAGCCGATCGTCGTGATGGTCTGTGTTTTTTTCTGCAACCTCGGGAACCTAAAATCTGACCCGAGGCCTAGCGTTGCAGTGTAGTTCCCTTTATCGGACGCTTGTAAGAGTCCCACAAAGTCGAGACCAACTCCATTTTATTCGTCATGTCCTGAATATGGATATTCGGGGGTGTTGGGTATTTTAAAAAATATCCTTCACCCCATTTGTAAGGCATTTGGCCCAAAGGTCAGCGTGGCTGACCTTTGACCTTTGCAAACGTTGTGGAAAGCCCAGACCGGCTCCATTGGATTCGGCACACTCTAAATATGAAGAGTGTGCGAAGAATAGGGTTAGGGAACATGTTTTAAAGGTTTGTTTTGTGTATTTCACACTTCTGTGGAGAGGAGAGGAGAGGAGGGAGAGGAGAGGCAGTCTTTTGGCGGACCTTTGACCTTTGCAAACGTCGTGGAAAGCCCAGACCGGCGCCATTGGATTCGGCATGCTCTTAATATGAACAATATGTCTAGTGTGTGAAGAATAACATTAATGAACATGTTGTGTTTTGTGTTTGGTCTGTTCACTCAAAAAGAGAGGAGAGCAGAGGAGGGGAGAGGCAGAGGCCTCCATTCATCTCACTGCCCATGTAATATCTATATCTGGCCACAGAGTGGGTGTGGCGCTGTTCTGAATTTCACTCCCAAATTACTCTTCTTCTCCAGTTTCTCTGACTTCCTGTGTGTGTGTGTCAGAAGACAGCAACAGAGGCAACAGAGACACAGGAGGAACACACCCATGACTGCCAGTACCACCACTACAACCTACCCATGCCCCACCTGCAATAAAACATGTAATTCCAGGATTGGACTCTTTAGCCACCAAAGAACTCACCGTTAAGGACATAAGTGGACGTCATCATTGGATTCGATGGACAACCATCAGCAAGTAAGTAAGTAAGTGTGTGTGTGTGTGTGTGTGTGTGTGTGTGTGTGTGTGTGTGTGTGTGTGTGTGTGTGTGTGTGTGTGTGTGTGTGTGTGTGTGTGTGTGTGTGTGTGTGTGTACTGTACGTCGTGATCAATCAATGCCCCCAGACGAATGTGTGTGTGTGTGTGTGTGTGTGTGTGTGTGTGTGTGTGTGTGTGTGTGTGTGTGTGTGTGTGAACCAGCTACACTGGCATTTAAACACATTCATATTGTAACTGTTGCCCCTATAGGTGATATAGTTTGCTTTATTCCTAAAAGGTCATAATTAAGTCACATTTACGTTTAAAACATTATTTCATGTATTTGTGTCAAGTTGTTGTAATACTTTTATTTTGAAGAGTCAAAGTCATGTTCCGTGTCGTTTGGTCTGCTCATGTAAATTGGGTACACAGGTTTTTTGTGTAAGCAATCAAGCCACAAGCAGCTAGCAGCAGCAGGGTGCAGCAGCTCCCTTTGCACTGGTCACACAAAGAGACTAAGTTACAAGAGACTGTCATACAAGTCTTCAAATAAATCAGTTTCAAGGAAACCACTTGTGTCTGTCTGTCCTCGGAGGGAGTTACACATATAATATGTGTATGCTCAGTTAGCTTTTATAAACGTGAAAACAGACTGCGCTGCTGTCTAGTCATGTGCAAACCATTGTGATGTTGCATTACCTACGTTTACTGGTGACCCCCTGGAAATCCCCCAAGGGCACCAGGGGGTCCACGGACCCCTAATTGAGAAGCACTGGCATACATTCTAAGCATTTATGCTCAGTTAGCTTTTATAAATGTAACTTTAAACGTGAAAACAGACTGCGCTGCTGTCTAGTCTGTCTGTCTGTCTGTCTGTCTAAAATAGCAGACCTACAAGCTCGTAGCGCGGCACCGAGTGCCGTGCTACGAGCTTGTAGATCTGCTATTTTTGGGGGCCACTGGCTGTCTGTCTGTCTGTCTTGTCTGTCTAAAATAGCAGACCTACAAGCTCGTAGCGCGGCACTCGGTGCCGCGCTACGAGCTTGTAGATCTGCTATTTTTGGGGGCCACTGGCTGTCTGTCTGTCTGTCTGTCTGTCTGTCTGTCTAAAATAGCAGACCTACAAGCTTTTTCTTTTGTACAACTTGACCTATGTTTCTTCTTCTTATTGGGGAGATGGAGGCAGATCCTGTGGAAATACGCGCAGCGTAGCAGCTGGAGGGGCTCTCACTTTTCCCCCCTTGTTTCTTTTTTGTTTGCTAACGTTTATCCGTTTGAAATCAGCAGCTTTCTAGTGAACGTGTTGGCGGTTTGAAAGCTGGAGACAGAATGACTTTTCATAGTATGATTCTGTGCAGGGGAATATACGTTGTTTCATGGCACAAAACACTGATCTCCACCATAGTCACCCTCCGTTGAGACGAAGCCCGTCATTTCATGTTGCTGCTTGAGGGTGACTCAGAGCACAAGGAATTTACAAGCCCACTTCCTGATCGTTTTTTTTTGTTTGTACCTTTTTAGTGTCACCGCTGCTTTTAAAAATGGCCACTGCTGTTAAACATGTGTAATATGTGCACATGCTCACAATGCGCACACAAATTACACACATGTTCAAACACAAGGCATGTTTGTCTCCAGCTTTCTAAATGTCCATCCTGACTGAAGCCCAAGAGTTCCTAATAATACCCAATCTCAGGGTCCCAAAAGAGCTACAATTCCTGGGTGGACGTTCTTCCTTACCTGTGGAAACCTTGCTTCGACTACAGGGGCTTAATAATCTAGGATTGCAGATTTTAGGGAACTAAAATTGGCTAGTGTTAATGTTTCATTGTTGGAAATCCAACACGTACGAGCGGCGCACGTCTAGAAATAATATAGGTGGATGCAACTCATTTTTGTACATAAAAGTGCCATCTCTTTTTAAGTCTTCCAAGCGTTCTTTCCAAGTGAAATGCATCCTGGTACGTGGCGGGTCACTTCAGGCGGCTTGACCAGAGCATCCTGGTACGTGGCGGGTCACTTCAGGCGGCTTGACCAGAGCATAGGATAAAGACGCACAACGTTCTTGTGTCACGGTAGTCTATCACAACATGTAGCCATGTGCCCCCATCAAGGCATGTTACCAAAAACGTGTTCAACATGCATGAACTTTTGTGTCTTTCATCACTTTTTTTTTCCAGATAGAAAATATATATATATATCAGACTGGTATCCATTCTGTCGCTTTGCAACGGAACTTTAAATGTTTTTGTAGGCATTGTTTTTTAAAAGCTCTGAGCCAAGCGGTCGGGTGACTATACGTGAAAACGGGAAGGAGAAAGGCCAATCGGTTGGCTTGGAGATGGAGCTCGTCTCCAGAAGATTAAGGAAAAAACAAACAAAAAAAACTTTACTGAATTACGTAGGTTAAAATGTAGTTGTATAGTATTGTTATTTCAATAGAATTGTCTTATTTTACATCTCATTATTGTAAAGTAACATAGTAAATAATTATAAGGAAGACAACATATGTTTATTTTGTAAAGAAGTTACAGAATCTTATTGAACATAACCGTACTGTTTACCATTCCTCAACCATGACTTGATTCGCTGTCACTTTGTTGGAGGGTGTGATAGGGTAGCTTTGATAGGATAGTGACTGGTGTTCTGTTATCTCCAACGTCTCAGTATGTCCACGATGGACATATCATAGTAGAGCTATGATCTTAGCAGTATTGACTTCTGAAAATGTGACATTTTAATGGGAGAATAACAATGGGGGAAATCACCACAAAGTCACGCTAATACAGCAAGGATCAGGAGTCCATAAGGACACTAAAATGTAAGTCTAGGTCATTAATATAGCCAGCCTAACAGACTCAAGACTCAAGGTGCTGTGGCTGGACACTGGTTCAGAAGCGATGAAGATGAAACGTTCATCACAGAGTAGCCTTAGATATAGTGAAGGCGAACACAATAAGCTCAAAGTGGGTCTTGTTTTCCAAATGGTCATGAATTAAACTCACTTTCTTTTAATTAGTATTTTTTTAATGGGATAGAAAGCCTCTCAGTATTTAAATAAAGGTTACTGTCTGTCACACAATGCAAGACTTAATAGAGCAGACGAGATCCTGTTAGTGACTGTGCCAGTTCAAAACATTTTAATCTCATCCATTCACACATGTATTTTTACATAACTATTCTCCAGAAATGATATCTTGTGAATTTTTATCAATGATAAAAAAAACATCAAATTGTTTCATATCAACTACAGCTAAATCGGGTTCTTCCAACACTTATATATCATCTTCGAGGAGCATTATAATGGATGGTTTATAAATTCATAACAACAGATGGGCCGTAGGGATCCATTAGTTGGCAGCAGCTATGTACACTGTAAAAGAAAAAAGCTGCTGTTTAAAAAGAATATTTTTGTATGATACCCCATTTGCATGAGTAAACTGGCTGAATGGCTGGAAGTGTTCACATGTCGGTGCATGATGGGGGAGCTGGTTTCATCATTATGTCTTGCTTAGGGCTGCAACACTTCCATGTCATCGATTACAAATATATATTAAGAATAAATCCCTATATTTGGGGCATGTCATTATTGGTGAAGTAAAAAAAAAAAGTAACAAAGTATGTTTCACTATTTTTGCATGACACTGTTGTGCAACAAAGTAGAAAATGACACTTAAAGGATGCATTTAGACATTTTCAACCTATCTTCATATAAGTGGTACTCACTAATGCTTATTATAAAATTGCACCATTTTTGTCTACTCTGCCTGTGTCTCAGAGAAGGGCTGTGGACAGTTCAGAAACCCGCCAATCAGTGACATCATCAATGGGGAATCCAAGTTAATAGAAATTGCAGGCTTCATATTCCTGAATTATTTGCATGCTATAATGGCAGCCATTGTTCTTGCGTTAATAAAAAACAAAATAAAACATTTGTTGTTTGAAAGAAAAAGAGTACAGTACAGTACAGTACAGTACAGTACAGTACAGTACAGTACAGTACAGCACCACTCACTTCAAACATATCATGAGCGTTAGTGAGGACCAATTATAATATGTAGATAGGTTGAAAATGGGTGAAGTCGTCCTTTAAGTATTTAATTGACTTGTTGATGTGTAAAATTGATTTAAATGTCTATAACAAAAAAATGCATTTTTATTAGCAAAGAGTAATCGCTAAGACTAAAGGATAGTTGCAGCCCTAGTCCTGTGTACTGTATATCTGCCTTCTGTAGCCAGTGGTGCGTAGCCTCCACAATGCTACCATGCTATCTAGCTATATCACACCCCTCAACATCTTTGCTGGTCTGCCTATCCCTTTGTACAGTCATGTAAAAAACAAAAAACATAGTAATTGTAAGACCGATGTGTGTACGTGTGTGTTTTTCTTTGTTTTTATTCAAGGGACGGGAGGTGTGTTTGAGGTGTGCATTGTTTGGGGGTGGGGGGGCTGGGGTTTGATCACTGTGTTATTTTCTCATAGTGTCATTTAGACCATGTTGAGTGTTTTGTGTATTTTCTGTGTAGTGGACTTCTTGCTGAGTCTGCGTCTAGCGCAGCCATAGTTTCATATTGATGTGTGTGTAGTACCTCTAATCCACCACAACTAGCAAAGTCCTTATTCTGCTAACGTGCATTTTAATAATATTTTTGTTTTGTTTTTTTCTTTCTTTTGTTTTTTTTACTAAAAGAGAAAGAAAGCTACACATGTTATGTTCAGATTTTAATAACCTTTTATCCAAGTTCAAAAACACTGCTCTTTTTGTCTTATTGAAGTTGTATTATGTAGAGAAATAAATATGAGATAAAAAGCCAGCTGATATCAAAATTGCCAAACAAAAAGCTTTGGATTGAAACTTGAACTACAAAGGAACGCTTGGTTTTGACTGTGAGGTTGGTGAGAACGCTGCAGGGGGAGGAACGCTTATCTGTGTAACACTGGTGTGTGTTACAGTACCTAAAGCAGTGTTACACATCGCAGGGCCGGCGCTGGTACAGGTCAGGATAACATACAGCCAGGCACACTACAGTGTAAACCTGTTTACAATCCGTTTACAGAGGTACGTGTTTGGCCTTTTACCCAAACTGTTGTTTTTAATCTGGGATCCGTGTTTTATAAGACCTTACATGTGGCAAAAAAACAAACAAACAAACACACACAGAGATAACTCGAATGCCAAAATCACTAACATGGTAAGAGAGATTGAATCGACATACTTTTAAAGCTGCTTTTTATGAAATGTCAACATCCACATAGTTGCTTCCAAGATGAGCCTGAGAGGCACATTCATTGTTTACTCTACTGTGGTAGTGTCTCTGTTATGACACTGTACAATATCACTCGTCACCTCCTCAATTAGTTTTACCTTCCATCTTGAGAAGCACTTTGTTATATAATGTTGATACCAGGCTAGTATCCAGTTACTATTTGAAATGGACTTGTTTTGCTTCTTCTCAGCTGGTCATTTTAGACTGGAGCAGATAGCGTTATCTCATATGGGTGAGACTACACCCATTTGGCCTTCCAGGAAGACCACATCCAACTGTGAAATTAATTGAAAAGGGTTTCAATGAAGGATTTACACTGGCCTGGACATACTAACACTATATGTAGTGACCTCATACAAAGATGGCTGTTAAGCCTCTGGATGTTGAAGAGGACTCGTAGGTTTTGAGCTATTCTGAACACAAACTGACAGTGCAACTTCTCTACTGTACTAAAAAATAAAGTAAAACTGATCCCCCCTCCCCAACTTTATTATTTTTGCAGTTATCTGTAAATTGCAGAAATTACCTCTTGAAGTTCTTACTACTACTCATAAAAAGAATTATGTCATCCTTGTCGTCTCAGCACTTTAAAATAATTTGTGTTCATAAGCAACAGGAAAAACATTATAGTAGCACACTTCCAAGTACATACAAAATACATCAAGTTAATGCCTTTTTCAATGGTCTGGCTGGAAAATAAATACTCAGTGGATGAATTCTGTGTTGTTACTATGCCAATGTAATTATCATGGGGAAGAGAGGAAAGGAAAAGCACAAATGAAAAAGAGAACACAGTTCTTCTGGTGTCTTCTATCATATCTACTGTATCTATATCTATCTATCTATCTATCTATCTATCTATCTACCTACCTACCTATCTACCTATCTATCTATCTATCTATCTAACCATGTCTCTTCTTGTTCTTCAACCTTTAGGGCCAAAATCCATTGAAATGTTTTAGTCCTGTCAGATGTATATCGTAAACTGTTCAATTACGAAATGGAAAATAAAATCTATTTTAAAGATCAATGCATTGTGATGTTTTTGTCCCATATACTGTATTCATGGTGTTTATTGATTCCATAGGAGGGGCTAGCACCCCTCAAAGCTGTATATAGGAGGGGCTAGCTCCCCTTAAAGCTGTTTATAGGAGGGGCTAGTGCCCCTTAAAGCTGTTTATAGGAGGGGCTAGCTCCCCTCAAAGCTGTATATAGGAGGGGCTAGCACCCTCAAAGCTGTATATAGGAGGGGCTAGCACCCTCAAAGCTGTATATAGGAGGTGCTAGCTCCCCTTAAAGCTGTTTATAGGAGGGGCTAGTGCCCCTGAAAGCTGTTTATAGGAGGGGCTAGCTCCCCTCAAAGCTGTATACTGTTTATGCATGCCATGATTTTTTCCAATATCTCCTACTGTATTACTGTCTGGGGCCAAACCAATCACATCACTTTATAAACAAACACTGAAAATAATAGATAAAGAAACAATGAAATGGCATCTACAAGCTCATAGCGCGCCACTACGAGCTTGTAGATCTGCTATTTAAAACCTTTGCTTCTTTAGAACGCCACAACGGTAAGGCCCTCCGGTCTGATTATCGGATATGTTATAGAGCTCCACGAGACGCACGTGTGGAACTGTAGTACGTCCTCGGGCGACCTTTCTAGTCGACATGGCGCGCGAACGTTCCACTACACCGAGTGGCGCGCTACGAGCTTGTAGATCTGCTACTTAAAACCTTTGCTTCTGTAGAACGCCACAACGGTAAGGCCTTCCGGTCTGATTATCGGATATGTTATAGAGCTCCCAGAGACGCACGCGTGGAACTGTAGTACGTCCTCGGGCGACCTTTCTAGTCGACATGGCGCGCGAACGTTCCACTACACCGAGTGGCGCGCTACGAGCTTGTAGGTCTGCTATTTAAAACCTTTGCTTCTGTAGAACGCCACAACGGTAAGGCCTTCCGGTCTGATTATCGGATATGTTATAGAGCTCCCAGAGACGCACGCGTGGAACTGTAGTACGTCCTCGGGCGACCTTTCTAGTCGACATGGCGCGCGCGAACGTTCCACTACACCGAGTGGCGCGCTACGAGCTTGTAGGTCTGCTATTTAAAACCTTTGCTTCTGTAGAACGCCACAACGGTAAGGCCTTCCGGTCTGATTATCGGATATGTTATAGAGCTCCCAGAGACGCACGCGTGGAACTGTAGTACGTCCTCGGGCGACCTTTCTAGTCGACATGGCGGGCGCGAACGTTCCACTACACCGAGTGGCGCGCTACGAGCTTGTAGGTCTGCTATTTAAAACCTTTGCTTCTGTAGAACGCCACAACGGTAAGGCCTTCCGGTCTGATTTTCATATGTTATAGAGCCCAGCAACACCGGCCGACACCTCCAAGGCTTCCTGGGTGATGGCGAGGAGGAGGGCTGCCACGTCACCTCACAGTCCAACTGTCTGTATGTACGCCTCTGCTGTGCCTGAGGGAGGCACGCGCGCACACACACACACGCGCACACACTCACCTGCCCAGGCCATTGATGCCAGACGACCCTCGGGCCAGGCACTGCAGCCTCAGCCTCTCCACGGGATCTGAACTCACACACAGACGTCTCTTGGCGTCCAGCGCCATCTCTCGGTCGTGCCTCGACGTCCTGGCCATGGCTGAACACACAGAGCACATTAATATAATGTGTAACATTATAGTGGATGCAGTTAGCTTAATGCTAATTCTGATTAGCATAGTGATGATGAATGACACGACACGAAACACTAACCCTAACCTAAACATAACCGCAAGCACGGGAGCAGTGCATGTTCGCCAACCTTAATGCATGTTCGGACTAACGGGACTTCGGATCTATGGGCAGTTCCCCTTCTCACAACATTGACGACACAGGTCGGTTCTTTATAAACGGGCATTTATTGGGCATTCTTCTCATCCCTCTGCTGTTCCATGCCGTGAGAACTATGTTCACACAAAATAATAAACACAAACAATCAACAAATTACGTCGCAATACATAATATTGATCAAACAAAGAAATACAAAACATGTAGAAATGCGCGATGCGCAGGTGAACGTGTCCGTCAAAACACCACAATACAACACAACAAAGATAACTCTCAAATAATAATACCTCGTTGGCCGCTTGTTGTGTAAAGAGGTTCTTGATGCTTCTTGATTTTCATACAGTCCTTTGAATGTCCTTTTGACCGTGTTTAATAACTTTAAACAGTTCAAACACACTACTCTGCTGGCATCTACAAGCTCATAGCGCGCCACCGAGTGGCGCGCTACGAGCTTGTAGGTCTGCTATTTTAGACAGACAGACAGACAAGACAGATTGTTAGACAGACAGACAGACAGACAGACAGTGGCCCCCAAAAATAGCAGACCTACAAGCTCGTGCCGCGCTACGAGCTTGTAGGTCTGCTATTTTAGACAGACAGACAGACAGACAGACAGACAGACAGACAGACAGACAGACAGTGGCCCCCAAAAATAGCACACCAACAACCTTGTAGCGCGGCACCGAGTGCCGTGCTACGAGCTTGTAGGTCTGCTATTTTAGACAGACAGACAGACAGACAGACAGACAGACAGACAGACAGTGGCCCCCAAAATAGCAGACCTACAAGCTTGTAGGTCTGCTATTTTAGACAGACAGACAGACAGACAGACAGACAGACAGACAGACAGACAGTGCAAATGAAGGTGCGTGGTATGCAAATGAAGGGGCATGGTTCCGGCTACTTTGTGGGATTACTTTATGCAAATGAAGGTGCGTGGTATGCAAATGAAGGGGAGTGGTATGCCACGCCCTTCATTTGCATACCACTCCCCTTCATTTGCATACCACGCACCTTCATTTGCATAAACTAATCCCACAAAGTATCCGGAACCATGCCCCTTCATTTGCCTACCACTCCCCTTCATTTACATACCACGCCCCTTAATTTGCATACCACACCCCTTAATTTGCATAAGCCACTCCCACAAAGTAGTTGAAACCACGCCCACAAAGTAGGCTGGACACCGCCCACTAATTTCCATAAACCATGCCCACAAAGCAGGTGTGACGACGCCCACTAATTTGCATAAACCACGCCCACATAGTAGTTGAAACTACACCCATCAAATTTGCATAAACCACTCCCACAAAGCCGGCGGGACACCGCCCACGCATTTGCATAAACGACGCCCATGAAATTTGCATATGGTTACATAACGAGTAGGCGTGGCCTAATATAATGAGAGGTGTGGCCTAACATTACGAGAGGCGGAGTCATTAACGAGAGGGTGTGTGTGTGTGTGTGTGTGTGTGTGTGTGTGTGTGTAGTAATACATACGAGATGATGCCTGATCTTCTGACATCCATATTTGGTTGACTGGATGGCATTGTCCTCACCTGGAGAGAAATGCCCCCGGAAATATGATTATTTATTTATTCATTCATTAATTCATTCATTCATTCATTCATTCATTCATTCATTCATTCATTCATTCATTCCCCCCGGAAATAAATAAATAAACAAGGATAATCATCCATCCATGTGTGACAATTGTTTGACACACATCATGTCATGTCATGTCATGTCTTGTATATTATTACTAATATAATATACAAACGTGAATGGAGCACTGCTGCCAACATAGTACACGCATATAGTGGCCATACTGGCATACTCACCATAGCCTGGTCAAGGTTTCCCCCTGGTGGACGTGTCAATTCCAACTATTGTCAGCGCATGGAAAACTAAGGGCTAATAATATATACTATTCTCTGCCTATCGGGTCGGTCGGACGGCGCGTCTTAAATACATTTCAATTGTACATTTAGTTGACAAAAAGGTAAAGTGTGATTTATTTTTGATTTATGATTTATCCTTAGTCCTTAGTCCTTAGTCCTTGTCTTGACTTTTGACTTGTTGACTAAAAGGTAAATAGTGATTTATTTTTGATTTATCTTCCTTGACTAAAAGGTAAAGAGTGATTTACTTTGATTTATCCTCAATCCTCTGTCCGAGGTCACGAATCTTGACTTGTCGAGAACCAGCGTCCTCTCACACCATCGGCAACTGACAGAACCACTGAGCCACCGTGGAATACTCTGAGCCAAGGATCGAGGGTATATTTACCCTCTGGTTTTTTTGCAGGAAAATCAAACCACAGACCACCGGCACACTGGACCAGCACACTAGCTAGTTAGAAATATCAATGTCTACTTAGATGAATGCATATAAGATATACAAGTCAATGCATTCCACCAAAGATCCCTCACGTGACGTTAGGGTAGAGTTTGTTTAACAGTACTTGTGAGGACTCTCTCTCTCACACACACACACACCAGAGACTGGCAGCTGATTGGCTCATTCAGGGTTGCCAGGTTGGTGGCTGTCAGGTTGTCTAATGCCTGCTGCATTGTGTGTGTGCATTTAAACACATTCATATTGTAACTGTTGCCACTATAGGTGATATAGTTTGCTTTATTCCTAAAAGGTACAAGTTCATAAGGAAGAAGTTCATAATTAAGTCACATTTACGTTTAAAACATTATTTCATGTATTTGTGTCAAGTTGTTGTAATGCTTTTATTTTGAAGAGTCAAAGTCATGTTCCGTGTCTCGTTTGGTCTGCTCATGTAAATTGGGTACACAGGTTTTTTGTGTAAGCAATCAAGCCACAAGCAGCAGCAGGGTGGTTATAAGGACCTAAGACTGAAGAGATTCCCTTCTTTGTTATTTGCACGCAGCCAACGAGGTATTTGTTGTTTGTTTTATGTCTGTATTTTACTTTGGTAAAATGTTTGCATCTACATGTGCTGTGCATGTCATGTCGTATTTATGTTAATTGTAACATGCTTGTTTTATTGTATTGTTTATAGTTTTCACGGTGAATTTGGAGGATCCACAAGTCTTCAAATAAATCAGTTTCAAGGAAACCACTTGTGTCTGTCTGTGCTCGGAGGGAGTTACACATATAATATGTGTATGCTCAGTTAGCTTTTATAAACGTGAAAACAGACTGCGCTGCTGTCTAGTTCTAGTCATGTGCAAACCATTGTGATGTTGCATTACCTACGTTTACTGGGGACCCCCTGGAAATCCCCCAATGGCCCCTGGGGGTCACCGGACCCCGAATTGAGAAGCACTGGTATAGATTCTAAACAATTGTATTCAGTCAGCTTTTATAAATATGTTGTTCCCCCTAGGTCTGCTATTTTTGGGGGCCTCTGTCTGTCTGTCTGTCTGTCTGTCTGTCTGTCTGTCTGTCTGTCTAAAATAGCAGACCTACAAGCTCGTAGCGCGGCACTCGGTGCCGCGCTACGAGCTTGTAGGTCTGCTATTTTGGGGCGTCTGTCTGTCTGTCTGTCTAACAATCTGTCTGTCTGTCTGTCTGTCTAAAATAGCAGATCTACAAGCGCGTAGCGCGGCACTCGGTGCCGCGCTACGAGCTTGTAGATCTGCTATTTTTGGGGGCCTCTGTCTGTCTGTCTGTCTGTCTGACAATCTGTCTTGTCTGTCTGTCTTGTCTGTCTGTCTGTCTGTCTGTCTGACAATCTGTCTTGTCTGTCTGTCTAACAATCTGTCTTGTCTGTCTGTCTGTCTAAAATAGCAGATCTACAAGCTCGTAGCGCGGCACTCGGTGCCGCGCTACGAGCTTGTAGATCTGCTATTTTTGGGGGCCACTGTCTGTCTGTCTGTCTGTCTGTCTGACAATCTGTCTTGTCTGTCTGTCTGTCTGTCTGTCTGTCTGACAATCTGTCTTGTCTGTCTGTCTAACAATCTGTCTTGTCTGTCTGTCTGTCTAAAATAGCAGATCTACAAGCTCGTAGCGCGGCACTCGGTGCCGCGCTACGAGCTTGTAGATCTGCTATTTTTGGGGGCCACTGTCTGTCTGTCTGTCTGTCTGACAATCTGTCTTGTCTGTCTGTCTTGTCTGTCTGTCTGTCTGTCTGTCTGTCTAACAATCTGTCTTGTCTGTCTGTCTTGTCTGTCTGTCTGTCTGTCTGACAATCTGTCTTGTCTGTCTGTCTGTCTAAAATAGCAGACCTACAAGCTCGTAGCGCGGCACTCGGTGCCGCGCTACGAGCTTGTAGGTCTGCTATTTTTGGGGGCCACTGTCTGTCTGTCTGTCTGTCTGTCTGTCTGTCTAAAATAGCAGACCTACAAGCTTTTTCTTTTGTACAACTTGACCTATGTTTCTTCTTCTTATTGGGGAGATGGAGGCAGATCCTGTGGAAATACGCGCAGCGTAGCAGCTGGAGGGGCACTCACTTTTCCCCCCTTGTTTCTTTTTTGTTTGCTAACGTTTATCCGTTTGAAATCAGCAGCTTTCTAGTGAACGTGCTGGCGGTTTGAAAGCTGGAGACAGAATGACTTTTCATAGTATGATTCTGTGCATTCTGGGGAATATACGTTGTTTCATGGCACAAAACACTGATCTCCACCATAGTCACCCTCCGTTGAGACGAAGCCCGTCATTTCATGTTGCTGCTTGAGGGTGACTCAGAGCACAAGGAATTTACAAGCACACTTTCTGATCGTTTTTTTTTTGTTTGTACCTTTTTAGTGTCACCGCTGCTTTTAAAAATGGCCACTGCTGTTAAACATGTGTAATATGTGCACATGCTCACAATGCGCACACAAATTACACACATGTTCAAACACAAGGCATGTTTGTCTCCAGCTTTCTAAATGTCCATCCTGACTGAAGCCCAAGAGTTCCTAATAATACCCAATCTCAGGGTCCCAAAAGAGCTACAATTCCTGGGTGGACGTTCTTCCTTTACCTGTGGAAACCTTGCTTCAACTACAGGGGCTTAATAATCTAGGATTGCAGATTTTAGGGAACTAAAATTGGCTAAGTGTTAATGTTTCATTGTTGGAAATCCAACACGTACGAGCGGCGCACGTCTAGAAATAATATAGGTGGATGCAACTAATTTTTGTACATAAAAGTGCCATCTCTTTTTAAGTCTTCCAAGCGTTCTTTCCAAGTGAAATGCATCCTGGTACGTGGCGGGTCACTTCAGGCGGCTTGACCAGAGCATCCTGGTACGTGGCGGGTCACTTCAGGCGGCTTGACCAGAGCATAGGATAAAGACGCACAACGTTCTTGTGTCACGGTAGTCTATCACAACATGTAGCCATGTGCCCCCATCAAGGCATGTTACCAAAAACGTGTTCAACATGCATGAACTTTTGTGTCTTTCATCACTTTTTTTTCTTCTTTTTCAGATAGAAAATATATATATATATCAGACTGGTATCCATTCTGTCGCTTTGCAACGGAACTTTAAATGTTTTTGTAGGCATTGTTTTTTAAAAGCTCTGAGCCAAGCGGTCGGGTGACTATACGTGAAAACGGGAAGGAGAAAGGCCAATCGGTTGGCTTGGAGATGGAGCTCGTCTCCAGAAGATTAAGGAAAAAACAAACAAAAAAAACTTTACTGAATTACGTAGGTTAAAATGTAGTTGTATAGTATTGTTATTTCAATAGAATTGTCTTATTTTACCTCTCATTATTGTAAAGTAACATAGTAAATAATTATAAGGAAGACAACATATGTTTATTTTGTAAAGAAGTTACAGAATCTTATTGAACATAACCGTACTGTTTACCATTCCTCAACCATGACTTGATTCGCTGTCACTTTGTTGGAGGGTGTGATAGGGTAGCTTTGATAGGATAGTGACTGGTGTTCTGTTATCTCCAACGTCTCAGTATGTCCACGATGGACATATCATAGTAGAGCTATGATCTTAGCAGTATTGACTTCTGAAAATGTGACATTTTAATGGGAGAATAACAATGGTGGAAATCACCACAAAGTCACGCTAATACAGCAAGGATCAGGAGTCCATAAGGACACTAAAATGTAAGTCTAGGTCATTAATATAGCCAGCCTAACAGACTCGAGACTCAAGGTGCTGTGGCTGGACACTGGTTCAGAAGCGATGAAGATGAAACGTTCATCACAGAGTAGCCTTAGATATAGTGAAGGCGAACACAATAAGCTCAAAGTGGGTCTTGTTTTCCAAATGGTCATGAATTAAACTCACTTTCTTTTAATTAGTATTTTTTTAATGGGCTTTTTTGTAATAGAAAGCCTCTCAGTATTTAAATAAAGGTTACTGTCTGTCACACAACGCAAGACTTAATAGAGCAGACGAGATCCTGTTAGTGACTGTGCCAGTTCAAAACATTTTAATCTCATCCATTCACACATGTATTTTTACATAACTATTCTCCAGAAATGATATCTTGTGAATTTTTATCAATGATTAAAAAAAACCCATCAAATTGTTTCATATCAACTACAGCTAAATCGGGTTCTTCCAACACTTATATCATCTTCGAGGAGCATTATAATGGATGGTTTATAAATTCATAACAACAGATGGGCCGTAGGGATCCATTAGTTGGCAGCAGCTATGTACACTGTAAAAGAAAAAAAGCTGCTGTTTAAAAAGAATATATTTTTATGATACCCCATTTGCATGAGTAAACTGGCTGAATGGCTGGAAGTGTTCACATGTCAGTGCATGATGGGGGAGCTGCTTTCATCATTATGTCTTGCTTAGGGCTGCAACACTTCCATGTCATCGATTACAAATATATATTAAGAATCAATCCCTATATTTGGGGCATGTCATTATTGGTGAAGTAAAAAAAAAAAAAAGTAACAAAGTATGTTTCACTATTTTTGCATGACACTGTTGTGCAACAAAGTAGAAAATGACACTTAAAGGATGCATTTAGACATTTTCAACCTATCTTCATATAAGTGGTACTCACTAATGCTTATTATAAAATTGCACCATTTTTGTCTACTCTGCCTGTGTCTCAGAGAAGGGCTGTGGACAGTTCAGAAACCCGCCAATCAGTGACATCATCAATGGGGAATCCAAGTTAATAGAAATGGCAGGCTTCATATTCCTGAATTATTTGCATGCTATAATGGAAGCCATTGTTCTTGCGTTAATAAAAAACAAAATAAAACATTTGTTGTTTGAAAGAAAAAGAGTAAAATACAGTACAGTACAGTACAGTGCAGTACAGTACAGTACAGTACAGCACCACTCACTTCAAACATATCATGAGCGTTAGTGAGGACCAATTATAATATGTAGATAGGTTGAAAATGGGTGAAGTCGTCCTTTAAGTATTTAATTGACTTGTTGATGTGTAAAATTGATTTAAATGTCTATAACAAAAAATGCATTTTGATTAGCAAAGAGTAATCGCTAAGACTAAAGGATAGTTGCAGCCCTAGTCCTGTGTACTGTATATCTGCCTTCTGTAGCCAGTGGTGCATAGCCTCCACAATGCTACCATGCTATCTAGCTATATCACACCCCTCAACATCTTTGCTGGTCTGCCTATCCCTTTGTACAGTCATGTAAAAAACAAAAAACATAGTAACTGTAAGACCGATGTGTACTGTACGTGTGTGTTTTTCTTTGTTTTTATTCAAGGGACGGGAGGTGTGTTTGAGGTGTGCATTGTTTGGGGGTGGGGGGGGGGCTGGGGTTTGATCACTGTGTTATTTTCTCATAGTGTCATTTAGACCATGTTGAGTGTTTTGTGTATTTTCTGTGTAGTGGACTTCTTGCTGAGTCTGCGTCTAGCGCAGCCATAGTTTCATATTGATGTGTGTAGTACCTCTAATCCACCACAACTAGCAAAGTCCTTATTCTGCTAACGTGCATTTTAATAATATTTTTGTTTTGTTTTTTTCTTTCTTTTGTTTTTTTACTAAAAGAGAAAGAAAGCTACACATGTTATGTTCAGATTTTAATCACCTTTTATCCAAGTTCAAAAACACTGCTCTTTTTGTCTTATTGAAGTTGTATTATGTAGAGAAATAAATATGAGATAAAAAGCCAGCTGATATCAAAATTGCCAAACAAAAAGCTTTGGATGTAAACTTGAACTACAAAGGAACGCTTGGTTTTGACTGTGAGGTTGGTGAGAACGCTGCAGGGGGAGGAACGCTTATCTGTGTAACACTGGTGTGTGTTACAGTACCTAAAGCAGTGTTACACATCGCAGGGCCGGCGGTGGTACAGGTCAGGATAACATACAGCCAGGCACACTACAGTGGAAACCTGTTTACAATCCGTTTACAGAGGTACGTTTTTGGCCTTTTACCCAAACTGTTGTTTTTAATCTGGGATCCGTGTTTTATAAGACCTTACATGTGGCAAAAAAACAAACAAACAAACACACACAGAGATAACTCGAATGCCAAAATCACTAACATGGTAAGAGAGATTGAATCGACATACTTTTAAAGCTGCTTTTTATGAAATGTCAACATCCACATAGTTGCTTCCAAGATGAGCCTGAGAGGCACATTCATTTTTTACTCTACTGTGGTAGTGTCTCTGTTATGACACTGTACAATATCACTGGTCACCTCCTCAATTAGTTTTACCTTCCATCTTGAGAAGCACTTTGTTATATAATGTTGATACCAGGCTAGTATCCAGTTACTATTTGAAATGGACTTGTTTTGCTTCTTCTCAGCTGGTCATTTTAGACTGGAGCAGATAGCGTTATCTCATACGGGTGAGACTACACCCATTTGGCCTTCCAGGAAGACCACATCCAACTGTGAAATTAATTGAAAAGGGTTTCAATGAAGGATTTACACTGGCCTGGACATACTAACACTATATGTAGTGACCTCATACAAAGATGGCTGTTAAGCCTCTGGATGTTGAAGAGGACTCGTAGGTTTTGAGCTATTCTGAACACAAACTGACAGTGCAACTTCTCTACTGTACTAACAAATAAAGTAAAACTGATCCCCCCCCTCCCCAACTTTATTATTTTTGCAGTTATCTGTAAATTGCAGAAATTACCTCTTGAAGTTCTTACTACTACTCATGAAAAGAATTATGTCATCCTTGTCGTCTCAGCACTTTAAAATAATTTGTGTTCATAAGCAACAGGAAAAACATTATAGTAGCACACTTCCAAGTACATACAAAATACATCAAGTTAATGCCTTTTTCAATGGTCTGGCTGGAAAAGAAATACTCAGTGGATGAATTCTGTGTTGTTACTATGCCAATGTAATCTATCATGGGGAAGAGAGGAAAGGAAAAGCACAAATGAAAAAGAGAACACAGTTCTTCTGGTGTCTTCTATCATATCTACTGTATCTATCTATATCTATCTATCTATCTATCTATCTATCTATCTACCTACCTACCTACCTATCTACCTATCTATCTATCTATCTATCTAACCATGTCTCTTCTTGTTCTTCAACCTTTAGGGCCAAAATCCATTGAAATGTTTTAGTCCTGTCAGATGTATATCGTAAACTGTTCAATTACGAAATGGAAAATAAAATCTATTTTAAAGATCAATGCATTGTGACGTTTTTGTCCCATATACTGTATTCATGGTGTTTATTGATTCCATAGGAGGGGCTAGCACCCCTCAAAGCTGTATATAGGAGGGGCTAGCACCCCCTCAAAGCTGTATATAGGAGGGGCTAGCACCCTCAAAGCTGTATATAGGAGGGGCTAGCACCCCTCAAAGCTGTTTATAGGAGGGGCTAGTGCCCCTGAAAGCTGTTTATAGGAGGGGCTAGCTCCCCTCAAAGCTGTATACTGTTTATGCATGCCATGATTTTTTCCAATATCTCCTACTGTATTACTGTCTGGGGCCAAACCAATCACATCACTTTATAAACAAGCACTGAAAAGAATAGATAAAAAAACAATGAAATGGCATCTACAAGCTCATAGCGCGCCACCGAGTGGCGCGCTACGAGCTTGTAGGTCTGCTATTTTAGACAGACAGACAGACAGACAAGACAGATTGTTAGACAGACAGACAGACAGACAGACAGACAGTGGCCCCCAAAAATAGCAGACCTACAAGCTCGTAGCGCGGCACTTGGTGCCGCGCTACGAGCTTGTAGATCTGCTACTTAAAACCTTTGCTTCTGTAGAACGCCACAACGGTAAGGCCTTCCGGTCTGATTATCGGATACGTTATAGAGCTCCCAGAGACGCACGCGTGGAACTGTAGTACGTCCTCGGGCGACCTTTCTAGTCGACATGGCGCGCGCGAACGTTCCACTACACCGAGTGGCGCGCTACGAGCTTGTAGATCTGCTATTTAAAACCTTTGCTTCTTTAGAACGCCACAACGGTAAGGCCTTCCGGTCTGATTATCGGATATGTTATAGAGCTCCCAGAGACGCACGCGTGGAACTGTAGTACATCCTCGGACGACCTTTCTAGTCGACATGGCACGCGCGAACGTTCCACTACACCGAGTGGCGCGCTACGAGCTTGTAGATCTGCTATTTAAAACCTTTGCTTCTTTAGAACGCCACAACGGTAAGGCCCTCCGGTCTGATTATCGGATATGTTATAGAGCTCCCAGAGACGCACGCGTGGAACTGTAGTACGTCCTCGGGCGACCTTTCTAGTCGACATGGCGCGCGCGAACGTTCCACTACACCGAGTGGCGCGCTACGAGCTTGTAGGTCTGCTATTTTAGACAGACAGACAGACAGACAGACAAGACAGATTGTTAGACAGACAGACAGACAGACAGACAAGACAGATTGTTAGACAGACAGACAGACAGACAGACAGACAGTGGCCCCCAAAAATAGCAGACCTACAAGCTCGTAGTGCGGCACCCGGTGCCGCGCTACGAGCTTGTAGGTCTGCTATTTTGCTAGGGGGAACAACATATTTTCAGATGGGGGTCGGAGGCCAATTACATATCATTTTTGGGGTCCTTGGCATGAAATATTGAGCACCACTAATACAGAAATCATAGGTATAGGTCAGAATTTAGAAGACATTTTTTTTATTTTGACGTCAGGCCTAAATGGGTTAAACTGTGAGTACATAAATGTGAAGAGATTATATCAATGAACCCTGAGGATGTACAGTAGGCTGTATACTTGTCCTTAATGTAGATGCAGTAATGCTCCTATCTGGTCACCAGAGGCCAGTCTATGGACGGATACTATCATGTTCTCCCTAGTACTATTCAGCATTGGTGTTATGTTAAGGGCCATTCTCACTGTGCACTTTAACTACAACTATAATATCTATAACAAGAGACTGTTTTCACGTTTAAAATGTCATTTATAAAAGCTGACTGAATACAATTGTTTAGAATCTATACCAGTGCTTCTCAATTCGGGGTCCGGTGACCCCCAGGGGCCATTGGGGGTTGTCCAGGGGGTCCCCAGTAAACGTAGGTAATGCAACATCACAATGGTTTGCACATGACTAGACAGCAGCGCAGTCTGTTTTCACGTTTAAAGTGACATTTATAAAAGCTAACTGAGCATAAATGCTTAGAATGTATGCCAGTGCTTCTCAATTCGGGGTCCGGTGACCCCCAGGGGCCATTGGGGGTTGTCCAGGGGGTCCCCAGTAAACGTAGGTAATGCAACATCACAATGGTTTGAACACGACTAGACAGCAGCGCAGTCTGTTTTCACATTTAAAGTGACATTTATAAAAGCTAACTGAGCATAAATGCTTAGAATGTATTATTTACAAACACACAACTTGTGTGTTTGTAAATGAATCAATCAAGTGACTCGCTGAGTGTCTGACCGACTGACTCTCTGTCTGTCTGTCAGTCGGAATGACCTTTGACCTGACCTGTCCTGTGGGGACCGTGTCTGCTCTCTGGGGAAATAAAGAATGGAGGTGACATCATGCAGTGTTGTGTTTTTGGCAGCAAACTCATTTCAGTCCCTTGAATAGTTTTCATTTAGTCACATTTTAGTCACCTGGAATGTTTGAGTGTTTTAGGCAATGCCTCTGTGTGTGTGTGGTGCTGTCATATTATATGTGTAACTCCCTCCGAGCACAGACAGACACAAGTGGTTTCCTTGAAAGTGATTTATTTGAAGACTTGTGGATCCTCCAAATTCACCGTGAAAACTATAAACAATACAATAAAACAAGCACGTTACAATTAACATAAATACGACATGACATGCACAGCATGTAGATGCAAACATTTTACCAAAGTAAAATACAGACATAAAACAAATACCTCGTTGGCTGCGTGCAAATAACAAAGAAGGGAATCTCTTCAGTCTTAGGTCCTTATAACCTTTCTTATGACAGTCTCTTGTAACTTAGTCTCTTTGTGTGACCAGTGCAAACGGAGCTGCTGCACCCTGCTGCTGCTAGCTGCTTGTGGCTTGATTAATTAATTGCTTACACAAAAAAATTATGAACTTCTTCATTAAACAATGAAACTATATCACCTATAGTGGCAACGGTTACAATATGAATGTGTTTAAATGCCAGTGTAGCTGGTTCACACACACACACACACACACAATGCAGCAGGCATTGGACAACCTGACAGCCACCGACCTGGCAACCCTGAATGAGCCAATCAGCTGCCAGTCTCTGGTGTGTGTGTGTGTGAGAGAGAGAGAGTCCTCACAAGTACTGTTAAACAAACTCTACCCTAACGTCAAAGTACATTAAAACACTTTTTCCTTTCCAAAACAAACACAACGTACATTATGACAATATTTCACCCTTTGCATTGGTAAAATATACTTTTTTATTTTTTTCTTCCCTTCCTTCCAAAAAAACTAAAAGATAAAATTACCCAAAATCCATGTTTAAGAGTATTCCACGATGGTTCAGTGGTTCTGGCAGTTGCTGATGGTGTGAGAGGATGCTGGTTCGAGACAAGTCAAGATTCGTGACCTCGGACTAAGGACTAAGGATCCAGAATAAATAAATCAAAAATAAATCACTCTTTACCTTTTGGTCAAGTAAATGTACTATTGGAATGTATTTTGGCGGACATAATCCAAGATAATCCACTGTCAATTTGTAACAGTCAGCAGTGCCAGTTGGTGCCACAGGGTGGTGCACTGCTCCCTTTTGTTTTGCTTTGTGTAGAAGATCTGACGTCAATTCCAGCTCTTGCTATAGATAGACATGACATGACATGATGTGTGTCAAACAATTGTCACACATGGATGGATGATTAGCCGTGTTTATTTATTTATTTCCGGGGGGAATGAATGAATGAATGAATGACTAACCCTGTAAAACCCGGATTAATTTCTACTTGCAAAAAAACGATTTCAACCTTACTACTACTTTTTACTACTAGGACTTATCAGAGGAAATCATGTAAAATACCTTTTAGTCAACAAGTCAAAAGTACTAAGGATAAATCAATCCCGGCCCCTCCATAGGGCCGGGGGTCCGCGGAGGGGGTCCGCCGGGGGTCCGCGGAGGGGGTCCGCGGGGGTCCCCGGCCCTATCTCGGCCGTCCCTTGTCCGTTTCGGACGGGGGGAATCTCGTTCGAACCGGGCCGCCGTCCCGGACGCGCTCCCGGGGCTCTCGCGGTGGCAATAGTTGGAAATGACACGTCCACCAAGGGGAAACCTTGACCAGGCTATGGTGAGTATGCCAGTATGGCCACTATATGCGTGTACTATGTTGGCAGCAGTGCTCCGTTCACGTTTGTTTATTATATTAGTGCTGTCTACCGTTATACCTGGCTTAATATGGTCAATACTGACTCAGTCTAAAATATGCTTTGGCGGCCCCCCCCCCCCCCACCTCCTCTTGCTATAGACAGACATGACTTGACATGACATGACATGACATGATGTGTGTCAAACAATTGTCACACATGGATGGATGATTAGCCTTGTTTATTTATTTATTTCCGGGGGGAATGAATGAATGAATGAATGAATGAATGAATGAATGAATGAATGAATGAATGAATGAATGAATAAATGAATAAATGAATAAATGGATGGATGGATGGATGGATGGATGGATGAATCATATATTCCCGGGGGCATTTCTCTCCAGGTGAGGACAATGCCATCCAGTCAACCAAATATGGATGTCAGACGATCAGGCATCATCTCGTATGTATTACTTCTACTACTACTACTACTACACACACCCAAACACGCAAATGAAGGGGCATGGTTCCGGCTACTTTGTGGGATTATCTTATGCAAATGAAGGTGCGTGGTATGCAAATGAAGGGGCGTGGTATGCAAATGAAGGGGCATGGTATGCAAATGAAGGGGAGTGGTATGCAAATGAAGGGCGTGTGTCGGCTACTTTGTGGGATTCGTTTATGCAAATGAAGGTGCGTGGTATGCAAATGAAGGGGAGTGGTATGCAAATGAAGGGCGTGTTTCGGCTACTTTGTGGGATTAGTTTATGCAAATTAAGGGGCGTGGTATGCAAATGAAGGGGCGTGGTATGCAAATGAAGGGGCATGGTATGCAAATGAAGGGGAGTGGTATGCAAATGAAGGGCGTGTGTCGGCTACTTTGTGGGATTCGTTTATGCAAATGAAGGTGCGTGGTATGCAAATGAAGGGGAGTGGTATGCAAATGAAGGGCATGTTTCGGCTACTTTGTGGTATTAGTTTATGCAAATGAAGGGGTGTGGTATGCAAATGAAGGGGTGTGGTATGCAAATGAAGGGGCGTGGTATGCAAATGAATAGGAGTGGTATGCAAATGAATGGGAGTGGTATGCAAATTAAGGTGCATGGTATGCAAATGAAGGGGCATGGTATGCAAATGAAGGGGAGTGGTATGCAAATGAAGGGGAGTGGTATGCAAATGAAGGGGAGTGGTATGCAAATGAAGGGCATGTTTCGGCTACTTTGTGGGATTAGTTTATGCAAATGAAGGGCGTGGTTTCGACTACTTTGTGGGAACGGTTTATGCAAATTTGATGGGCGTGGTTTCGACTACCTTTGTGGGAACGGTTTATGCAAATTTGACGGGCGTGTTTCGGCTACTTTGTGTGGGTGGTTTATGCAAATGAAGGGCGTGGTTTTGACTACTTTGTGGGAACGGTTTATGCAAATTTGATGGGCGTGGTTTTGACTACTTTGTGGGGGTGGTTCATGCAAATGAAGGGCGTGGTTTCGACTACTTTGTGGGAACGGTTTATGCAAATTTGATGGGCGTGGTTTCGACTACTTTGTGGGAACGGTTTATGCAAATTTGATGGGCGTGGTTTCGACTACTTTGTGGGGGTGGTTCATGCAAATGAAGGGCGTGGTTTCGGCTACTTTGTGGGAACGGTTTATGCAAATGAAGGGCGTGGTTTCGACTACTTTGTGGGAACGGTTTATGCAAATGAAGGGCGTGGTTTCGACTACTTTGTGGGAACGGTTTATGCAAATTTGACGGGCGTGTTTCGGCTACTTTGTGGGGGTGGTTCATGCAAATGAAGGGCGTGGTTTCGACTACTTTGTGGGAACGATTTATGCAAATTTGATGGGCGTGGTTTCGACTACTTTGTGGGGGTGGTGCAAATGCATACCACGCCCCTTCATTTGAATAAACAACTCCCACAAATCAGCCGGGGGAAAAAAGGGGAGGCGGGGCTTAGGTTTGAAAGAGGCGGGTCTTACAAAAGGGGGGAAGGCGGGGCTTAGGTTTGACAGAGGCCTAAGTTAGCGAGAAAAGTCGTGAAAGTCACTTTGACGCGCGACAACGCGCCAACGCGCCAACGATAAAACATCACGGTCCGACGTTCGGATATGTCGGAGAGCTAGCCGAGACGAACGGTTCGGTGTCTCGGACGCACGCCTCCGACAGTCGTACAAAACGTCCTTCACTTTGGCTGTGTGCATGGGAGACCTCATAGACACATAGGCCCTCATTTATCAATTGAGTGTAAAATCTGCCCCAAATTCGAGTGTAGGTTTCGTAGTACACCCACGTCGAGTCGGCATTTACAAAGTGATCGCAGACAGCTGATCCTTCCTTAATTTCGTTCGGACGTTTATAAATGTGACGGCTGAAATCTATCTGGCACGCCCTATGAAATCAAGCCTCGCCCTCGTTTTTGCGACATGAACAACTGCAGTACGACCTTGGAAACCATAGTTTATGACGAAAAAAGTCACCCCCTCTCATACACACACAGACGCACGCACGCACACGCAACTTGCAAGTCCAACTGGTTTGTTGTAGCCTATCTTAAATAAATAAAGAACGAACACCTGTATGAATTAAATAAAGCTGTAGCTGTAGTACCCTGTCTGTTTCTCCTCTCGCCTCGCTTGCCTTGCTGCCCACACACACGCACACACATACGGGCCGTGGCCCAGTCAGTTTAGAGCTGGCCCAACTTTGAGCCTTAATTGTGCATGCACATTTCTGGTTATTAAACCACAGCATGCAAGCCGCCTTTGTTTTAAAATGGTTCCCCAAACCGTTCACAGTTCACACTTCACTATCGGCCGGGGATGCGCCCCCCCCCCCCCCCCCCCATGCTAATTTGCCCAGTCAATCATTTGATCCGTGCTACGCGCCTGCCGTGTGTTGTTAGTTGTTGTAGCCTATATTAAATTATTAAAGTATTTATTCATTTAATATAGCCTTATTTAAGGTTTATCCTTAAAACGACGAGATGTAACTCGAGAAAGACATGGCTGTAGAATTGCACTATACTATAGCCTACCCGTTGGTTGGTAGACTTGACTATAGCAGCATGCACTCTCGATCCAGTTAACTATTCCAGGAGGGGGGGGGGGGGGGCACCGGCATGCGCTCATGCAAAACACTGTTTAAATGGCTTAAGCATCAAAACTTGCAACATTGTTTTAATTGCGCGATTTTAACTGCTTGTAAAGTTGGTAATCTCCTACCAATTTCATATGACACAAAGACACATCGTTGATGTATTCCTTTCCTTTTTTTTTCTTTTTTTCTTTACATTTAGCCCATATACATACCTATACAGTTTTATATAAACATTTTAGGAGTGAATACATATGTTTCGATGCCTGTGACAGCCTCTCAGCTGGTCAAACAATGCTGCTCCGCTGTTCTACGACAAAAAACAGGTGAGGACAAAGCGTACGACAGCTCCCGACCAGACGTGAGTTTTGTCTTGGCACAAGATCATTTTCAATCTTTGGCGCAAATCGTAAATGCCGAAAATTGCGGTAATTTCGGCGTACACCCATATTTTGGCGTACGCACGGTTGATACATGAGGGCCATAGACTCTAACAGCATCCAGGCTGAAAAAGTGAAACGAGACCGCGCCTCCTAGAAAGGTCGCCCGAGGACGTTCTATAGATCCACGCGTGCGTCTCCAGGAGCTCTACAACATATCCGAAAATCTGACCGGAAGGCCTCACCGTCGTGGCGTTCTAGTGAAGCAAAGGTTTTACGTTCACGTGCGCCTACGCCGACGATCGTAACTCTGTTCGGGATGGGCCGAACACCTCTGCGATCGCGGCGACGAGCCGATCGTCGTGATGGTCTGTGTTTTTTTCTGCAACCTCGGGAACCTCAAATCTGACCCGAGGCCTAGCGTTGCAGTGTAGTTCCCTTTATCGGACGCTTGTAAGAGTCCCACAAAGTCGAGACCAACTCCATTTTATTCGTCATGTCCTGAATATGGATATTCGGGGGTGTTGGGTATTTTAAAAAATATCCTTCACCCCATTTGTAAGGCATTTGGCCCAAAGGTCAGCGTGGCTGACCTTTGACCTTTGCAAACGTTGTGGAAAGCCCAGACCGGCTCCATTGGATTCGGCACACTCTAAATATGAAGAGTGTGCGAAGAATAGGGTTAGGGAACATGTTTTAAAGGTTTGTTTTGTGTATTTCACACTTCTGTGGAGAGGAGAGGAGAGGAGGGAGAGGAGAGGCAGTCTTTTGGCGGACCTTTGACCTTTGCAAACGTCGTGGAAAGCCCAGACCGGCGCCATTGGATTCGGCATGCTCTTAATATGAACAATATGTCTAGTGTGTGAAGAATAACATTAATGAACATGTTGTGTTTTGTGTTTGGTCTGTTCACTCAAAAAGAGAGGAGAGCAGAGGAGGGGAGAGGCAGAGGCCTCCATTCATCTCACTGCCCATGTAATATCTATATCTGGCCACAGAGTGGGTGTGGCGCTGTTCTGAATTTCACTCCCAAATTACTCTTCTTCTCCAGTTTCTCTGACTTCCTGTGTGTGTGTGTCAGAAGACAGCAACAGAGGCAACAGAGACACAGGAGGAACACACCCATGACTGCCAGTACCACCACTACAACCTACCCATGCCCCACCTGCACCGTTAAGGACATAAGTGGACGTCATCATTGGATTCGATGGACAACCATCAGCAAGTAAGTAAGTAAGTGTGTGTGTGTGTGTGTGTGTGTGTGTGTGTGTGTGTGTGTGTGTGTGTGTGTGTGTGTGTGTGTGTGTGTGTGTGTGTGTGTGTGTGTGTGTGTGTGTGTGTGTGTGTGTGTGTGTGTGTGTGTACTGTACGTCGTGATCAATCAATGCCCCCAGACGAATGTGTGTGTGTGTGTGTGTGTGTGTGTGTGAACCAGCTACACTGGCATTTAAACACATTCATATTGTAACTGTTGCCCCTATAGGTGATATAGTTTGCTTTATTCCTAAAAGGTCATAATTAAGTCACATTTACGTTTAAAACATTATTTCATGTATTTGTGTCAAGTTGTTGTAATACTTTTATTTTGAAGAGTCAAAGTCATGTTCCGTGTCGTTTGGTCTGCTCATGTAAATTGGGTACACAGGTTTTTTGTGTAAGCAATCAAGCCACAAGCAGCTAGCAGCAGCAGGGTGCAGCAGCTCCCTTTGCACTGGTCACACAAAGAGACTAAGTTACAAGAGACTGTCATACAAGTCTTCAAATAAATCAGTTTCAAGGAAACCACTTGTGTCTGTCTGTCCTCGGAGGGAGTTACACATATAATATGTGTATGCTCAGTTAGCTTTTATAAACGTGAAAACAGACTGCGCTGCTGTCTAGTCATGTGCAAACCATTGTGATGTTGCATTACCTACGTTTACTGGTGACCCCCTGGAAATCCCCCAAGGGCACCAGGGGGTCCACGGACCCCTAATTGAGAAGCACTGGCATACATTCTAAGCATTTATGCTCAGTTAGCTTTTATAAATGTAACTTTAAACGTGAAAACAGACTGCGCTGCTGTCTAGTCTGTCTGTCTGTCTGTCTGTCTAAAATAGCAGACCTACAAGCTCGTAGCGCGGCACCGAGTGCCGTGCTACGAGCTTGTAGATCTGCTATTTTTGGGGGCCACTGGCTGTCTGTCTGTCTGTCTTGTCTGTCTAAAATAGCAGACCTACAAGCTCGTAGCGCGGCACTCGGTGCCGCGCTACGAGCTTGTAGATCTGCTATTTTTGGGGGCCACTGGCTGTCTGTCTGTCTGTCTGTCTGTCTGTCTGTCTAAAATAGCAGACCTACAAGCTTTTTCTTTTGTACAACTTGACCTATGTTTCTTCTTCTTATTGGGGAGATGGAGGCAGATCCTGTGGAAATACGCGCAGCGTAGCAGCTGGAGGGGCTCTCACTTTTCCCCCCTTGTTTCTTTTTTGTTTGCTAACGTTTATCCGTTTGAAATCAGCAGCTTTCTAGTGAACGTGCTGGCGGTTTGAAAGCTGGAGACAGAATGACTTTTCATAGTATGATTCTGTGCATTCTGGGGAATATACGTTGTTTCATGGCACAAAACACTGATCTCCACCATAGTCACCCTCCGTTGAGACGAAGCCCGTCATTTCATGTTGCTGCTTGAGGGTGACTCAGAGCACAAGGAATTTACAAGCACACTTCCTGATCGTTTTTTTTTTTTTGTACCTTTTTAGTGTCACCGCTGCTTTTAAAAATGGCCACTGCTGTTAAACATGTGTAATATGTGCACATGCTCACAATGCGCACACAAATTACACACATGTTCAAACACAAGGCATGTTTGTCTCCAGCTTTCTAAATGTCCATCCTGACTGAAGCCCAAGAGTTCCTAATAATACCCAATCTCAGGGTCCCAAAAGAGCTACAATTCCTGGGTGGACGTTCTTCCTTACCTGTGGAAACCTTGCTTCGACTACAGGGGCTTAATAATCTAGGATTGCAGATTTTAGGGAACTAAAATTGGCTAGTGTTAATGTTTCATTGTTGGAAATCCAACACGTACGAGCGGCGCACGTCTAGAAATAATATAGGTGGATGCAACTCATTTTTGTACATAAAAGTGCCATCTCTTTTTAAGTCTTCCAAGCGTTCTTTCCAAGTGAAATGCATCCTGGTACGTGGCGGGTCACTTCAGGCGGCTTGACCAGAGCATCCTGGTACGTGGCGGGTCACTTCAGGCGGCTTGACCAGAGCATCCTGGTACGTGGCGGGTCACTTCAGGCGGCTTGACCAGAGCATAGGATAAAGACGCACAACGTTCTTGTGTCACGGTAGTCTATCACAACATGTAGCCATGTGCCCCCATCAAGGCATGTTACCAAAAACGTGTTCAACATGCATGAACTTTTGTGTCTTTCATCACTTTTTTTTTTTTTTTCAGATAGAAAATATATATATATATCAGACTGGTATCCATTCTGTCGCTTTGCAACGGAACTTTAAATGTTTTTGTAGGCATTGTTTTTTAAAAGCTCTGAGCCAAGCGGTCGGGTGACTATACGTGAAAACGGGAAGGAGAAAGGCCAATCGGTTGGCTTGGAGATGGAGCTCGTCTCCAGAAGATTAAGGAAAAAACAAACAAAAAAAACTTTACTGAATTACGTAGGTTAAAATGTAGTTGTATAGTATTGTTATTTCAATAGAATTGTCTTATTTTACCTCTCATTATTGTAAAGTAACATAGTAAATAATTATAAGGAAGACAACATATGTTTATTTTGTAAAGAAGTTACAGAATCTTATTGAACATAACCGTACTGTTTACCATTCCTCAACCATGACTTGATTCGCTGTCACTTTGTTGGAGGGTGTGATAGGGTAGCTTTGATAGGATAGTGACTGGTGTTCTGTTATCTCCAACGTCTCAGTATGTCCACGATGGACATATCATAGTAGAGCTATGATCTTAGCAGTATTGACTTCTGAAAATGTGACATTTTAATGGGAGAATAACAATGGGGGAAATCACCACAAAGTCACGCTAATACAGCAAGGATCAGGAGTCCATAAGGACACTAAAATGTAAGTCTAGGTCATTAATATAGCCAACCTAACAGACTCAAGACTCAAGGTGCTGTGGCTGGACACTGGTTCAGAAGCGATGAAGATGAAACGTTCATCACAGAGTAGCCTTAGATATAGTGAAGGCGAACACAATAAGCTCAAAGTGGGTCTTGTTTTCCAAATGGTCATGAATTAAACTCACTTTTTTTTAATTAGTATTTTTTGAATGGGCTTTTTTGTAATAGAAAGCCTCTCAGTATTTAAATAAAGGTTACTGTCTGTCACACAACGCAAGACTTAATAGAGCAGACGAGATCCTGTTAGTGACTGTGCCAGTTCAAAACATTTTAATCTCATCCATTCACACATGTATTTTCACATAACTATTCTCCAGAAATGATATCTTGTGAATTTTTATCAATGATAAATAAAAAAACATCAAATTGTTTCATATCAACTACAGCTAAATCGGGTTCTTCCAACACTTATATATCATCTTCGAGGAGCATTATAATGGATGGTTTATAAATTCATAACAACAGATGGGCCGTAGGGATCCATTAGTTGGCAGCAGCTATGTACACTGTAAAAGAAAAAAGCTGCTGTTTAAAAAGAATATTTTTTTATGATACCCCATTTGCATGAGTAAACTGGCTGAATGGCTGGAAGTGTTCACATGTCAGTGCATGATGGGGGAGCTGGTTTCATCATTATGTCTTGCTTAGGGCTGCAACACTTCCATGTCATCGATTACAAATATATATTAAGAATCAATCCCTATATTTGGGGCATGTCATTATTGGTGAAGTAAAAAAAAAAAAGTAACAAAGTATGTTTCACTATTTTTGCATGACACTGTTGTGCAACAAAGTAGAAAATGACACTTAAAGGATGCATTTAGACATTTTCAACCTATCTTCATATAAGTGGTACTCACTAATGCTTATTATAAAATTGCACCATTTTTGTCTACTCTGCCTGTGTCTCAGAGAAGGGCTGTGGACAGTTCAGAAACCCGCCAATCAGTGACATCATCAATGGGGATTCCAAGTTAATAGAAATTGCAGGCTTCATATTCCTGAATTATTTGCATGCTATAATGGAAGCCATTGTTCTTGCGTTAATAAAAAACAAAATAAAACATTTGTTGTTTGAAAGAAAAAGAGTACAGTACAGTACAGTACAGTACAGTACAGTACAGTACAGTACAGCACCACTCACTTCAAACATATCATGAGCGTTAGTGAGGACCAATTATAATATGTAGATAGGTTGAAAATGGGTGAAGTCGTCCTTTAAGTATTTAATTGACTTGTTGATGTGTAAAATTGATTTAAATGTCTATAACAAAAGATGCATTTTGATTAGCAAAGAGTAATCGCTAAGACTAAAGGATAGTTGCAGCCCTAGTCCTGTGTACTGTATATCTGCCTTCTGTAGCCAGTGGTGCATAGCCTCCACAATGCTACCATGCTATCTAGCTATATCACACCCCTCAACATCTTTGCTGGTCTGCCTATCCCTTTGTACAGTCATGTAAAAAACAAAAAACATAGTAATGGTAAGACCGATGTGTGTACGTGTGTTTTTCTTTGTTTTTATTCAAGGGACGGGAGGTGTGTTTGAGGTGTGCATTGTTTGGGGGTGGGGGGGCTGGGGTTTGATCACTGTTATTTTCTCATAGTGTCATTTAGACCATGTTGAGTGTTTTGTGTATTTTCTGTGTAGTGGACTTCTTGCTGAGTCTGCGTCTAGCGCAGCCATAGTTTCATATTGATGTGTGTGTAGTACCTCTAATCCACCACAACTAGCAAAGTCCTTATTCTGCTAACGTGCATTTTAATAATATTTTTGTTTTGTTTTTTTCTTTCTTTTGGTTTTTTTACTAAAAGAGAAAGAAAGCTACACATGTTATGTTCAGATTTTAATCACCTTTTATCCAAGTTCAAAAACACTGCTCTTTTTGTCTTATTGAAGTTGTATTATGTAGAGAAATAAATATGAGATAAAAAGCCAGCTGATATCAAAATTGCCAAACAAAAAGCTTTGGATGTAAACTTGAACTACAAAGGAACGCTTGGTTTTGACTGTGAGGTTGGTGAGAACGCTGCAGGGGGAGGAACGCTTATCTGTGTAACACTGGTGTGTGTTACAGTACCTAAAGCAGTGTTACACATCGCAGGGCCGGCGCTGGTACAGGTCAGGATAACATACAGCCAGGCACACTACAGTGGAAACCTGTTTACAATCCGTTTACAGATGTACGTGTTTGGCCTTTTACCCAAACTGTTGTTTTTAATCTGGGATCCGTGTTTTATAAGACCTTACATGTGGCAAAAAAACAAACAAACAAACACACACAGAGATAACTCGAATGCCAAAATCACTAACATGGTAAGAGAGATTGAATCGACATACTTTTAAAGCTGCTTTTTATGAAATGTCAACATCCACATAGTTGCTTCCAAGATGAGCCTGAGAGGCACATTCATTGTTTACTCTACTGTGGTAGTGTCTCTGTTATGACACTGTACAATATCACTGGTCACCTCCTCAATTAGTTTTACCTTCCATCTTGAGAAGCACTTTGTTATATAATGTTGATACCAGGCTAGTATCCAGTTACTATTTGAAATGGACTTGTTTTGCTTCTTCTCAGCTGGTCATTTTAGACTGGAGCAGATAGCGTTATCTCATATGGGTGAGACTACACCCATTTGGCCTTCCAGGAAGACCACATCCAACTGTGAAATGAATTGAAAAGGGTTTCAATGAAGGATTTACACTGGCTTGGACATACTAACACTATATGTAGTGACCTCATACAAAGATGGCTGTTAAGCCTCTGGATGTTGAAGAGGACTCGTAGGTTTTGAGCTATTCTGAACACAAACTGACAGTGCAACTTCTCTACTGTACTAAAAAATAAAGTAAAACTGATCCCCCCCCTCCCCAACTTTATTATTTTTGCAGTTATCTGTAAATTGCAGAAATTACCTCTTGAAGTTCTTACTACTACTCATAAAAAGAATTATGTCATCCTTGTCGTCTCAGCACTTTAAAATAATTTGTGTTCATAAGCAACAGGAAAAACATTATAGTAGCACACTTCCAAGTACATACAAAATACATCAAGTTAATGCCTTTTTCAATGGTCTGGCTGGAAAATAAATACTCAGTGGATGAATTCTGTGTTGTTACTATGCCAATGTAATCTATCATGGGGAAGAGAGGAAAGGAAAAGCACAAATGAAAAAGAGAACACAGTTCTTCTGGTGTCTTCTATCATATCTACTGTATCTATCTATATCTATCTATCTATCTACCTATCTACCTATCTACCTATCTATCTATCTATCTATCTATCTAACCATGTCTCTTCTTGTTCTTCAACCTTTAGGGCCAAAATCCATTGAAATGTTTTAGTCCTGTCAGATGTATATCGTAAACTGTTCAATTACGAAATGGAAAATAAAATCTATTTTAAAGATCAATGCATTGTGACGTTTTTGTCCCATATACTGTATTCATGGTGTTTATTGATTCCATAGGAGGGGCTAGCACCCCTCAAAGCTGTATATAGGAGGGGCTAGCTCCCCTTAAAGCTGTTTATAGGAGGGGCTAGTGCCCCTAAAGCTGTTTATAGGAGGGGCTAGCTCCCCTCAAAGCTGTATATAGGAGGGGCTAGCTCCCCTTAAAGCTGTTTATAGGAGGGGCTAGTGCCCCTGAAAGCTGTTTATAGGAGGGGCTAGCTCCCCTCAAAGCTGTATACTGTTTATGCATGCCATGATTTTTTCCAATATCTCCTACTGTATTACTGTCTGGGGCCAAACCAATCACATCACTTTATAAACAAACACTGAAAATAATAGATAAAAAAACAATGAAATGGCATCTACAAGCTCATAGCGCGCCACTGAGTGGCGCGCTACGAGCTTGTAGATCTGCTATTTAAAACCTTTGCTTCTTTAGAACGCCACAACGGTAAGGCCCTCCGGTCTGATTATCGGATATGTTATAGAGCTCCACGAGACGCACGTGTGGAACTGTAGTACGTCCTCGGGCGACCTTTCTAGTCGACATGGCGCGCGAACGTTCCACTACACCGAGTGGCGCGCTACGAGCTTGTAGATCTGCTACTTAAAACCTTTGCTTCTGTAGAACGCCACAACGGTAAGGCCTTCCGGTCTGATTATCGGATATGTTATAGAGCTCCCAGAGACGCACGCGTGGAACTGTAGTACATCCTCGGACGACCTTTCTAGTCGACATGGCACGCGCGAACGTTCCACTACACCGAGTGGCGCGCTACGAGCTTGTAGATCTGCTATTTAAAACCTTTGCTTCTTTAGAACGCCACAACGGTAAGGCCCTCCGGTCTGATTATCGGATATGTTATAGAGCTCCCAGAGACGCACGCGTGGAACTGTAGTACGTCCTCGGGCGACCTTTCTAGTCGACATGGCGCGCGCGAACGTTCCACTACACCGAGTGGCGCGCGACGAGCTTGTAGGTCTGCTATTTAAAACCTTTGCTTCTGTAGAACGCCACAACGGTAAGGCCTTCCGGTCTGATTATCGGATATGTTATAGAGCTCCCAGAGACGCACGCGTGGAACTGTAGTACGTCCTCGGGCGACCTTTCTAGTCGACATGGCGCGCGCGAACGTTCCACTACACCGAGTGGCGCGCTACGAGCTTGTAGGTCTGCTATTTTAGACAGACAGACAGACAGACAGACAAGACAGATTGTTAGACAGACAGACAGACAGACAGACAGACAAGACAGATTGTTAGACAGACAGACAGACAGACAGACAGACAGACAGACAGTGGCCCCCAAAAATAGCAGACCTACAAGCTCGTAGTGCGGCACCCGGTGCCGCGCTACGAGCTTGTAGGTCTGCTATTTTGCTAGGGGGAACAACATATTTTCAGATGGGGGTCGGAGGCCAATTACATATCATTTTTGGGGTCCTTGGCATGAAATATTGAGCACCACTAATACAGAAATCATAGGTATAGGTCAGAATTTAGAAGACATTTTTTTTATTTTGACGTCAGGCCTAAATGGGTTAAACTGTGAGTACATAAATGTGAAGAGATTATATCAATGAACCCTGAGGATGTACAGTAGGCTGTATACTTGTCCTTAATGTAGATGCAGTAATGCTCCTATCTGGTCACCAGAGGCCAGTCTATGGACGGATACTATCATGTTCTCCCTAGTACTATTCAGCATTGGTGTTATGTTAAGGGCCATTCACACTGTGCACTTTAACTACAACTATAATATCTATAACAAGAGACTGTTTTCACGTTTAAAATGTCATTTATAAAAGCTGACTGAATACAATTGTTTAGAATCTATACCAGTGCTTCTCAATTCGGGGTCCGGTGACCCCCAGGGGCCATTGGGGGTTGTCCAGGGGGTCCCCAGTAAACGTAGGTAATGCAACATCACAATGGTTTGAACACGACTAGACAGCAGCGCAGTCTGTTTTCACATTTAAAGTGACATTTATAAAAGCTAACTGAGCATAAATGCTTAGAATGTATTATTTACAAACACACAACTTGTGTGTTTGTAAATGAATCAATCAAGTGACTCGCTGAGTGTCTGACCGACTGACTCTCTGTCTGTCTGTCTGTCAGTCGGAATGACCTTTGACCTGACCTGTCCTGTGGGGACCGTGTCTGCTCTCTGGGGAAATAAAGAACGGAGGTGACATCATGCAGTGTTGTGTTTTTGGCAGCAAACTCATTTCAGTCCCTTGAATAGTTTTCATTTAGTCACATTTTAGTCACCTGGAATGTTTGAGTGTTTTAGGTAATGCCTCTGTGTGTGTGTGGTGCTGTCATATTATATGTGTAACTCCCTCCGAGCACAGACAGACACAAGTGGTTTCCTTGAAAGTGATTTATTTGAAGACTTGTGGATCCTCCAAATTCACCGTGAAAACTATAAACAATACAATAAAACAAGCACGTTACAATTAACATAAATACGACATGACATGCACAGCATGTAGATGCAAACATTTTACCAAAGTAAAATACAGACATAAAACAAATACCTCGTTGGCTGCGTGCAAATAACAAAGAAGGGAATCTCTTCAGTCTTAGGTCCTTATAACCTTTCTTATGACAGTCTCTTGTAACTTAGTCTCTGTGTGTGACCAGTGCAAACGGAGCTGCTGCACCCTGCTGCTGCTAGCTGCTTGTGGCTTGATTAATTAATTGCTTACACAAAAAAATTATGAACTTCTTCATTAAACAATGAAACTATATCACCTATAGTGGCAACGGTTACAATATGAATGTGTTTAAATGCCAGTGTAGCTGGTTCACACACACACACACAATGCAGCAGGCATTGGACAACCTGACAGCCACCGACCTGGCAACCCTGAATGAGCCAATCAGCTGCCAGTCTCTGGTGTGTGTGTGTGTGAGAGAGAGAGAGTCCTCACAAGTACTGTTAAACAAACTCTACCCTAACGTCAAAGTACATTAAAACACTTTTTCCTTTCCAAAACAAACACAACGTACATTATGACAATATTTCACCCTTTGCATTGGTAAAATAGACTTTATTTTTTTGTCTTCCCTTCCAAAAAAACAAAAAGATAAAATTACCCAAAATCCATGGTTAAGAGTATTCCACGGTGGCTCAGTGGTTTGGGCAGCTTCCTATGGTGCCTGCCAGAGGACGCTGGTTCGAGTCAAGATTCGTGACCTCGGACCAAGGACTAAGGATCCAGAATAAATAAATCAAAATAAATCACTCTTTACCTTTTGGTCAAGTAAATGTACTATTGGAATGTATTTTGGCGGACATAATCCAAGATAATCCACTGTCAATTTGTAACAGTCAGCAGTGCCAGTTGGTGCCACAGGGTGGTGCACTGCTCCCTTTTGTTTTGCTTTGTGTAGAAGATCTGACGTCAATTCCACCTCTTGCTATAGATAGACATGACATGACATGATGTGTGTCAAACAATTGTCACACATGGATGGATGATTAGCCGTGCTTATTTATTTATTTCCGGGGGGAATGAATGAATGAATGAATGACTAACCCTGTAAAACCCGGACTAATTTCTACTTGCAAAAAAACTATTTCAACCTTACTACTACTTTTTACTACTAGGACTTATCAGAGGAAATCATGTAAAATAAATTAGTCAACAAGTCAAAAGTCAAGACAAGGACTAAGGACTAAGGATAAATCAATCCCGGCCCCTCCATAGGGCCGGGGGTCCGCGGAGGGGGTCCGCCGGGGGTCCGCGGAGGGGGTCCGCGGGGGTCCCCGGCCCTATCTCGGCCGTCCCTTGTCCGTTTCGGACGGGGGGAATCTCGTTCGAACCGGGCCGCCGTCCCGGACGCGCTCCCGGGGCTCTCGCGGTGGCAATAGTTGGAAATGACACGTCCACCAAGGGGAAACCTTGACCAGGCTATGGTGAGTATGCCAGTATGGCCACTATATGCGTGTACTATGTTGGCAGCAGTGCTCCGTTCACGTTTGTTTATTATATTAGTGCTGTCTACCGTTATACCTGGCTTAATATGGTCAATACTGACTCAGTCTAAAATATGCTTTGGCGGCCCCCCCCCCCCCCCCCACCTCCTCTTGCTATAGACAGACATGACTTGACATGACATGACATGACATGATGTGTGTCAAACAATTGTCACACATGGATGGATGATTAGCCTTGTTTATTTATTTATTTCCGGGGGGAATGAATGAATGAATGAATAAATGAATAAATGAATAAATAAATGGATGGATGGATGGATGGATGGATGAATCATATATTCCCGGGGGCATTTCTCTCCAGGTGAGGACAATGCCATCCAGTCAACCAAATATGGATGTCAGACGATCAGGCATCATCTCGTATGTATTACTTCTACTACTACTACTACTACTACACACACCCAAACACGCAAATGAAGGGGCATGGTTCCGGCTACTTTGTGGGATTGGTTTATGCAAATGAAGGGGAGTGGTATGCAAATGAAGGGGCGTGGTATGCAAATGCAGGGGCGTGGTATGCAAATGAAGGGGAGTGGTATGCAAATGAAGGGGCATGGTTCCGGCTACTTTGTGGGATTATCTTATGCAAATGAAGGTGCGTGGTATGCAAATGAAGGGGCATGGTATGCAAATTAAGGGGCATGGTATGCAAATGAAGGGGAGTGGTATGCAAATGAAGGGCGTGTTTCGGCTACTTTGTGGGATTAGTTTATGCAAATTAAGGGGCGTGGTATGCAAATGAAGGGGCGTGGTATGCAAATGAAGGGGCATGGTATGCAAATGAAGGGGAGTGGTATGCAAATGAAGGGCGTGTGTCGGCTACTTTGTGGGATTCGTTTATGCAAATGAAGGTGCGTGGTATGCAAATGAAGGGGAGTGGTATGCAAATGAAGGGGAGTGGTATGCAAATGAAGGGCATGTTTCGGCTACTTTGTGGTATTAGTTTATGCAAATGAAGGGGTGTGGTATGCAAATGAAGGGGTGTGGTATGCAAATGAAGGGGCGTGGTATGCAAATGAATAGGAGTGGTATGCAAATGAATGGGAGTGGTATGCAAATTAAGGGGCATGGTATGCAAATGAAGGGGAGTGGTATGCAAATGAAGGGCGTGTTTCGGCTACTTTGTGGGATTAGTTTATGCAAATTAAGGGGCGTGGTATGCAAATGAAGGGGCGTGGTATGCAAATGAAGGGGCATGGTATGCAAATGAAGGGGAGTGGTATGCAAATGAAGGGCGTGTGTCGGCTACTTTGTGGGATTCGTTTATGCAAATGAAGGTGCGTGGTATGCAAATGAAGGGGAGTGGTATGCAAATGAAGGGGAGTGGTATGCAAATGAAGGGCATGTTTCGGCTACTTTGTGGTATTAGTTTATGCAAATGAAGGGGTGTGGTATGCAAATGAAGGGGTGTGGTATGCAAATGAAGGGGCGTGGTATGCAAATGAATAGGAGTGGTATGCAAATGAATGGGAGTGGTATGCAAATGAAGGTGCATGGTATGCAAATGAAGGGGCATGGTATGCAAATGAAGGGGAGTGGTATGCAAATGAAGGGGAGTGGTATGCAAATGAAGGGGAGTGGTATGCAAATGAAGGGCATGTTTCGGCTACTTTGTGGGATTAGTTTATGCAAATGAAGGGCGTGGTTTCGACTACTTTGTGGGAACGGTTTATGCAAATTTGATGGGCGTGGTTTCGACTACCTTTGTGGGAACGGTTTATGCAAATTTGACGGGCGTGTTTCGGCTACTTTGTGTGGGTGGTTTATGCAAATGAAGGGCGTGGTTTTGACTACTTTGTGGGAACGGTTTATGCAAATTTGATGGGCGTGGTTTTGACTACTTTGTGGGGGTGGTTCATGCAAATGAAGGGCGTGGTTTCGACTACTTTGTGGGAACGGTTTATGCAAATTTGATGGGCGTGGTTCCGACTACTTTGTGGGAACGGTTTATGCAAATTTGATGGGCGTGGTTTCGACTACTTTGTGGGGGTGGTTCATGCAAATGAAGGGCGTGGTTTCGGCTACTTTGTGGGAACGGTTTATGCAAATGAAGGGCGTGGTTTCGACTACTTTGTGGGAACGGTTTATGCAAATGAAGGGCGTGGTTTCGACTACTTTGTGGGAACGGTTTATGCAAATTTGACGGGCGTGTTTCGGCTACTTTGTGGGGGTGGTTCATGCAAATGAAGGGCGTGGTTTCGACTACTTTGTGGGAACGGTTCATGCAAATTTGACGGGCGTGGTTTCGACTACTTTGTGGGGGTGGTTCATGCAAATGAAGGGCGTGGTTTCGATCACTTTGTGGGGGTGGTTCATGCAAATGAAGGGCGTGGTTTCGATCACTTTGTGGGGGTGGTTCATGCAAATGAAGGGCGTGGTTTCGACTACTTTGTGGGAACGGTTTATGCAAATTTGACGGGCGTGTTTCGGCTACTTTGTGGGGGTGGTTCATGCAAATGAAGGGCGTGGTTTCGACTACTTTGTGGGAACGGTTTATGCAAATTTGATGGGCGTGGTTTCGACTACTTTGTGGGAACGGTTTATGCAAATTTGACGGGCGTGTTTCGGCTACTTTGTGGGGGTGGTTCATGCAAATGAAGGGCGTGGTTTGGACTACTTTGTGGGAACGGTTTATGCAAATTTGACGGGCGTGTTTCGGCTACTTTGTGGGGGTGGTTCATGCAAATGAAGGGCGTGGTTTCGACTACTTTGTGGGAACGGTTCATGCAAATTTGACGGGCGTGGTTTCGACTACTTTGTGGGGGTGGTTCATGCAAATGAAGGGCGTGGTTTCGATCACTTTGTGGGGGTGGTTCATGCAAATGAAGGGCGTGGTTTCGATCACTTTGTGGGGGTGGTTCATGCAAATGAAGGGCGTGGTTTCGACTACTTTGTGGGAACGGTTTATGCAAATTTGACGGGCGTGTTTCGGCTACTTTGTGGGGGTGGTTCATGCAAATGAAGGGCGTGGTTTCGACTACTTTGTGGGAACGGTTTATGCAAATTTGATGGGCGTGGTTTCGACTACTTTGTGGGAACGGTTTATGCAAATTTGACGGGCGTGTTTCGGCTACTTTGTGGGGGTGGTTCATGCAAATGAAGGGCGTGGTTTGGACTACTTTGTGGGAACGGTTTATGCAAATTTGACGGGCGTGTTTCGGCTACTTTGTGGGGGTGGTTCATGCAAATGAAGGGCGTGGTTTCGACTACTTTGTGGGAACGGTTTATGCAAATTTGATGGGCGTGGTTTCGACTACTTTGTGGGAACGGTTTATGCAAATTTGATGGGCGTGGTTTCGACTACTTTGTGGGAACGGTTTATGCAAATGAAGGGCGTGGTTTCGACTACTTTGTGGGAACGGTCTATGCAAATTTGACGGGCGTGTTTCGGCTACTTTGTGGGGGTGGTTCATGCAAATGAAGGGCGTGGTTCAGACTACTTTGTGGGAACGGTTTATGCAAATTTGATGGGCGTGGTTTCGACTACTTTGTGGGGGTGGTTCATGCAAATGAAGGGCGTGGTTTCGACTACTTTGTGGGAACGGTTTATGCAAATTTGACGGGCGTGTTTCGGCTACTTTGTGGGGGTGGTTTATGCAAATGAAGGGCGTGGTTTCGATCACTTTGTGGGAACGGTTTATGCAAATTTGATGGGCGTGGTTTCGACTACTTTGTGGGGGTGGTTCATGCAAATGAAGGGCGTGGTTTCGACTACTTTGTGGGAACGGTTTATGCAAATTTGACGGGCGTGTTTCGGCTACTTTGTGGGGGTGGTTCATGCAAATGAAGGGCGTGGTTTGGACTACTTTGTGGGAACGGTTTATGCAAATTTGACGGGCGTGGTTTGGACTACTTTGTGGGGGTGGTTCATGCAAATGAAGGGCGTGGTTTCGACTACTTTGTGGGAACGGTTTATGCAAATTTGATGGGCGTGGTTTCGACTACTTTGTGGGAACGGTTTATGCAAATTTGATGGGCGTGGTTTCGACTACTTTGTGGGGGTGGTTCATGCAAATGAAGGTCGTGGTTTCGACTACTTTGTGGGAACGGTTTATGCAAATTTGACGGGCGTGTTTCGGCTACTTTGTGGGGGTGGTTTATGCAAATGAAGGGCGTGGTTTCGACTACTTTGTGGGAACGGTTTATGCAAATTGGTTCAGACTACTTTGTGGGAGTGGGTTATGCAAATTTGATGGGCGTGGTTTCGACTACTTTGTTTGGGTGGTTCATGCAAATGAAGAGCGTGGTTTCGACTACTTTGTGGGAACGGTTTATGCAAATTTGATGGGCGTGGTTTCGACTACTTTGTGGGGGTGGTTCATGCAAATGAAGGGCGTGGTTTCGACTACTTTGTGGGGGTGGTTAATGCAAATGAAGGGGAGTGGTTCCGACTACTTTGTGGGTTAGGGTTATACAAATTTGATAGGCGTGGTTTCGACTACTTTGTGGGAGGGGTTTATGCAAATGAAGGGGAGTGGTTCTGACTACTTTGTGGGGGTGGTTTATGCAAATTAGTGGGCGTGGTTTCAACTACTTTGTGGGGGTGGTGCAAATGCATACCACGCCCCTTCATTTGAATAAACAACTCCCACAAATCAGCCGGGGGAAAAAAGGGGAGGCGGGGCTTAGGTTTGAAAGAGGCGGGTCTTACAAAAGGGGGGAAGGCGGGGCTTAGGTTTGACAGAGGCCTAAGTTAGCGAGAAAAGTCGTGAAAGTCACTTTGACGCGCGACAACGCGCCAACGATAAAACATCACGGTCCGACGTTCGGATATGTCGGAGAGCTAGCCGAGACGAACGGTTCGGTGTCTCGGACGCACGCCTCCGACAGTCGTACAAAACGTCCTTCACTTTGGCTGTGTGCATGGGAGACCTCATAGACACATAGGCCCTCATTTATCAATTGAGTGTAAAATCTGCCCCAAATTCGAGTGTAGGTTTCGTAGTACACCCACGTCGAGTCGGCATTTACAAAGTGATCGCAGACAGCTGATCCTTCCTTAATTTCGTTCGGACGTTTATAAATGTGACGGCTGAAATCTATCTGGCACGCCCTATGAAATCAAGCCTCGCCCTCGTTTTTGCGACATGAACAACTGCAGTACGACCTTGGAAACCATAGTTTATGACGAAAAAAGTCACCCCCTCTCATACACACACAGACGCACGCACGCACACGCAACTTGCAAGTCCAACTGGTTTGTTGTAGCCTATCTTAAATAAATAAAGAACGAACACCTGTATGAATTAAATAAAGCTGTAGCTGTAGTACCCTGTCTGTTTCTCCTCTCGCCTCGCTTGCCTTGCTGCCCACACACACGCACACACATACGGGCCGTGGCCCAGTCAGTTTAGAGCTGGCCCAACTTTGAGCCTTAATTGTGCATGCAAATTTCTGGTTATTAAACCACAGCATGCAAGCCGCCTTTGTTTTAAAATGGTTCCCCAAACCGTTCACAGTTCACACTTCACTATCGGCCGGGGATGCGCCCCCCCCCCCACCCCCCATGCTAATTTGCCCAGTCAATCATTTGATCCGTGCTACGCGCCTGCCGTGTGTTGTTAGTTGTTGTAGCCTATATTAAATTATTAAAGTATTTATTCATTTAATATAGCCTTATTTAAGGTTTATCCTTAAAACGACGAGATGTAACTCGAGAAAGACATGGCTGTAGAATTGCACTATACTATAGCCTACCCGTTGGTTGGTAGACTTGACTATAGCAGCATGCACTCTCGATCCAGTTAACTATTCCAGGAGGGGGGGGGGGGGCACCGGCATGCGCTCATGCAAAACACTGTTTAAATGGCTTAAGCATCAAAACTTGCAACATTGTTTTAATTGCGCGATTTTAACTGCTTGTAAAGTTGGTAATCTCCTACCAATTTCATATGACACAAAGACACATCGTTGATGTATTCCTTTCCTTTTTTTTTCTTTTTTTCTTTACATTTAGCCCATATACATACCTATACAGTTTTATATAAACATTTTAGGAGTGAATACATATGTTTCGATGCCTGTGACAGCCTCTCAGCTGGTCAAACAATGCTGCTCCGCTGTTCTACGACAAAAAACAGGTGAGGACAAAGCGTACGACAGCTCCCGACCAGACGTGAGTTTTGTCTTGGCACAAGATCATTTTCAATCTTTGGCGCAAATCGTAAATGCCGAAAATTGCGGTAATTTCGGCGTACACCCATATTTTGGCGTACGCACGGTTGATACATGAGGGCCATAGACTCTAACAGCATCCAGGCTGAAAAAGTGAAACGAGACCGCGCCTCCTAGAAAGGTCGCCCGAGGACGTTCTATAGATCCACGCGTGCGTCTCCAGGAGCTCTACAACATATCCGAAAATCTGACCGGAAGGCCTCACCGTCGTGGCGTTCTAGTGAAGCAAAGGTTTTACGTTCACGTGCGCCTACGCCGACGATCGTAACTCTGTTCGGGATGGGCCGAACACCTCTGCGATCGCGGCGACGAGCCGATCGTCGTGATGGTCTGTGTTTTTTTCTGCAACCTCGGGAACCTCAAATCTGACCCGAGGCCTAGCGTTGCAGTGTAGTTCCCTTTATCGGACGCTTGTAAGAGTCCCACAAAGTCGAGACCAACTCCATTTTATTCGTCATGTCCTGAATATGGATATTCGGGGGTGTTGGGTATTTTAAAAAATATCCTTCACCCCATTTGTAAGGCATTTGGCCCAAAGGTCAGCGTGGCTGACCTTTGACCTTTGCAAACGTTGTGGAAAGCCCAGACCGGCTCCATTGGATTCGGCACACTCTAAATATGAAGAGTGTGCGAAGAATAGGGTTAGGGAACATGTTTTAAAGGTTTGTTTTGTGTATTTCACACTTCTGTGGAGAGGAGAGGAGAGGAGAGGAGAGGAGGGAGAGGAGAGGCAGTCTTTTGGCGGACCTTTGACCTTTGCAAACGTCGTGGAAAGCCCAGACCGGCGCCATTGGATTCGGCATGCTCTTAATATGAACAATATATCTAGTGTGTGAAGAATAACATTAATGAACATGTTGTGTTTTGTGTTTGGTCTGTTCACTCAAAAAGAGAGGAGAGCAGAGGAGGGGAGAGGCAGAGGCCTCCATTCATCTCACTGCCCATGTAATATCTATATCTGGCCACAGAGTGGGTGTGGCGCTGTTCTGAATTTCACTCCCAAATTACTCTTCTTCTCCAGTTTCTCTGACTTCCTGTGTGTGTGTGTCAGAAGACAGCAACAGAGGCAACAGAGACACAGGAGGAACACACCCATGACTGCCAGTACCACCACTACAACCTACCCATGCCCCACCTGCACCGTTAAGGACATAAGTGGACGTCATCATTGGATTCGATGGACAACCATCAGCAAGTAAGTAAGTAAGTGTGTGTGTGTGTGTGTGTGTGTGTGTGTGTGTGTGTGTGTGTGTGTGTGTGTGTGTGTGTGTGTGTGTGTGTGTGTGTGTGTGTGTGTGTGTGTGTGTGTGTGTGTGTGTGTGTGTGTGTGTGTGTGTGTGTGTACTGTACGTCGTGATCAATCAATGCCCCCAGACGAATGTGTGTGTGTGTGTGTGTGTGTGTGTGTGTGTGTGAACCAGCTACACTGGCATTTAAACACATTCATATTGTAACTGTTGCCCCTATAGGTGATATAGTTTGCTTTATTCCTAAAAGGTCATAATTAAGTCACATTTACGTTTAAAACATTATTTCATGTATTTGTGTCAAGTTGTTGTAATACTTTTATTTTGAAGAGTCAAAGTCATGTTCCGTGTCGTTTGGTCTGCTCATGTAAATTGGGTACACAGGTTTTTTGTGTAAGCAATCAAGCCACAAGCAGCTAGCAGCAGCAGGGTGCAGCAGCTCCCTTTGCACTGGTCACACAAAGAGACTAAGTTACAAGAGACTGTCATACAAGTCTTCAAATAAATCAGTTTCAAGGAAACCACTTGTGTCTGTCTGTCCTCGGAGGGAGTTACACATATAATATGTGTATGCTCAGTTAGCTTTTATAAACGTGAAAACAGACTGCGCTGCTGTCTAGTCATGTGCAAACCATTGTGATGTTGCATTACCTACGTTTACTGGTGACCCCCTGGAAATCCCCCAAGGGCACCAGGGGGTCCACGGACCCCTAATTGAGAAGCACTGGCATACATTCTAAGCATTTATGCTCAGTTAGCTTTTATAAATGTAACTTTAAACGTGAAAACAGACTGCGCTGCTGTCTAGTCTGTCTGTCTGTCTGTCTGTCTGTCTAAAATAGCAGACCTACAAGCTCGTAGCGCGGCACTCGGTGCCGCGCTACGAGCTTGTAGATCTGCTATTTTTGGGGGCCACTGTCTGTCTGTCTGTCTGTCTTGTCTGTCTGTCTGTCTGTCTGTCTGTCTGTCTGTCTGTCTGTCTGTCTGTCTGTCTGTCTGTCTTGTCTGTCTGTCTGTCTTGTCTGTCTGTCTTGTCTGTCTGTCTAACAATCTGTCTTGTCTGTCTGTCTGTCTAAAATAGCAGATCTACAAGCTCGTAGCGCGGCACTCGGTGCCGCGCTACGAGCTTGTAGATCTGCTATTTTTGGGGGCCACTGTCTGTCTGTCTGTCTGTCTGACAATCTGTCTTGTCTGTCTGTCTGTCTGTCTGTCTGTCTGTCTGTCTGTCTGACAATCTGTCTTGTCTGTCTGTCTGTCTAACAATCTGTCTTGTCTGTCTGTCTGTCTAAAATAGCAGATCTACAAGCTCGTAGCGCGGCACTCGGTGCCGCGCTACGAGCTTGTAGATCTGCTATTTTTGGGGGCCACTGTCTGTCTGTCTGTCTGTCTGTCTGACAATCTGTCTTGTCTGTCTGTCTTGTCTGTCTGTCTGTCTGTCTGTCTGTCTGTCTGTCTAAAATAGCAGATCTACAAGCTCGTAGCGCGGCACCGAGTGCCGCGCTACAAGCTTGTAGGTCTGCTATTTTGGGGGCCACTGTCTGTCTGTCTGTCTGTCTAAAATAGCAGACCTACAAGCTTTTTCTTTTGTACAACTTGACCTATGTTTCTTCTTCTTATTGGGGAGATGGAGGCAGATCCTGTGGAAATATGCGCAGCGTAGCAGCTGGAGGGGCACTCACTTTTTCCCCCTTGTTTCTTTTTTGTTTGCTAACGTTTATCCGTTTGAAATCAGCAGCTTTCTAGTGAACGTGCTGGCGGTTTGAAAGCTGGAGACAGAATGACTTTTCATAGTATGATTCTGTGCATTCAGGGGAATATACGTTGTTTCATGGCACAAAACACTGATCTCCACCATAGTCACCCTCCGTTGAGACGAAGCCCGTCATTTCATGTTGCTGCTTGAGGGTGACTCAGAGCACAAGGAATTTACAAGCACACTTCCTGATCGTTTTTTTTTTTTTGTACCTTTTTAGTGTCACCGCTGCTTTTAAAAATGGCCACTGCTGTTAAACATGTGTAATATGTGCACATGCTCACAATGCGCACACAAATTACACACATGTTCAAACACAAGGCATGTTTGTCTCCAGCTTTCTAAATGTCCATCCTGACTGAAGCCCAAGAGTTCCTAATAATACCCAATCTCAGGGTCCCAAAAGAGCTACAATTCCTGGGTGGACGTTCTTCCTTACCTGTGGAAACCTTGCTTCGACTACAGGGGCTTAATAATCTAGGATTGCAGATTTTAGGGAACTAAAATTTGGCTAGTGTTAATGTTTCATTGTTGGAAATCCAACACGTACGAGCGGCGCACGTCTAGAAATAATATAGGTGGATGCAACTCATTTTTGTACATAAAAGTGCCATCTCTTTTTAAGTCTTCCAAGCGTTCTTTCCAAGTGAAATGCATCCTGGTACGTGGCGGGTCACTTCAGGCGGCTTGACCAGAGCATCCTGGTACGTGGCGGGTCACTTCAGGCGGCTTGACCAGAGCATCCTGGTACGTGGTGGGTCACTTCAGGCGGCTTGACCAGAGCATAGGATAAAGACGCACAACGTTCTTGTGTCACGGTAGTCTATCACAACATGTAGCCATGTGCCCCCATCAAGGCATGTTACCAACATGTAGCCATGTGCCCCCATCAAGGCATGTTACCAACATGTAGCCATGTGCCCCCATCAAGGCATGTTACCAAAAACGTGTTCAACATGCATGAACTTTTGTGTCTTTCATCACTTTTTTTTTTCAGATAGAAAATATATATATATATCAGACTGGTATCCATTCTGTCGCTTTGCAACGGAACTTTAAATGTTTTTGTAGGCATTGTTTTTTAAAAGCTCTGAGCCAAGCGGTCGGGTGACTACGTGAAAACGGGAAGGAGAAAGGCCAATCGGTTGGCTTGGAGATGGAGCTCGTCTCCAGAAGATTAAGGAAAAAACAAACAAAAAAAACTTTACTGAATTACGTAGGTTAAAATGTAGTTGTATAGTATTGTTATTTCAATAGAATTGTCTTATTTTACCTCTCATTATTGTAAAGTAACATAGTAAATAATTATAAGGAAGACAACATATGTTTATTTTGTAAAGAAGTTACAGAATCCTATTGAACATAACCGTACTGTTTACCATTCCTCAACCATGACTTGATTCGCTGTCACTTTGTTGGAGGGTGTGATAGGGTAGCTTTGATAGGATAGTGACTGGTGTTCTGTTATCTCCAACGTCTCAGTATGTCCACGATGGACATATCATAGTAGAGCTATGATCTTAGCAGTATTGACTTCTGAAAATGTGACATTTTAATGGGAGAATAACAATGGGGGAAATCACCACAAAGTCACGCTAATACAGCAAGGATCAGGAGTCCATAAGGACACTAAAATGTAAGTCTAGGTCATTAATATAGCCAGCCTAACAGACTCAAGACTCAAGGTGCTGTGGCTGGACACTGGTTCAGAAGCGATGAAGATGAAACGTTCATCACAGAGTAGCCTTAGATATAGTGAAGGCGAACACAATAAGCTCAAAGTGGGTCTTGTTTTACAAATGGTCATGAATTAAACTCACTTTTTTTTAATTAGTATTTTTTTAATGGGCTTTTTTGTAATAGAAAGCCTCTCAGTATTTAAATAAAGGTTACTGTCTGTCACACAACGCAAGACTTAATAGAGCAGACGAGATCCTGTTAGTGACTGTGCCAGTTCAAAACATTTTAATCTCATCCATTCACACATGTATTTTCACATAACTATTCTCCAGAAATGATATCTTGTGAATTTTTATCAATGATAAAAAAAAAACATCAAATTGTTTCATATCAACTACAGCTAAATCGGGTTCTTCCAACACTTATATATCATCTTCGAGGAGCATTATAATGGATGGTTTATAAATTCATAACAACAGATGGGCCGTAGGGATCCATTAGTTGGCAGCAGCTATGTACACTGTAAAAGAAAAAAGCTGCTGTTTAAAAAGAATATATTTTTATGATACCCCATTTGCATGAGTAAACTGGCTGAATGGCTGGAAGTGTTCACATGTCAGTGCATGATGGGGGAGCTGGTTTCATCATTATGTCTTGCTTAGGGCTGCAACACTTCCATGTCATCGATTACAAATATATATTAAGAATCAATCCCTATATTTGGGGCATGTCATTATTGGTGAAGTAAAAAAAAAAAAGTAACAAAGTATGTTTCACTATTTTTGCATGACACTGTTGTGCAACAAAGTAGAAAATGACACTTAAAGGATGCATTTAGACATTTTCAACCTATCTTCATATAAGTGGTACTCACTAATGCTTATTATAAAATTGCACCATTTTTGTCTACTCTGCCTGTGTCTCAGAGAAGGGCTGTGGACAGTTCAGAAACCCGCCAATCAGTGACATCATCAATGGGGAATCCAAGTTAATACAGTACAGTACAGTACAGTACAGTACAGTACAGTACAGTACAGTACAGTACAGTACAGCACCACTCACTTCAAACATATCATGAGCGTTAGTGAGGACCAATTATAATATGTAGATAGGTTGAAAATGGGTGAAGTCGTCCTTTAAGTATTTAATTGACTTGTTGATGTGTAAAATTGATTTAAATGTCTATAACAAAAAAATGCATTTTGATTAGCAAAGAGTAATCGCTAAAGACTAAAGGATAGTTGCAGCCCTAGTCCTGTGTACTGTATCTCTGCCTTCTGTAGCCAGTGGTGCATAGCCTCCACAATGCTACCATGCTATCTAGCTATATCACACCCCTCAACATCTTTGCTGGTCTGCCTATCCCTTTGTACAGTCATGTAAAAAACAAAAAACATAGTAATTGTAAGACCGATGATGTGTGTACGTGTGTGTTTTTCTTTGTTTTTATTCAAGGGACGGGAGGTGTGTTTGAGGTGTGCATTGTTTGGGGGTGGGGGGCTGGGGTTTGATCACTGTGTTATTTTCTCATAGTGTCATTTAGACCATGTTGAGTGTTTTGTGTATTTTCTGTGTAGTGGACTTCTTGCTGAGTCTGCGTCTAGCGCAGCCATAGTTTCATATTGATGTGTGTAGTACCTCTAATCCACCACAACTAGCAAAGTCCTTATTCTGCTAACGTGCATTTTAATAATATTTTTGTTTTGTTTTTTTCTTTCTTTTGTTTTTTTTACTAAAAGAGAAAGAAAGCTACACATGTTATGTTCAGATTTTAATCACCTTTTATCCAAGTTCAAAAACACTGCTCTTTTTGTCTTATTGAAGTTGTATTATGTAGAGAAATAAATATGAGATAAAAAGCCAGCTGATATCAAAATTGCCAAACAAAAAGCTTTGGATGTAAACTTGAACTACAAAGGAACGCTTGGTTTTGACTGTGAGGTTGGTGAGAACGCTGCAGGGGGAGGAACGCTTATCTGTGTAACACTGGTGTGTGTTACAGTACCTAAAGCAGTGTTACACATCGCAGGGCCGGCGCTGGTACAGGTCAGGATAACATACAGCCAGGCACACTACAGTGGAAACCTGTTTACAATCCGTTTACAGAGGTACGTGTTTGGCCTTTTACCCAAACTGTTGTTTTTAATCTGGGATCCGTGTTTTATAAGACCTTACATGTGGCAAAAAAAACAAACAAACAAACACACACAGAGATATAACTCGAATGCCAAAATCACTAACATGGTAAGAGAGATTGAATCGACGTACTTTTAAAGCTGCTTTTTATGAAATGTCAACATCCACATAGTTGCTTCCAAGATGAGCCTGAGAGGTACATTCATTGTTTACTCAACTGTGGTAGTGTCTCTGTTATGACACTGTACAATATCACTGGTCACCTCCTCAATTAGTTTTACCTTCCATCTTGAGAAGCACTTTGTTATATAATGTTGATACCAGGCTAGTATCCAGTTACTATTTGAAATGGACTTGTTTTGCTTCTTCTCAGCTGGTCATTTTAGACTGGAGCAGATAGCGTTATCTCATATGGGTGAGACTACACCCATTTGGCCTTCCAGGAAGACCACATCCAACTGTGAAATGAATTGAAAAGGGTTTCAATGAAGGATTTACACTGGCCTGGACATACTAACACTATATGTAGTGACCTCATACAAAGATGGCTGTTAAGCCTCTGGATGTTGAAGAGGACTCGTAGGTTTTGAGCTATTCTGAACACAAACTGACAGTGCAACTTCTCTACTGTACTAAAAAATAAAGTAAAACTGATCCCCCCCTCCCCAACTTTATTATTTTTGCAGTTATCTGTAAATTGCAGAAATTACCTCTTGAAGTTCTTACTACTACTCATAAAAAGAATTATGTCATCCTTGTCGTCTCAGCACTTTAAAATAATTTGTGTTCATAAGCAACAGGAAAAACATTATAGTAGCACACTTCCAAGTACATACAAAATACATCAAGTTAATGCCTTTTTCAATGGTCTGGCTGGAAAATAAATACTCAGTGGATGAATTCTGTGTTGTTACTATGCCAATGTAATCTATCATGGGGAAGAGAGGAAAGGAAAAGCACAAATGAAAAAGAGAACACAGTTCTTCTGGTGTCTTCTATCATATCTACTGTATCTATCTATATCTATCTATCTATCTATCTACCTATCTACCTACCTATCTATCTACCTATCTATCTATCTATCTATCTATCTATCTATCTATCTATCTAACCATGTCTCTTCTTGTTCTTCAACCTTTAGGGCCAAAATCCATTGAAATGTTTTAGTCCTGTCAGATGTATATCGTAAACTGTTCAATTACGAAATGGAAAATAAAATCTATTTTAAAGATCAACAAATTGTGACGTTTTTGTCCCATATACTGTATTCATGGTGTTTATTGATTCCATAGGAGGGACTAGCACCCCCCAAAGCTGTATATAGGAGGGGCTAGCTCCCCTTAAAGCTGTTTATAGGAGGGGCTAGCTCCCCTCAAAGCTGTATATAGGAGGGGCTAGCACCCTCAAAGCTGTATATAGGAGGGGCTAGCACCCTCAAAGCTGTATATAGGAGGGGCTAGCTCCCCTGAAAGCTGTTTATAGGAGGGGCTAGCTCCCCTCAAAGCTGTATACTGTTTATGCATGCCATGATTTTTTCCAATATCTCCTACTGTATTACTGTCTGGGGCCAAACCAATCACATCACTTTATAAACAAACACTGAAAATAATAGATACAAAAACAATGAAATGGCATCTACAAGCTCATAGCGCGCCACCGAGTGACGCGCTACGAGCTTGTAGATCTGCTATTTAAAACCTTTGCTTCTTTAGAACGCCACAACGGTAAGGCCCTCCGGTCTGATTATCGGATATGTTATAGAGCTCCACGAGACGCACGTGTGGAACTGTAGTACGTCCTCGGGCGACCTTTCTAGTCGACATGGCGCACGAACGTTCCACTACACCGAGTGGCGCGCTACGAGCTTGTAGATCTGCTACTTAAAACCTTTGCTTCTGTAGAACGCCACAACGGTAAGGCCTTCCGGTCTGATTATCGGATATGTTATAGAGCTCCCAGAGACGCACGCGTGGAACTGTAGTACATCCTCGGGCGACCTTTCTAGTCGACATGGCACGCGCGAACGTTCCACTACACCGAGTGGCGCGCTACGAGCTTGTAGATCTGCTATTTAAAACCTTTGCTTCTGTAGAACGCCACAACGGTAAGGCCTTCCGGTCTGATTATCGGATATGTTATAGAGCTCCCAGAGACGCACGCGTGGAACTGTAGTACATCCTCGGGCGACCTTTCTAGTCGACATGGCACGCGCGAACGTTCCACTACACCGAGTGGCGCGCTACGAGCTTGTAGATCTGCTATTTAAAACCTTTGCTTCTGTAGAACGCCACAACGGTAAGGCCTTCCGGTCTGATTATCGGATATGTTATAGAGCTCCCAGAGACGCACGCGTGGAACTGTAGTACGTCCTCGGGCGACCTTTCTAGTCGACATGGCACGCGCGACCGTTCCACTACACCGAGTGGCGCGCTACGAGCTTGTAGATCTGCTATTTAAAACCTTTGCTTCTGTAGAACGCCACAACGGTAAGGCCTTCCGGTCTGATTATCGGATATGTTATAGAGCTCCCAGAGACGCAGTGGCGGACCGTGCCGAAATGAACTACGCCTTCAACACAACCCCCCCCCCAACAAACTGTCATATGTTTTTATACAACATTAAACCACGCAAAAATTGGTGGAACTGAACCACACTCATATCAGATCAGGCTCTGTAATATCCCAGCTATGCTGCACCGGCGGGGACTAAACACACGCAGCGCACGCAGCGCACGCACGCACACACACACACACACACACACACACACTCAAGTGGCTCCACAGCGCACAGCCACATGAGACTCGGCCACACACACACTGTGGGCACGGACAACCACAAGTCCTGAAGTCCACAACCATAGCCTATAAAACGATCAATCATCAATAAACTGCGTCGCATCGCGATCGCATGTATATAAATATTATATATAAAGATTCTTACCATGGCTGCCTGCATCATACCAATGGTCGACCCTGCAAGCTTTTCTTGAAGTCCTTCCTTCTCGAAAAATGCTTTGACTGTAAATCCACCACTAAATCTGTTTCTTCTCCTCCTTCAGCCGTTTTCCGCGTTTGTTTGTGAGTTAAATCTATTTAGCTCCTCAATCAACCCACATATGGGAACTCGCGCGGAAAGTTTGAAAGACCCAGTTCTCTTTTCTCATTTGACAATATTTCCCCCAGCAATGGGATCCAAGCAAGACGTTTACGTCACCAAAGGCCTGCTAGCTGGCGCTGGAACTTGAAAGAAACGCCCAGCAGGGCAAACTCGAAATCTGATTGGCTAAGGAACCTGTCAATCTCTATATTGCTCCCCATTCATTTCAACAGCAAGGGGATTCACTGGAGTTTCTGCAGGCCTCCCGGTAGAGAATTTTACCCGGAGACAACACAAGGGAATAATCTCATTGGTTAAAAAAAACCAAGGGCTGTTGTACCTGCACAGAATGGAAGCAGAGCATCCAGCCTGTCTGAGTGAGAAACAGTGCAGTGGCAGCGAAATAAATATAATATTATAATTATATATAATATTATAGATAATATAATATTTTTTAAAAATAAAAACTTATTATAAAATAAAATAAATTTCTGCATCAGGCAAGTGGGCCTGCAGAGAAGGCCTTGCTGGCCCTGACGGCACACCACTGCAGAGACGCACGCGTGGAACTGTAGTACGTCCTCGGGCGACCTTTCTAGTCGACATGGCACGCGCGACCGTTCCACTACACCGAGTGGCGCGCTACGAGCTTGTAGATCTGCTATTTAAAACCTTTGCTTCTGTAGAACGCCACAACGGTAAGGCCTTCCGGTCTGATTATCGGATATGTTATAGAGCTCCCAGAGACGCACGCGTGGAACTGTAGTACGTCCTCGGGCGACCTTTCTAAGAGGCACGGTCTCGTTTCACTTTTTCAGCCAGGACGCTGTTAGAGTCTATGGGTCTATGACGTGTCTGCATGCACAGAGCCAAAGTGAAGGACGTTTTGTACGACTGTCGGAGGCGTACGTCCGAGACACCGAACCGTTCGTCTCGGCTGGCTCTCCGACATATCCGAACATCGGACCGTGATGTTTTATCGTTGTCGCGCGTCAAAGTCGGCAATTTGTAGGCGTTCGTTCAAGGCTACCACCGCGGCCGTATGTCCGTTTGGCCCGAAACCTATACGGCTGCGATCGGGGCCGCGACCCGGCCGCTGTCATTGTCTCGGATTTGTTCTGCGACTTTCGCGTCAAAGTCGCACATTTCGAGGCTTTCGTGCAGGGCTACTGTCGCGACCGTATGTCCGTTTGGCCCAAACCCTATACGGCTGCGATCGGGCCCGGACCCGGTTGCGGTGATGGTCTCGGATTTGCGACTTTTCTCGCTAACTTAGGCCTTACTTTGTGGGAGCGGTTTATGCTAATGAAGGGCGTGGTTCCGGCTACTTTGTGGGAGTGGGTTATGCAAATTTGATGGGCGTGGTTTCGGCTACTTTGTGGGTGTGGTATATGCAAATTAGTGGGTGTCGCTTATGTAAATTAGTGGGTGTCAACCCGCCTACTTTGTGGGAGTGGTTTATGCAAATGAAGGGCATGGTTCCTGCTACTTTGTGGGTGTGGGCTATGCAAATTAGTTGGTGTCGCTTATGCAAATGAGTGGGTGTCGCCCGCCTACATTGTTGGAGCGGTTTATGCAAATGAAGGGCGTGTTTCGGCTACTTTGTGGGAATGGCTTATGCAAATGATGGGGAGTGGTATGCAAATGAAGGTGCGTGGTATGCAAATGAAGGGGCATGGTATGCAAATGAAGGGGAGTGGTATGCAAATGAAGGGGCATGGTATGCAAATGAAGGGGAGTGGTATGCAAATGAAGGGCATGTTTCTGCTACTTTGTGGGATTCGTTTATGCAAATGAAGGTGCGTGGTATGCAAATGAAGGTGCGTGGTATGCAAATGAAGGGGAGTGGTATGCAAATGAAGGTGCGTGGTATGCAAATGAAGGGGAGTGGTATGCAAATGAAGGGCATGTTTCGGCTACTTTGTGGGATTGGTTTATGCAAATGAAGGGGCATGGTTCCGGCTACTTTGTGGGATTAGTTTATGCAAATGAAGGTGCGTGGTATGCAAATGAATGGGAGTGGTATGCAAATGAAGGGCATGTTTCGGCTACTTTGTAGGATTGGTTTATGCAAATGAAGGGGCGTGGCATGCAAATGAAGGGGCATGGTTCCGGCTACTTTGTGGGATTAGTTTATGCAAATGAAGGTGCGTGGTATGCAAATGAATGGGAGTGGTATGCAAATGAAGGGCATGTTTCGGCTACTTTGTAGGATTGGTTTATGCAAATGAAGGGGCGTGGCATGCAAATGAAGGGGCATGGTTCCGGCTACTTTGTGGGATTAGTTTATGCAAATGAAGGGGCGTGGCATGCAAATGAAGGGGCATGGTTCCGGCTATTTGTGGGATTAGTTTATGCAAATGAAGGTGCGTGGTATGCAAATGAAGGGGAGTGGTATGCAAATGAAGGGGCGTGGCATGCAAATGAAGGGGCATGGTATGCAAATGAAGGGGAGTGGTATGCAAATGAAGGGCATGTTTCGGCTACTTTGTGGGATTGGTTTATGCAAATGAAGGGGCATGGTTCCGTCCGGCTACTTTGTGGGATTAGTTTATGCAAATGAAGGTGCGTGGTATGCAAATGAAGGGGAGTGGTATGCAAATGAAGGGGAGTGGTATGCAAATGAAGGGCATGCTCGGCTACTTTGTGAGATTGGCTTATGCAAATGAAGGGGCGTGGTATGCAAATGAAGGGGCGTGTTATGCAAATGAAGGGGCATGGTTCCGGCTACTTTGTGGGATTAGTTTATGCAAATTAAGGGGCGTGCAAATGAAGGGGCATGGTATGCAAATGAAGGGCGTGTTTCGGCGACTTTGTGGGATTAGTTTATGCAAATGAAGGTGCGTGTTATGCAAATGAAGGGGCATGGTATGCAAATGAAGGGCCGTGATATGCAAATGAAGGGGCGTGGTTCCCGCTACTTTGTGGGAGTGGGTTATGAAAATTTGAAGGGCGTTGTTTCGGGTGCAGTACTTAGTTTAGACAGTTTTTGGTTTAGACTAGTCATTGGTTAGACCAGTCATATAGTCCTACATCTACAACCTATCTCAAACCCTCACCCTAAACCTAACCTCCCACGGGGAAGCACACCTAAACCTAACCTTAACCCATGTCTAACCAATGACTAGTCTAAACTAAGTATGCACCCCGTTGTTTCGGCTACTTTGTGGGTGTAGGCTATGCAAATTAGTGGGTGTCGCTTATGCAAATTAGTGGGTGTCGCCACGCCCTTCATTTGCATACCACTCCCCTTCATTTGCATACCACGCACCTTCATTTGCATACCATGCCCTTCATGTGCATACCACGCACCTTCATTTGCATACCACTCCCCTTCATTTGCATACCATGCCCCTTCATTTGCATAACACGCACCTTCATTTGCATAAACTAATCCCACAAAGTAGCCGAAACACGCCCTTCATTTGCATACCATGCCCCTTAATTTGCACGCCCCTTAATTTGCATAATACGCACCTTCATTTGCATACCACTCCCCTTCATTTGCATACCACGCACCTTCATTTGCATAAACTAATCCCACAAAGTAGCCGGAACCATGCCCCTTCATTTGCATAACACTCCCCTTCATTTGCATACCACTCCCCTTCATTTGCATGCCACGCCCCTTCATTTGCATAAACCGATCCCACAAAGTAGCCGAAACATGCCCTTAATTTGCATACCACTCCCCTTCATTTGCATACCACGCACCTTCATTTGCATAAAATAATCCCACAAAGTAGCCGGAACCATGCCCCTTCATTTGCATACCACGCCCTTTCATTTGCATACCACGCCCCTTCATTTGCATACCACGCACCTTCATTTGCATAAACTAATCCCACAAAGTAGCCGGAACCATGCCCCTTCATTTGCATACCACTCCCCTTCATTTGCATACCACGCACCTTCATTTGCATAAAATAAGCCCACAAAGTAGCCGGAACCATGCCCCTTCATTTGCATACCACGCCCCTTCATTTGCATACCACGCCCCTTCATTTGCATACCACGCACCTTCATTTGCATAAACTAATCCCACAAAGTAGCCGGAACCATGCCCCTTCATTTGCATACCACTCCCCTTTCAAATGCATACCACACACCTTCATTTGCATAAGCCAATCCCACAAAGTAGCAGAAACATGCCCTTCATTTGCATACCACTCCCCTTCATTTGCATACCATGCCCCTTCATTTGCATACCACGCACCTTCATTTGCATACCACTCCCCTTCATTTTCATACCATGCCCCTTCATTTGCATACCACGCACCTTCATTTGCATACCACTCCCCTTCATTTGCATGCCACGCACCTTCATTTGCATAAAATAATCCCACAAAGTAGCCGGAACCATGCCCCTTCATTTGCCTACCACTCCCCTTCATATACATACCACGCCCCTTCATTTGCATACCACACCCCTTAATTTGCATAAGCCACTCCCACAAAGTAGTTGAAAACCACGCCCACAAAGTAGGCTGGACACCGCCCACTAATTTTCATAAACCATGCCCACAAAGCAGGTGTGACGACGCCCACTAATTTGCATAAACCACGCCCACATAGTAGTTGAAACTACGCCCATCAAATTTGCATAAACCACTCCCACAAAGTAGCCGGAACCGCCCACAAAGCCGGCGGGACACCGCCCACTCATTTGCATAAACGACGCCCATGAAATTTGCATATGGTTACATAACGAGTAGGCGTGGCCTAATATAATGAGAGGTGTGGCCTAACATTACGAGAGGCGGAGTCATTAACGAGAGGGTGTGTGTGTGTGTGTGTGTGTGTGTGTGTGTGTGTGTGTAGTAGTAGTAGAAGTAATACATACGAGATGATGCCTGATCTTCTGACATCCATATTTGGTTGACTGGATGGCATTGTCCTCACCTGGAGAGAAATGCCCCCGGAAATATGATTATTTATTTATTCATTCATTCATTCATTCATTCATTCATTCATTCCCCCCGGAAATAAATAAATAAACAAGGATAATCATCCATCCATGTGTGACAATTGTTTGACACACATCATGTCATGTCATGTCATGTCATGTCATGTCTTGTATATTATTACTAATATAATATACAAACGTGAATGGAGCACTGCTGCCAACATAGTACACGCATATAGTGGCCATACTGGCATACTCACCATAGCCTGGTCAAGGTTTCCCCCTGGTGGACGTGTCAATTCCAACTATTGTCAGCGCATGGAAAACTAAGGGCTAATAATATATACTATTCTCTGCCTATCGGGTCGGTCGGACGGCGCGTCTTAAATACATTTCAATTGTACATTTAGTTGACAAAAAGGTAAAGTGTGATTTATTTTTGATTTATGATTTATCCTTAGTCCTTAGTCCTTGTCTTGACTTTTGACTTGTTGACTAAAAGGTAAATAGTGATTTATTTTTGATTTATCTTCCTTGACTAAAAGGTAAAGAGTGATTTACTTTGATTTATCCTCAATCCTCTGTCCGAGGTCACGAATCTTGACTTGTCCCGAACCAGCGTCCTCTCACACCATCGGCAACTGACAGAACCACTGAGCCACCGTGGAATACTCTGAGCCAAGGATCGAGGGTATATTTACCCTCTTGTTTTTTTGCAGGAAAATCAAACCACAGACCACCGGCACACTGGACCAGCACACTAGCTAGTTAGAAATATCAATGTCTACTTATATGAATGCATATAAGATATACAAGTCAATGCATTCCACCAAAGATCCCTCACGTGACGTTAGGGTAGAGTTTGTTTAACAGTACTTGTGAGGACTCTCTCTCTCTCACACACACACACCAGAGACTGGCAGCTGATTGGCTCATTCAGGGTTGCCAGGTTGGTGGCTGTCAGGTTGTCTAATGCCTGCTGCATTGTGTGTGTGTGTGTGTGTGTGCATTTAAACACATTCATATTGTAACTGTTGCCACTATAGGTGATATAGTTTGCTTTATTCCTAAAAGGTACAAGTTCATAAGGAAGAAGTTCATAATTAAGTCACATTTACGTTTAAAACATTATTTCATGTATTTGTGTCAAGTTGTTGTAATGCTTTTATTTTGAAGAGTCAAAGTCATGTTCCGTGTCTCGTTTGGTCTGCTCATGTAAATTGGGTACACAGGTTTTTTGTGTAAGCAATCAAGCCACAAGCAGCAGCAGGGTGCAGCAGCTCCGTTTGCACTGGTCACACAAAGAGACTAAGTTACAAGAGACTGTCATAAGAAAGGTTATAAGGACCTAAGACTGAAGAGATTCCCTTCTTTGTTATTTGCACGCAGCCAACGAGGTATTTGTTGTTTGTTTTATGTCTGTATTTTACTTTGGTAAAATGTTTGCATCTACATGTGCTGTGCATGTCATGTCGTATTTATGTTAATTGTAACATGCTTGTTTTATTGTATTGTTTATAGTTTTCACGGTGAATTTGGAGGATCCACAAGTCTTCAAATAAATCAGTTTCAAGGAAACCACTTGTGTCTGTCTGTGCTCGGAGGGAGTTACACATATAATATGTGTATGCTCAGTTAGCTTTTATAAACGTGAAAACAGACTGCGCTGCTGTCTAGTCATGTGCAAACCATTGTGATGTTGCATTACCTACGTTTACTGGGGACCCCCTGGAAATCCCCCAATGGCCCCTGGGGGTCACCGGACCGATTGAGAAGCACTGGTATAGATTCTAAACAATTGTATTCAGTCAGCTTTTATAAATATGTTGTTCCCCCTAGGTCTGCTATTTTTGGGGGCCTCTGTCTGTCTGTCTGTCTGTCTGTCTAAAATAGCAGATCTACAAGCTCGTAGCGCGGCACTCGGTGCCGCTCGTAGCGCGGCACTCGGTGCCGCGCTACGAGCTTGTAGGTCTGCTATTTTGGGGCGTCTGTCTGTCTGTCTGTCTAACAATCTGTCTGTCTGTCTGTCTGTCTGTCTGTCTAAAATAGCAGATCTACAAGCTCGTAGCGCGGCACTCGGTGCCGCGCTACGAGCTTGTAGGTCTGCTATTTTGGGGCGTCTGTCTGTCTGTCTGTCTAACAATCTGTCTGTCTGTCTGTCTGTCTAAAATAGCAGATCTACAAGCTCGTAGCGCGGCACTCGGTGCCGCGCTACGAGCTTGTAGATCTGCTATTTTTGGGGGCCACTGACTGTCTGTCTGTCTGTCTGTCTGTCTGTCTGTCTGTCTGTCTGTCTGTCTGTCTGTCTGTCTGTCTGTCTGTCTGTCTTGTCTGTCTGTCTGTCTAACAATCTGTCTTGTCTGTCTGTCTGTCTAAAATAGCAGATCTACAGCCGCGCTACGAGCTTGTAGATCTGCTATTTTTGGGGGCCACTGTCTGTCTGTCTGTCTGTCTGACAATCTGTCTTGTCTGTCTGTCTGTCTGACAATCTGTCTTGTCTGTCTGTCTGTCTTGTCTGTCTGTCTGTCTGTCTGTCTGTCTGTCTGTCTGTCTGACAATCTGTCTTGTCTGTCTGTCTGTCTGTCTGACAATCTGTCTTGTCTGTCTGTCTAACAATCTGTCTTGTCTGTCTGTCTGTCTAAAATAGCAGATCTACAAGCTCGTAGCGCGGCACTCGGTGCCGCGCTACGAGCTTGTAGATCTGCTATTTTTGGGGGCCACTGTCTGTCTGTCTGTCTGTCTGACAATCTGTCTTGTCTGTCTGTCTTGTCTGTCTGTCTGTCTGTCTGTCTGTCTGTCTGTCTGTCTGTCTGTCTGTCTGACAGTCTGTCTTGTCTGTCTGTCTTGTCTGTCTGTCTGTCTGTCTGTCTGTCTGTCTGTCTGTCTGTCTGTCTGTCTGTCTGTCTGTCTGTCTTGTCTGTCTGTCTGTCTGTCTGTCTGTCTGTCTGTCTGTCTGTCTGACAGTCTGTCTTGTCTGTCTGTCTTGTCTGTCTGTCTGTCTGTCTGTCTGTCTGTCTGACAATCTGTCTTGTCTGTCTGTCTAACAATCTGTCTTGTCTGTCTGTCTGTCTAAAATAGCAGATCTACAAGCTCGTAGCGCGGCACTCGGTGCCGCGCTACGAGCTTGTAGATCTGCTATTTTTGGGGGCCACTGTCTGTCTGTCTGTCTGTCTGTCTGACAATCTGTCTTGTCTGTCTGTCTGACAATCTGTCTTGTCTGTCTGTCTAACAATCTGTCTTGTCTGTCTGTCTGTCTAAAATAGCAGATCTACAAGCTCGTAGCGCGGCACTCGGTGCCGCGCTACGAGCTTGTAGATCTGCTATTTTTGGGGGCCACTGTCTGTCTGTCTGTCTGTCTAAAATAGCAGACCTACAAGCTCGTAGCGCTACGAGCTTGTAGGTCTGCTATTTTGGGGGCCTCTGTCTGTCTGTCTGTCTAACAATCTGTTCTGTCTGTCTGTCTAAAATAGCAGACCTACAAGCTTTTTCTTTTGTACAACTTGACCTATGTTTCTTCTTCTTATTGGGGAGATGGAGGCAGATCCTGTGGAAATACGCGCAGCGTAGCAGCTGGAGGGGCACTCACTTTTTCCCCCTTGTTTCTTTTTTGTTTGCTAACGTTTATCCGTTTGAAATCAGCAGCTTTCTAGTGAACGTGCTGGCGGTTTGAAAGCTGGAGACAGAATGACTTTTCATAGTATGATTCTGTGCATTCTGGGGAATATACGTTGTTTCATGGCACAAAACACTGATCTCCACCATAGTCACCCTCCGTTGAGACGAAGCCCGTCATTTCATGTTGCTGCTTGAGGGTGACTCAGAGCACAAGGAATTTACAAGCACACTTCCTGATCGTTTTTTTTTTTTTTTTTTGTACCTTTTTAGTGTCACCGGCCCGCTGCTTTTAAAAATGGCCACTGCTGTTAAACATGTGTAATATGTGCACATGCTCACAATGCGCACACAAATTACACACATGTTCAAACACAAGGCATGTTTGTCTCCAGCTTTCTAAATGTCCATCCTGACTGAAGCCCAAGAGTTCCTAATAATACCCAATCTCAGGGTCCCAAAAGAGCTACAATTCCTGGGTGGACGTTCTTCCTTACCTGTGGAAAACCTTGCTTCGACTACAGGGGCTTAATAAATCTAGGATTGCAGATTTTAGGGAACTAAAATTGGCTAGTGTTAATGTTTCATTGTTGGAAATCCAACACGTACGAGCGGCGCACGTCTAGAAATAATATAGGTGGATGCAACTCATTTTTGTACATAAAAGTGCCATCTCTTTTTAAGTCTTCCAAGCGTTCTTTCCAAGTGAAATGCATCCTGGTACGTGGCGGGTCACTTCAGGCGGCTTGACCAGAGCATAGGATAAAGACGCACAACGTTCTTGTGTCACGGTAGTCTATCACAACATGTAGCCATGTGCCCCCATCAAGGCATGTTACCAAAAACGTGTTCAACATGCATGAACTTTTGTGTCTTTCATCACTTTTTTTTTTTTTTTTCAGATAGAAAATATAGATATATATCAGACTGGTATCCATTCTGTCGCTTTGCAACGGAACTTTAAATGTTTTTGTAGGCATTGTTTTTTAAAAGCTCTGAGCCAAGTGGTCGGGTGACTATACGTGAAAACGGGAAGGAGAAAGGCCAATCGGTTGGCTTGGAGATGGAGCTCGTCTCCAGAAGATTAAGGAAAAAACAAACAAAAAAAACTTTACTGAATTACGTAGGTTAAAATGTAGTTGTATAGTATTGTTATTTCAATAGAATTGTCTTATTTTACCTCTCATTATTGTAAAGTAACATAGTAAATAATTATAAGGAAGACAACATATGTTTATTTTGTAAAGAAGTTACAGAATCTTATTGAACATAACCGTACTGTTTACCATTCCTCAACCATGACTTGATTCGCTGTCACTTTGTTGGAGGGTGTGATAGGGTAGCTTTGATAGGATAGTGACTGGTGTTCTGTTATCTCCAACGTCTCAGTATGTCCACGATGGACATATCATAGTAGAGCTATGATCTTAGCAGTATTGACTTCTGAAAATGTGACATTTTAATGGGAGAATAACAATGGGGGAAATCACCACAAAGTCACGCTAATACAGCAAGGATCAGGAGTCCATAAGGACACTAAAATGTAAGTCTAGGTCATTAATATAGCCAGCCTAACAGACTCAAGACTCAAGGTGCTGTGGCTGGACACTGGTTCAGAAGCGATGAAGATGAAACGTTCATCACAGAGTAGCCTTAGATATAGTGAAGGCGAACACAATAAGCTCAAAGTGGGTCTTGTTTTCCAAATGGTCATGAATTAAACTCACTTTCTTTTAATTAGTATTTTTTTAATGGGCTTTTTTGTAATAGAAAGCCTCTCAGTATTTAAATAAAGGTTACTGTCTGTCACACAACGCAAGACTTAATAGAGCAGACGAGATCCTGTTAGTGACTGTGCCAGTTCAAAACATTTTAATCTCATCCATTCACACATGTATTTTTACATAACTATTCTCCAGAAATGATATCTTGTGAATTTTTATCAATGATAAAAAAAAACATCAAATTGTTTCATATCAACTACAGCTAAATCGGGTTCTTCCAACACTTATATCATCTTCGAGGAGCATTATAATGGATGGTTTATAAATTCATAACAACAGATGGGCCGTAGGGATCCATTAGTTGGCAGCAGCTATGTACACTGTAAAAGAAAAAAGCTGCTGTTTAAAAAGAATATATTTTTATGATACCCCATTTGCATGAGTAAACTGGCTGAATGGCTGGAAGTGTTCACATGTCAGTGCATGATGGGGGAGCTGGTTTCATCATTATGTCTTGCTTAGGGCTGCAACACTTCCATGTCATCGATTACAAATATATATTAAGAATCAATCCCTATATTTGGGGCATGTCATTATTGGTGAAGTAAAAAAGAAAAAAAAGTAACAAAGTATGTTTCACTATTTTTGCATGACACTGTTGTGCAACAAAGTAGAAAATGACACTTAAAGGATGCATTTAGACATTTTCAACCTATCTTCATATAAGTGGTACTCACTAATGCTTATTATAAAATTGCACCATTTTTGTCTACTCTGCCTGTGTCTCAGAGAAGGGCTGTGGACAGTTCAGAAACCCGCCAATCAGTGACATCATCAATGGGGAATCCAAGTTAATAGAAATTGCAGGCTTCATATTCCTGAATTATTTGCATGCTATAATGGAAGCCATTGTTCTTGCGTTAATAAAAAACTAAATAAAACATTTGTTGTTTGAAAGAAAAAGAGTACAGTACAGTACAGTACAGTACAGTACAGTACAGTACAGCACCACTCACTTCAAACATATCATGAGCGTTAGTGAGGACCAATTATAATATGTAGATAGGTTGAAAATGGGTGAAGTCGTCCTTTAAGTATTTAATTGACTTGTTGATGTGTAAAATTGATTTAAATGTCTATAACAAAAAAATGCATTTTGATTAGCAAAGAGTAATCGCTAAGACTAAAGGATAGTTGCAGCCCTAGTCCTGTGTACTGTATTATCTGCCTTCTGTAGCCAGTGGTGCATAGCCTCCACAATGCTACCATGCTATCTAGCTATATCACACCCCTCAACATCTTTGCTGGTCTGCCTATCCCTTTGTACAGTCATGTAAAAAACAAAAAACATAGTAATTGTAAGACCGATGATGTGTGTACGTGTGTGTTTTTCTTTGTTTTTATTCAAGGGACGGGAGGTGTGTTTGAGGTGTGCATTGTTTAGGGGTGGGGGGGCTGGGGTTTGATCACTTTGTTATTTTCTCATAGTGTCATTTAGACCATGTTGAGTGTTTTGTGTATTTTCTGTGTAGTGGACTTATTGCTGGGTCTGCGTCTAGCGCAGCCATAGTTTCATATTGATGTGTGTGTACCTCTAATCCACCACAACTAGCAAAGTCCTTATTCTGCTAACGTGCATTTTAATAATATTTTTGTTTTTGTTTTTTTCTTTCTTTTGTTTTTTTACTAAAAGAGAAAGAAAGCTACACATGTTATGTTCAGATTTTAATCACCTTTTATCCAAGTTCAAAAACACTGCTCTTTTTGTCTTATTGAAGTTGTATTATGTAGAGAAATAAATATGAGATAAAAAGCCAGCTGATATCAAAATTGCCAAACAAAAAGCTTTGGATGTAAACTTGAACTACAAAGGAACGCTTGGTTTTGACTGTGAGGTTGGTGAGAACGCTGCAGGGGGAGGAGCTTATCTGTGTAACACTGGTGTGTGTTACAGTACCTAAAGCAGTGTTACACATCGCAGGGCCGGCGCTGGTACAGGTCAGGATAACATACAGCCAGGCACACTACAGTGGAAACCTGTTTACAATCCGTTTACAGAGGTACGTGTTTGGCCTTTTACCCAAACTGTTGTTTTTAATCTGGGATCCGTGTTTTATAAGACCTTACATGTGGCAAAAAAAACAAACAAACAAACACACACAGAGATAACTCGAATGCCAAAATCACTAACATGGTAAGAGAGATTGAATCGACATACTTTTAAAGCTGCTTTTTATGAAATGTCAACATCCACATCGTTGCTTCCAAGATGAGCCTGAGAGGCACATTCATTTTTTACTCAACTGTGGTAGTGTCTCTGTTATGACACTGTACAATATCACTGGTCACCTCCTCAATTAGTTTTACCTTCCATCTTGAGAAGCACTTTGTTATATAATGTTGATACCAGGCTAGTATCCAGTTACTATTTGAAATGGACTTGTTTTGCTTCTTCTCAGCTGGTCATTTTAGACTGGAGCAGATAGCGTTATCTCATATGGGTGAGACTACACCCATTTGGCCTTCCAGGAAGACCACATCCAACTGTGAAATTAATTGAAAAGGGTTTCAATGAAGGATTTACACTGGCCTGGACATACTAACACTATATGTAGTGACCTCATACAAAGATGGCTGTTAAGCCTCTGGATGTTGAAGAGGACTCGTAGGTTTTGAGCTATTCTGAACACAAACTGACAGTGCAACTTCTCTACTGTACTAAAAAATAAAGTAAAACTGATCCCCCCCCTCCCCAACTTTATTATTTTTGCAGTTATCTGTAAATTGCAGAAATTACCTCTTGAAGTTCTTACTACTACTCATAAAAAGAATTATGTCATCCTTGTCGTCTCAGCACTTTAAAATAATTTGTGTTCATAAGCAACAGGAAAAACATTATAGTAGCACACTTCCAAGTACATACAAAATACATCAAGTTAATGCCTTTTTCAATGGTCTGGCTGGAAAATAAATACTCAGTGGATGAATTCTGTGTTGTTACTATGCCAATGTAATCTATCATGGGGAAGAGAGGAAAGGAAAAGCACAAATGAAAAAGAGAACACAGTTCTTCTGGTGTCTTCTATCATATCTACTGTATCTATCTATATCTATCTATCTATCTATCTATCTACCTATCTACCTATCTACCTATCTATCTATCTATCTAACCATGTCTCTTCTTGTTCTTCAACCTTTAGGGCCAAAATCCATTGAAATGTTTTAGTCCTGTCAGATGTATATCGTAAACTGTTCAATTACGAAATGGAAAATAAAATCTATTTTAAAGATCAACGCATTGTGACGTTTTTGTCCCATATACTGTATTCATGGTGTTTATTGATTCCATAGGAGGGGCTAGCACCCCTCAAAGCTGTATATAGGAGGGGCTAGCTCCCCTTAAAGCTGTTTATAGGAGGGGCTAGTGCCCCTAAAGCTGTTTATAGGAGGGGCTAGCTCCCCTCAAAGCTGTATATAGGAGGGGCTAGCTCCCCTTAAAGCTGTTTATAGGAGGGGCTAGTGCCCCTGAAAGCTGTTTATAGGAGGGGCTAGCTCCCCTCAAAGCTGTATACTGTTTATGCATGCCATGATTTTTTCCAATATCTCCTACTGTATTACTGTCTGGGGCCAAACCAATCACATCACTTTATAAACAAACACTGAAAATAATAGATAAAAAAACAATGAAATGGCATCTACAAGCTCATAGCGCGCCACCGAGTGGCGCGCTACGAGCTTGTAGATCTGCTATTTAAAACCTTTGCTTCTGTAGAACGCCACAACGGTAAGGCCCTCCGGTCTGATTATCGGATATGTTATAGAGCTCCACGAGACGCACGTGTGGAACTGTAGTACGTCCTCGGGCGACCTTTCTAGTCGACATGGCGCGCGAACGTTCCACTACACCGAGTGGCGCGCTACGAGCTTGTAGATCTGCTACTTAAAACCTTTGCTTCTGTAGAACGCCACAACGGTAAGGCCTTCCGGTCTGATTATCGGATATGTTATAGAGCTCCCAGAGACGAGAGACGCACGCGTGGAACTGTAGTACGTCCTCGGGCGACCTTTCTAGTCGACATGGCACGCGCGACCGTTCCACTACACCGAGTGGCGCGCTACGAGCTTGTAGATCTGCTATTTAAAACCTTTGCTTCTGTAGAACGCCACAACGGTAAGGCCCTCCGGTCTGATTATCGGATATGTTATAGAGCTCCACGAGACGCACGTGTGGAACTGTAGTACGTCCTCGGGCGACCTTTCTAGTCGACATGGCACGCGCGACCGTTCCACTACACCGAGTGGCGCGCTACGAGCTTGTAGATCTGCTATTTAAAACCTTTGCTTCTGTAGAACGCCACAACGGTAAGGCCCTCCGGTCTGATTATCGGATATGTTATAGAGCTCCACGAGACGCACGTGTGGAACTGTAGTACGTCCTCGGGCGACCTTTCTAGTCGACATGGCACGCGCGACCGTTCCACTACACCGAGTGGCGCGCTACGAGCTTGTAGATCTGCTATTTAAAACCTTTGCTTCTGTAGAACGCCACAACGGTAAGGCCTTCCGGTCTGATTATCGGATATGTTATAGAGCTCCCAGAGACGCACGCGTGGAACTGTAGTACGTCCTCGGGCGACCTTTCTAAGAGGCACGGTCTCGTTTCACTTTTTCAGCCAGGACGCTGTTAGAGTCTATGGGTCTATGACGTGTCTGCATGCACAGAGCCAAAGTGAAGGACGTTTTGTACGACTGTCGGAGGCGTACGTCCGAGACACCGAACCGTTCGTCTCGGCTGGCTCTCCGACATATCCGAACGTCGGACCGTGATGTTTTATCGTTGTCGCGCGTCAAAGTCGGCAATTTGTAGGCGTTCGTTCAAGGCTACCACCGCGGCCGTATGTCCGTTTGGCCCGAAACCTATACGGCTGCGATCGGGGCCGCGACCCGGCCGCTGTCATTGTCTCGGATTTGTTCTGCGACTTTCGCGTCAAAGTCTCAAATTTCGAGGCTTTCGTGCAGGGCTACTGTCGCGACCGTATGTCCGTTTGGCCCAAACCCTATACGGCTGCGATCGGGGCCGCGACCCGGTTGCGGTGATGGTCTCGGATTTGCGACTTTTCTCGCTAACTTAGGCCTTACTTTGTGGGAGCGGTTTATGCTAATGAAGGGCGTGGTTCCGGCTACTTTGTGGGAGTGGGTTATGCAAATTTGATGGGCGTGGTTTCGGCTACTTTGTGGGTGTGGTATATGCAAATTAGTGGGTGTCGCTTATGTAAATTAGTGGGTGTCAACCCGCCTACTTTGTGGGAGTGGTTTATGCAAATGAAGGGCATGGTTCCTGCTACTTTGTGGGTGTGGGCTATGCAAATTAGTTGGTGTCGCTTATGCAAATGAGTGGGTGTCGCCCGCCTACATTGTTGGAGCGGTTTATGCAAATGAAGGGCGTGTTTCGGCTACTTTGTGGGATTAGTTTATGCAAATGAAGGGGCGTGGCATGCAAATGAAGGGGCATGGTTCCGGCTATTTGTGGGATTAGTTTATGCAAATGAAGGTGCGTGGTATGCAAATGAAGGAGAGTGGTATGCAAATGAAGGGGAGTGGTATGCAAATGAAGGGGAATGGTTCCGGCTACTTTGTGGGATTAGTTTATGCAAATGAAGGTGCGTGGTATGCAAATGAAGGGGAGTGGTATGCAAATGAAGGGGCATGGCATGCAAATGAAGGGGCATGGTTCCGGCTACTTTGTGGGATTAGTTTATGCAAATGAAGGTGCGTGGTATGCAAATGAAGGGGAGTGGTATGCAAATGAAGGGGCGTGGCATGCAAATGAAGGGGCATGGTATGCAAATGAAGGGGAGTGGTATGCAAATGAAGGGCATGTTTCGGCTACTTTGTGGGATTGGTTTATGCAAATGAAGGGGCATGGTTCCGTCCGGCTACTTTGTGGGATTAGTTTATGCAAATGAAGGTGCGTGGTATGCAAATGAAGGGGAGTGGTATGCAAATAAAGGGGAGTGGTATGCAAATGAAGGGCATGCTCGGCTACTTTGTGAGATTGGCTTATGCAAATGAAGGGGCGTGGTATGCAAATGAAGGGGCGTGTTATGCAAATGAAGGGGCATGGTTCCGGCTACTTTGTGGGATTAGTTTATGCAAATTAAGGGGCGTGCAAATGAAGGGGCATGGTATGCAAATGAAGGGCGTGTTTCGGTGACTTTGTGGGATTAGTTTATGCAAATGAAGGTGCGTGTTATGCAAATGAAGGGGCATGGTATGCAAATGAAGGGGCGTGATATGCAAATGAAGGGGCGTGGTTCCCGCTACTTTGTGGGAGTGGGTTATGAAAATTTGAAGGGCGTTGTTTCGGGTGCAGTACTTAGTTTAGACAGTTTTTGGTTTAGACTAGTCATTGGTTAGACCAGTCATATAGTCCTACATCTACAACCCTCACCCTAAACCTAACCTCCCACGGGGAAGCACACCTAAACCTAACCTTAACCCATGTCTAACCAATGACTAGTCTAAACTAAGTATGCACCCCGTTGTTTCGGCTACTTTGTGGGTGTAGGCTATGCAAATTAGTGGGTGTCGCTTATGCAAATTAGTGGGTGTCGCCACGCCCTTCATTTGCATACCACTCCCCTTCATTTGCATACCACGCACCTTCATTTGCATACCATGCCCCTTCATGTGCATACCACGCACCTTCATTTGCATACCACTCCCCTTCATTTGCATACCATGCCCCTTCATTTGCATAACACGCACCTTCATTTGCATAAACTAATCCCACAAAGTAGCCGAAACACGCCCTTCATTTGCATACCATGCCCCTTCATTTGCACGCCCCTTAATTTGCATAATACGCACCTTCATTTGCATACCACTCCCCTTCATTTGCATACCACGCACCTTCATTTGCATAAACTAATCCCACAAAGTAGCCGGAACCATGCCCCTTCATTTGCATAACACTCCCCTTCATTTGCATACCACTCCCCTTCATTTGCATGCCACGCCCCTTCATTTGCATAAACCGATCCCACAAAGTAGCCGAAACATGCCCTTAATTTGCATACCACTCCCCTTCATTTGCATACCACGCACCTTCATTTGCATAAAATAATCCCACAAAGTAGCCGGAACCATGCCCCTTCATTTGCATACCACGCCCTTTCATTTGCATACCACGCCCCTTCATTTGCATACCACGCACCTTCATTTGCATAAACTAATCCCACAAAGTAGCCGGAACCATGCCCCTTCATTTGCATACCACTCCCCTTCATTTGCATACCACGCACCTTCATTTGCATAAAATAATCCCACAAAGTAGCCGGAACCATGCCCCTTCATTTGCATACCACGCCCCTTCATTTGCATACCACGCCCCTTCATTTGCATACCACGCACCTTCATTTGCATAAACTAATCCCACAAAGTAGCCGGAACCATGCCCCTTCATTTGCATACCACTCCCCTTCATTTGCATACCACGCCCCTTCATTTGCATACCACGCACCTTCATTTGCATAAACTAATCCCACAAAGTAGCCGGAACCATGCCCCTTCATTTGCATACCACTCCCCTTTCAAATGCATACCACACACCTTCATTTGCATAAGCCAATCCCACAAAGTAGCAGAAACATGCCCTTCATTTGCATACCACTCCCCTTCATTTGCATACCATGCCCCTTCATTTGCATACCACGCACCTTCATTTGCATACCACTCCCCTTCATTTTCATACCATGCCCCTTCATTTGCATACCACGCACCTTCATTTGCATACCACTCCCCTTCATTTGCATGCCACGCACCTTCATTTGCATAAGATAATCCCACAAAGTAGCCGGAACCATGCCCCTTCATTTGCCTACCACTCCCCTTCATATACATACCACGCCCCTTCATTTGCATACCACACCCCTTAATTTGCATAAGCCACTCCCACAAAGTAGTTGAAAACCACGCCCACAAAGTAGGCTGGACACCGCCCACTAATTTTCATAAACCATGCCCACAAAGCAGGTGTGACGACGCCCACTAATTTGCATAAACCACGCCCACATAGTAGTTGAAACTACGCCCATCAAATTTGCATAAACCACTCCCACAAAGTAGCCGGAACCGCCCACAAAGCCGGCGGGACACCGCCCACTCATTTGCATAAACGACGCCCATGAAATTTGCATATGGTTACATAACGAGTAGGCGTGGCCTAATATAATGAGAGGTGTGGCCTAACATTACGAGAGGCGGAGTCATTAACGAGAGGGTGTGTGTGTGTGTGTGTGTGTAGTAGTAGTAGAAGTAATACATACGAGATGATGCCTGATCTTCTGACATCCATATTTGGTTGACTGGATGGCATTGTCCTCACCTGGAGAGAAATGCCCCCGGAAATATGATTATTTATTCATTCATTCATTCATTCATTCATTCATTCATTCATTCATTCCCCCCGGAAATAAATAAATAAACAAGGATAATCATCCATCCATGTGTGACAATTGTTTGACACACATCATGTCATGTCATGTCTTGTATATTATTACTAATATAATATACAAACGTGAATGGAGCACTGCTGCCAACATAGTACACGCATATAGTGGCCATACTGGCATACTCACCATAGCCTGGTCAAGGTTTCCCCCTGGTGGACGTGTCAATTCCAACTATTGTCAGCGCATGGAAAACTAAGGGCTAATAATATGTGACCAGATTTGACCGAGGGGCTGCCATTGGATTTTTTTGAATTTCCGTTTTTTCATGTCATGTGAAAGCAGGGAATCATAGCTTCAAATTGACATATTGGTTGTTCAGTTTGACCCACCAGTTTTGGAGATATGGCTTATAGAAAAATGTCTTGCAGGAGTAGTGGAAAAAAGACCAAGCAGAGAAAATGGACTTCTAAGCTTTAGTTCAGTGATCTGTGACTTTAGGGGGCGCTGTTTTCCCTTCATTTCTCCATTAGTCAACCAGCAGTGTTGCCATGTCTGCTTATTATAATTAGTTGGCCTTGTTTCTAAAGAAAAATAATGCATAGGCCTACTGTACCAATTTTACAATAATTTATAACCTGTTAATAAAAATGTATTTGACAAAAATAAAGTGTAGTTGATTATTTGGGCTTGTTTTTAAAGTGTAGTTGATTATGGAGAGTTGGTAACCAAGTGGACCCTTATTAGATCTTTAACTATCAAGTGTAAAAAAAAAACTTAAAAAGGTCCATTTTGTTTCATTTTACACTCTCAAGATATACATAATTGTTAAACATCTGCATTACTTAATTTACAATAAGTCTACACAATTAGAGAATGTTGTTATCTTGATCGTTTGCCTGTTATCTCTCCTTTTTAAAATAGGCTACTGTATTTATTTGGCCTTTTGTAGTATGAAAAAGGGAAAATAACAGTGGCAGATAAATTAGGCCTATGTAAATGTTCCAGATGAGTACAAATAAAAGAGCTATATGAATGCAATAAATAAAAAAATAAAAAAACAGTAACCAACAGACAACAGGACAGTTTGCTCTCAAACCCTCCCAGCACAAATTGTGCCCTCTTGGCTCTTCTCTTAATTCCTCTGTTTCATTAGCCTGTTATTATTATTATTTGTCTGCAGACCCCCATCTGAAAATAATTTATGCCAGACACAAGATTTGTGTTGTTTGTATGCATGTAGATCCGCTATTTTCGCTTATGTTGGGCTTGTTTTCATATACCGGGTTGCTTATTTCTCTCGCAGAAACTGGCAACCCCACAATGATAGCCGTTAGCTACATTTAGCTAATATATTGATATCAATCCTGTAAGCTAAAACAAGTACATTATCGCGCTATATTACATATCGATGCGATCTGCGTTATTATGACCTTAATTTTCATGGCAGGTACATTCCAAAGCAACTAATAATAACCACGTTATGGTGACATAATGTTACAATGTTTACAATACATTCGTTCGAGTCTTCTTCTTCTGCTATTGGAAATAGGAAGCCATTTCCGCATTTTCCATTGTTGTGGTCAACAGCGCCCCCAGCTGGAACATTAGCATGAATTAGCTTTAGGCGGACCAAAATAAACACACTTTTTACAAAATATCGTTGTTAATACTTCTTTCTGTGCTATTTCTGTTAGCCAGTTAGTAAAAGACTAGTATTATCTTCCAAAACGATTGTGTACAAAAAGGCGGATTTTAGCGGAATTTGCATACTATAGCAGGGAAGCCGTATGTCTAGTTAGCATTGGTTAACCCAATGGTTATAACATTAGACATAGTGACATGTTTAAGCATTTATTTCATATTTATATGTCGATATCAGCTCTGACATTTATTACAGACCTGCTCTAACATGACATGAATAATAATATAGCTTCAGATTATTTTAGACAGAAAAATAAAAAAGGACAAAGAAAATAGTTTTTCAGCTGTCCTCAACAATTGCCACCCCCGCGATGGCAGGCTCTATATCGCGTGTGGTCACATATATACTATTCTCTGCCTATCGGGTCGGTCGGACGGCGCGTCTTAAATACATTTCAATTGTACATTTAGTTGACAAAAAGGTAAAGTGTGATTTATTTTTGATTTATGATTTATCCTTAGTCCTTAGTCCTTGTCTTGACTTTTGACTTGTTGACTAAAAGGTAAATAGTGATTTATTTTTGATTTATCTTCCTTGACTAAAAGGTAAAGAGTGATTTACTTTGATTTATCCTCAGTCCTCTGTCCGAGGTCACGAATCTTGACTTGTCGAGAACCAGCGTCCTCTCACACCATCGGCAACTGACAGAACCACTGAGCCACCGTGGAATACTCTGAGCCAAGGATCGAGGGTATATTTACCCTCTTGTTTTTTTGCAGGAAAATCAAACCACAGACCACCGGCACACTGGACCAGCACACTAGCTAGTTAGAAATATCAATGTCTACTTATATGAATGCATATAAGATATACAAGTCAATGCATTCCACCAAAGATCCCTCACGTGACGTTAGGGTAGAGTTTGTTTAACAGTACTTGTGAGGACTCTCTCTCTCACACACACACACCAGAGACTGGCAGCTGATTGGCTCATTCAGGGTTGCCAGGTTGGTGGCTGTCAGGTTGTCTAATGCCTGCTGCATTGTGTGTGTGTGTGTGCATTTAAACACATTCATATTGTAACTGTTGCCACTATAGGTGATATAGTTTGCTTTATTCCTAAAAGGTACAAGTTCATAAGGAAGAAGTTCATAATTAAGTCACATTTACGTTTAAAACATTATTTCATGTATTTGTGTCAAGTTGTTGTAATGCTTTTATTTTGAAGAGTCAAAGTCATGTTCCGTGTCTCGTTTGGTCTGCTCATGTAAATTGGGTACACAGGTTTTTTGTGTAAGCAATCAAGCCACAAGCAGCTAGCAGCAGCAGGGTGCAGCAGCTCCGTTTGCACTGCAGGTCACACAAAGAGACTAAGTTACAAGAGACTGTCATAAGAAAGGTTATAAGGACCTAAGACTGAAGAGATTCCCTTCTTTGTTATTTGCACGCAGCCAACGAGGTATTTGTTGTTTGTTTTATGTCTGTATTTTACTTTGGTAAAATGTTTGCATCTACATGTGCTGTGCATGTCATGTCGTATTTATGTTAATTGTAACATGCTTGTTTTATTGTATTGTTTATAGTTTTCACGGTGAATTTGGAGGATCCACAAGTCTTCAAATAAATCAGTTTCAAGGAAACCACTTGTGTCTGTCTGTGCTCGGAGGGAGTTACACATATAATATGTGTATGCTCAGTTAGCTTTTATAAACGTGAAAACAGACTGCGCTGCTGTCTAGTCATGTGCAAACCATTGTGATGTTGCATTACCTACGTTTACTGGGGACCCCCTGGAAATCCCCCAATGGCCCCTGGGGGTCACCGGACCCCGAATTGAGAAGCACTGGTATAGATTCTAAACAATTGTATTCAGTCAGCTTTTATAAATATGTTGTTCCCCCTAGGTCTGCTATTTTTGGGGGCCTCTGTCTGTCTGTCTGTCTGTCTGTCTAACAATCTGTCTGTCTGTCTGTCTAAAATAGCAGATCTACAAGCTCGTAGCGCGGCACTACTCGGTGCCGCGCTACGAGCTTGTAGATCTGCTATTTTTGGGGGCCACTGTCTGTCTGTCTGTCTGACAATCTGTCTTGTCTGTCTGTCTGTCTTGTCTGTCTGTCTGTCTGTCTGTCTGACAATCTGTCTTGTCTGTCTGTCTGTCTGTCTGTCTGTCTGACAATCTGTCTTGTCTGTCTGTCTAACAATCTGTCTTGTCTGTCTGTCTGTCTAAAATAGCAGAGTGCCGCGCTACGAGCTTGTAGATCTGCTATTTTTGGGGGCCACTGTCTGTCTGTCTGTCTGTCTGTCTGTCTGTCTGTCTGTCTGTCTGACAATCTGTCTTGTCTGTCTGTCTAACAATCTGTCTTGTCTGTCTGTCTGTCTAAAATAGCAGATCTACAAGCTCGTAGCGCCGCGCTACGAGCTTGTAGATCTGCTATTTTTGGGGGCCACTGTCTGTCTGTCTGTCTGTCTGTCTGTCTGTCTGACAATCTGTCTTGTCTGTCTGTCTGTCTTGTCTGTCTGTCTGTCTGTCTTGTCTGTCTGTCTGTCTGTCTGTCTGACAATCTGTCTTGTCTGTCTGTCTAACAATCTGTCTTGTCTGTCTGTCTGTCTAAAATAGCAGACCTACAAGCTCGTAGCGCGGCACTCGGTGCCGCGCTACGAGCTTGTAGGTCTGCTATTTTTGGGGGCCACTGTCTGTCTGTCTGTCTGTCTGTCTGTCTGTCTGTCTGTCTAAAATAGCAGACCTACAAGCTTTTTCTTTTGTACAACTTGACCTATGTTTCTTCTTCTTATTGGGGAGATGGAGGCAGATCCTGTGGAAATACGCGCAGCGTAGCAGCTGGAGGGGCACTCACTTTTTCCCCCTTGTTTCTTTTTTGTTTGCTAACGTTTATCCGTTTGAAATCAGCAGCTTTCTAGTGAACGTGCTGGCGGTTTGAAAGCTGGAGACAGAATGACTTTTCATAGTATGATTCTGTGCATTCAGGGGAATATACGTTGTTTCATGGCACAAAACACTGATCTCCACCATAGTCACCCTCCGTTGAGACGAAGCCCGTCATTTCATGTTGCTGCTTGAGGGTGACTCAGAGCACAAGGAATTTACAAGCACACTTCCTGATCGTTTTTTTTTATTTTTTTGTACCTTTTTAGTGTCACCGCTGCTTTTAAAAATGGCCACTGCTGTTAAACATGTGTAATATGTGCACATGCTCACAATGCGCACACAAATTACACACATGTTCAAACACAAGGCATGTTTGTCTCCAGCTTTCTAAATGTCCATCCTGACTGAAGCCCAAGAGTTCCTAATAATACCCAATCTCAGGGTCCCAAAAGAGCTACAATTCCTGGGTGGACGTCCTTCCTTACCTGTGGAAACCTTGCTTCGACTACAGGGGCTTAATAATCTAGGATTGCAGATTTTAGGGAACTAAAATTGGCTAGTGTTAATGTTTCATTGTTGGAAATCCAACACGTACGAGCGGCGCACGTCTAGAAATAATATAGGTGGATGCAACTCATTTTTGTACATAAAAGTGCCATCTCTTTTTAAGTCTTCCAAGCGTTCTTTCCAAGTGAAATGCATCCTGGTACGTGGCGGGTCACTTCAGGCGGCTTGACCAGAGCATCCTGGTACGTGGCGGGTCACTTCAGGCGGCTTGACCAGAGCATAGGATAAAGACGCACAACGTTCTTGTGTCACGGTAGTCTATCACAACATGTAGCCATGTGCCCCCATCAAGGCATGTTACCAACAACGTGTTCAACATGCATGAACTTTTGTGTCTTTCATCACTTTTTTTTTTTTTTTTCAGATAGAAAATATATATATATATATCAGACTGGTATCCATTCTGTCGCTTTGCAACGGAACTTTAAATGTTTTTGTAGGCATTGTTTTTTAAAAGCTCTGAGCCAAGCGGTCGGGTGACTATACGTGAAAACGGGAAGGAGAAAGGCCAATCGGTTGGCTTGGAGATGGAGCTCGTCTCCAGAAGATTAAGGAAAAAACAAACAAAAAAAACTTTACTGAATTACGTAGGTTAAAATGTAGTTGTATAGTATTGTTATTTCAATAGAATTGTCTTATTTTACCTCTCATTATTGTAAAGTAACATAGTAAATAATTATAAGGAAGACAACATATGTTTATTTTGTAAAGAAGTTACAGAATCTTATTGAACATAACCGTACTGTTTACCATTCCTCAACCATGACTTGATTCGCTGTCACTTTGTTGGAGGGTGTGATAGGGTAGCTTTGATAGGATAGTGACTGGTGTTCTGTTGTCTCCAACGTCTCAGTATGTCCACGATGGACATATCATAGTAGAGCTATGATCTTAGCAGTATTGACTTCTGAAAATGTGACATTTTAATGGGAGAATAACAATGGGGGAAATCACCACAAAGTCACGCTAATACAGCAAGGATCAGGAGTCCATAAGGACACTAAAATGTAAGTCTAGGTCATTAATATAGCCAGCCTAACAGACTCAAGACTCAAGGTGCTGTGGCTGGACACTGGTTCAGAAGCGATGAAGATGAAACGTTCATCACAGAGTAGCCTTAGATATAGTGAAGGCGAACACAATAAGCTCAAAGTGGGTCTTGTTTTCCAAATGGTCATGAATTAAACTCACTTTTTAATGGGCTTTTTTGTAATAGAAAGCCTCTCAGTATTTAAATAAAGGTTACTGTCTGTCACACAACGCAAGACTTAATAGAGCAGACGAGATCCTGTTAGTGACTGTGCCAGTTCAAAACATTTTAATCTCATCCATTCACACATGTATTTTTACATAACTATTCTCCAGAAATGATATCTTGTGAATTTTTATCAATGATAAATGATTTCATATCAACTACAGCTAAATCGGGTTCTTCCAACTTATATCATCTTCGAGGAGCATTATAATGGATGGTTTATAAATTCATAACAACAGATGGGCCGTAGGGATCCATTAGTTGGCAGCAGCTATGTACACTGTAAAAGAAAAAAGCTGCTGTTTAAAAAGAATATATTTTTATGATACCCCATTTGCATGAGTAAACTGGCTGAATGGCTGGAAGTGTTCACATGTCAGTGCATGATGGGGGAGCTGGTTTCATCATTATGTCTTGCTTAGGGCTGCAACACTTCCATGTAATCGATTACAAATATATATTAAGAATCAATCCCTATATTTGGGGCATGTCATTATTGGTGAAGTAAAAAAAAAAAAGTAACAAAGTATGTTTCACTATTTTTGCATGACACTGTTGTGCAACAAAGTAGAAAATGACACTTAAAGGATGCATTTAGACATTTTCAACCTATCTTCATATAAGTGGTACTCACTAATGCTTATTATAAAATTGCACCATTTTTGTCTACTCTGCCTGTGTCTCAGAGAAGGGCTGTGGACAGTTCAGAAACCCGCCAATCAGTGACATCATCAATGGGGAATCCAAGTTAATAGAAATGGCAGGCTTCATATTCCTGAATTATTTGCATGCTATAATGGAAGCCATTGTTCTTGCGTTAATAAAAAACAAAATAAAACATTTGTTGTTTGAAAGAAGTACAGTACAGTACAGTACAGTACAGTACAGTACAGTACAGTACAGTACAGTACAGTACAGTACAGTACAGTACAGTACAGCACCACTCACTTCAAACATATCATGAGCGTTAGTGAGGACCAATTATAATATGTAGATAGGTTGAAAATGGGTGAAGTCGTCCTTTAAGTATTTAATTGACTTGTTGATGTGTAAAATTGATTTAAATGTCTATAACAAAAGATGCATTTTGATTAGCAAAGAGTAATCGCTAAGACTAAAGGATAGTTGCAGCCCTAGTCCTGTGTACTGTATATCTGCCTTCTGTAGCCAGTGGTGCATAGCCTCCACAATGCTACCATGCTATCTAGCTATATCACACCCCTCAACATCTTTGCTGGTCTGCCTATCCCTTTGTACAGTCATGTAAAAAACAAAAAACATAGTAATTGTAAGACCGATGTGTACTGTACGTGTGTGTTTTTCTTTGTTTTTATTCAAGGGACGGGAGGTGTGTTTGAGGTGTGCATTGTTTAGGGGTGGGGGGGCTGGGGTTTGATCACTTTGTTATTTTCTCATAGTGTCATTTAGACCATGTTGAGTGTTTTGTGTATTTTCTGTGTAGTGGACTTCTTGCTGAGTCTGCGTCTAGCGCAGCCATAGTTTCATATTGATGTGTGTAGTACCTCTAATCCACCACAACTAGCAAAGTCCTTATTCTGCTAACGTGCATTTTAATAATATTTTTGTTTTTGTTTTTTTCTTTCTTTTGTTTTTTACTAAAAGAGAAAGAAAGCTACACATGTTATGTTCAGATTTTAATCACCTTTTATCCAAGTTCAAAAACACTGCTCTTTTTGTCTTATTGAAGTTGTATTATGTAGAGAAATAAATATGAGATAAAAAGCCAGCTGATATCAAAATTGCCAAACAAAAAGCTTTGGATGTAAACTTGAAGTACAAAGGAACGCTTGGTTTTGACTGTGAGGTTGGTGAGAACGCTGCAGGGGGAGGAACGCTTATCTGTGTAACACTGGTGTGTGTTACAGTACCTAAAGCAGTGTTACACATCGCAGGGCCGGCGCTGGTACAGGTCAGGATAACATACAGCCAGGCACACTACAGTGGAAACCTGTTTACAATCCGTTTACAGAGGTACGTGTTTGGCCTTTTACCCAAACTGTTGTTTTTAATCTGGGATCCGTGTTTTATAAGACCTTACATGTGGCAAAAAAACAAACAAACAAACACACACACAGAGATAACTCGAATGCCAAAATCACTAACATGGTAAGAGAGATTGAATCGACATACTTTTAAAGCTGCTTTTTATGAAATGTCAACATCCACATAGTTGCTTCCAAGATGAGCCTGAGAGGCACATTCATTGTTTACTCTACTGTGGTAGTGTCTCTGTTATGACACTGTACAATATCACTCGTCACCTCCTCAATTAGTTTTACCTTCCATCTTGAGAAGCACTTTGTTATATAATGTTGATACCAGGCTAGTATCCAGTTACTATTTGAAATGGACTTGTTTTGCTTCTTCTCAGCTGGTCCTTTTAGACTGGAGCAGATAGCGTTATCTCATATGGGTGAGACTACACCCATTTGGCCTTCCAGGAAGACCACATCCAACTGTGAAATTAATTGAAAAGGGTTTCAATGAAGGATTTACACTGGCCTGGACATACTAACACTATATGTAGTGACCTCATACAAAGATGGCTGTTAAGCCTCTGGATGTTGAAGAGGACTCGTAGGTTTTGAGCTATTCTGAACACAAACTGACAGTGCAACTTCTCTACTGTACTAAAAAATAAAGTAAAACTGATCCCCCCCTCCCCAACTTTATTATTTTTGCAGTTATCTGTAAATTGCAGAAATTACCTCTTGAAGTTCTTACTACTACTCATAAAAAGAATTATGTCATCCTTGTCGTCTCAGCACTTTAAAATAATTTGTGTTCATAAGCAACAGGAAAAACATTATAGTAGCACACTTCCAAGTACATACAAAATACATCAAGTTAATGCCTTTTTCAATGGTCTGGCTGGAAAAGAAATACTCAGTGGATGAATTCTGTGTTGTTACTATGCCAATGTAATCTATCATGGGGAAGAGAGGAAAGGAAAAGCACAAATGAAAAAGAGAACACAGTTCTTCTGGTGTCTTCTATCATATCTACTGTATCTATATCTATCTATCTATCTATCTACCTATCTACCTATCTACCTATCTATCTATCTATCTATCTATCTATCTAACCATGTCTCTTCTTGTTCTTCAACCTTTAGGGCCAAAATCCATTGAAATGTTTTAGTCCTGTCAGATGTATATCGTAACTGTTCAATTACGAAATGGAAAATAAAATCTATTTTAAAGATCAACGCATTGTGACGTTTTTGTCCCATATACTGTATTCATGGTGTTTATTGATTCCATAGGAGGGGCTAGCACCCCTCAAAGCTGTATATAGGAGGGGCTAGCTCCCTTTAAAGCTGTTTATAGGAGGGGCTAGTGCCCCTAAAGCTGTTTATAGGAGGGGCTAGCTCCCCTCAAAGCTGTATATAGGAGGGGCTAGCACCCTCAAAGCTGTATATAGGAGGGGCTAGCACCCTCAAAGCTGTATATAGGAGGGGCTAGCTCCCCTTAAAGCTGTTTATAGGAGGGGCTAGTGCCCCTGAAAGCTGTTTATAGGAGGGGCTAGCTCCCCTCAAAGCTGTATACTGTTTATGCATGCCATGATTTTTTCCAATATCTCCTACTGTATTACTGTCTGGGGCCAAACCAATCACATCACTTTATAAACAAGCACTGAAAAGAATAGATAAAAAAAGAATGAAATGGCATCTACAAGCTCATAGCGCGCCACCGAGTGGCGCGCTACGAGCTTGTAGGTCTGCTATTTTAGACAGACAGACAGACAAGACAGATTGTTAGACAGACAGACAGACAGTGGCCCCCAAAATAGCAGACCTACAAGCTCGTAGCGCGGCACTCGGTGCCGCGCTACGAGCTTGTAGATCTGCTACTTAAAACCTTTGCTTCTGTAGAACGCCACAACGGTAAGGCCTTCCGGTCTGATTATCGGATACGTTATAGAGCTCCCAGAGACGCACGCGTGGAACTGTAGTACGTCCTCGGGCGACCTTTCTAGTCGACATGGCGCGCGCGAACGTTCCACTACACCGAGTGGCGCGCTACGAGCTTGTAGATCTGCTATTTAAAACCTTTGCTTCTTTAGAACGCCACAACGGTAAGGCCCTCCGGTCTGATTATCGGATATGTTATAGAGCTCCACGAGACGCACGTGTGGAACTGTAGTACGTCCTCGGGCGACCTTTCTAGTCGACATGGCGCGCGAACGTTCCACTACACCGAGTGGCGCGCTACGAGCTTGTAGATCTGCTACTTAAAACCTTTGCTTCTGTAGAACGCCACAACGGTAAGGCCTTCCGGTCTGATTATCGGATATGTTATAGAGCTCCCAGAGACGCACGCGTGGAACTGTAGTACGTCCTCGGGCGACCTTTCTAGTCGACATGGCACGCGCGAACGTTCCACTACACCGAGTGGCGCGCTACGAGCTTGTAGATCTGCTATTTAAAACCTTTGCTTCTGTAGAACGCCACAACGGTAAGGCCTTCCGGTCTGATTATCGGATATGTTATAGAGCTCCCAGAGACGCACGCGTGGAACTGTAGTACATCCTCGGACGACCTTTCTAGTCGACATGGCACGCGCGAACGTTCCACTACACCGAGTGGCGCGCTACGAGCTTGTAGGTCTGCTATTTAAAACCTTTGCTTCTGTAGAACGCCACAACGGTATGGCCTTCCGGTCTGATTATCGGATATGTTATAGAGCTCCCAGAGACGCACGCGTGGAACTGTAGTACGTCCTCGGGCGACCTTTCTAGTCGACATGGCGCGCGCGAACGTTCCACTACACCGAGTGGCGCGCTACGAGCTTGTAGGTCTGCTATTTTAGACAGACAGACAGACAGACAGACAAGACAGATTGTTAGACAGACAGACAGACAGACAGACAAGACAGATTGTTAGACAGACAGACAGACAGACAGACAGACAGACAGACAGACAGTGGCCCCCAAAAATAGCAGACCTACAAGCTCGTAGCGCGGCACCCGGTGCCGCGCTACGAGCTTGTAGGTCTGCTATTTTGCTAGGGGGAACAACATATTTTCAGATGGGGGTCGGAGGCCAATTACATATCATTTTTGGGGTCCTTGGCATGAAATATTGAGCACCACTAATACAGAAATCATAGGTATAGGTCAGAATTTAGAAGACATTTTTTTTATTTTGACGTCAGGCCTAAATGGGTTAAACTGTGAGTACATAAATGTGAAGAGATTATATCAATGAACCCTGAGGATGTACAGTAGGCTGTATACTTGTCCTTAATGTAGATGCAGTAATGCTCCTATCTGGTCACCAGAGGCCAGTCTATGGACGGATACTATCATGTTCTCCCTAGTACTATTCAGCATTGGTGTTATGTTAAGGGCCATTCTCACTGTGCACTTTAACTACAACTATAATATCTATAACAAGAGACTGTTTTCACGTTTAAAATGTCATTTATAAAAGCTGACTGAATACAATTGTTTAGAATCTATACCAGTGCTTCTCAATTCGGGGTCCGGTGACCCCCAGGGGCCATTGGGGGTTGTCCAGGGGGTCCCCAGTAAACGTAGGTAATGCAACATCACAATGGTTTGAACACGACTAGACAGCAGCGCAGTCTGTTTTCACATTTAAAGTGACATTTATAAAAGCTAACTGAGCATAAATGCTTAGAATGTATTATTTACAAACACACAACTTGTGTGTTTGTAAATGAATCAATCAAGTGACTCGCTGAGTGTCTGACCGACTGACTCTCTGTCTGTCTGTCAGTCGGAATGACCTTTGACCTGACCTGTCCTGTGGGGACCGTGTCTGCTCTCTGGGGAAATAAAGAACGGAGGTGACATCATGCAGTGTTGTGTTTTTGGCAGCAAACTCATTTCAGTCCCTTGAATAGTTTTCATTTAGTCACATTTTAGTCTCCTGGAATGTTTGAGTGTTTTAGGTAATGCCTCTGTGTGTGTGTGGTGCTGTCATATTATATGTGTAACTCCCTCCGAGCACAGACAGACACAAGTGGTTTCCTTGAAAGTGATTTATTTGAAGACTTGTGGATCCTCCAAATTCACCGTGAAAACTATAAACAATACAATAAAACAAGCACGTTACAATTAACATAAATACGACATGACATGCACAGCATGTAGATGCAAACATTTTACCAAAGTAAAATACAGACATAAAACAAATACCTCGTTGGCTGCGTGCAAATAACAAAGAAGGGAATCTCTTCAGTCTTAGGTCCTTATAACCTTTCTTATGACAGTCTCTTGTAACTTAGTCTCTGTGTGTGACCAGTGCAAACGGAGCTGCTGCACCCTGCTGCTGCTAGCTGCTTGTGGCTTGATTAATTAATTGCTTACACAAAAAAATTATGAACTTCTTCATTAAACAATGAAACTATATCACCTATAGTGGCAACGGTTACAATATGAATGTGTTTAAATGCCAGTGTAGCTGGTTCACACACACACACACACACACACAATGCAGCAGGCATTGGACAACCTGACAGCCACCGACCTGGCAACCCTGAATGAGCCAATCAGCTGCCAGTCTCTGGTGTGTGTGTGTGTGAGAGAGAGAGTCCTCACAAGTACTGTTAAACAAACTCTACCCTAACGTCAAAGTACATTAAAACACTTTTTCCTTTCCAAAACAAACACAACGTACATTATGACAATATTTCACCCTTTGCATTGGTAAAATAGACTTTATTTTTTTGTCTTCCCTTCCAAAAAAACAAAAAGATAAAATGACCCAAAATCCATGGTTAAGAGTATTCCACGATGGCTCAGGGGTTTGGGCAGCTTCCTACGGTGCCTGCCAGAACACGCTGGTTCGAGACAGTCAACAAGTCTGCAGTCAAGATTCGTGACCTCGGACCAAGGACTAAGGATCCAGAATGAATAAATCAAAATAAATCACTCTTTACCTTTTGGTCAAGTAAATGTACTATTGGAATGTATTTTGGCGGACATAATCCAAGATAATCCACTGTCAATTTGTAACAGTCAGCAGTGCCAGTTGGTGCCACAGGGTGGTGCACTGCTCCCTTTTGTTTTGCTTTGTGTAGAAGATCTGACGTCAATTCCAGCTCTTGCTATAGATAGACATGACATGACATGATGTGTGTCAAACAATTGTCACACATGGATGGATGATTAGCCGTGTTTATTTATTTATTTCCGGGGGGAATGAATGAATGAATGAATGACTAACCCTGTAAAACCCGGATTAATTTCTACTTGCAAAAAAACGATTTCAACCTTACTACTACTTTTTACTACTAGGACTTATCAGAGGAAATCATGTAAAATACCTTTTAGTCAACAAGTCAAAAGTCAAGACAAGGACTAAGGATAAATCAATCCCGGCCCCTCCATAGGGCCGGGGGTCCGCGGAGGGGGTCCGCCGGGGGTCCGCGGAGGGGGTCCGCGGGGGTCCCCGGCCCTATCTCGGCCGTCCCTTGTCCGTTTCGGACGGGGGGAATCTCGTTCGAACCGGGCCGCCGTCCCGGACGCGCTCCCGGGGCTCTCGCGGTGGCAATAGTTGGAAATGACACGTCCACCAAGGGGAAACCTTGACCAGGCTATGGTGAGTATGCCAGTATGGCCACTATATGCGTGTACTATGTTGGCAGCAGTGCTCCGTTCACGTTTGTTTATTATATTAGTGCTGTCTACCGTTATACCTGGCTTAATATGGTCAATACTGACTCAGTCTAAAATATGCTTTGGCGGCCCCCCCCCCCCCCCACCTCCTCTTGCTATAGACAGACATGACTTGACATGACATGACATGACATGATGTGTGTCAAACAATTGTCACACATGGATGGATGATTAGCCTTGTTTATTTATTTATTTCCGGGGGGAATGAATGAATGAATGAATGAATGAATGAATGAATGAATGAATGAATGAATAAATGGATGGATGGATGGATGGATGGATGGATGAATCATATATTCCCGGGGGCATTTCTCTCCAGGTGAGGACAATGCCATCCAGTCAACCAAATATGGATGTCAGACGATCAGGCATCATCTCGTATGTATTACTTCTACTACTACTACTACTACACACACCCAAACACGCAAATGAAGGGGCATGGTTCCGGCTACTTTGTGGGATTATCTTATGCAAATGAAGGTGCGTGGTATGCAAATGAAGGGGCATGGTATGCAAATTAAGGGGCATGGTATGCAAATGAAGGGGAGTGGTATGCAAATGAAGGGCGTGTTTCGGCTACTTTGTGGGATTAGTTTATGCAAATTAAGGGGCGTGGTATGCAAATGAAGGGGCGTGGTATGCAAATGAAGGGGCATGGTATGCAAATGAAGGGGAGTGGTATGCAAATGAAGGGCGTGTGTCGGCTACTTTGTGGGGTTCGTTTATGCAAATGAAGGTGCGTGGTATGCAAATGAAGGGGAGTGGTATGCAAATGAAGGGGAGTGGTATGCAAATGAAGGGCATGTTTCGGCTACTTTGTGGGATTAGTTTATGCAAATGAAGGGGTGTGGTATGCAAATGAAGGGGTGTGGTATGCAAATGAAGGGGCGTGGTATGCAAATGAATAGGAGTGGTATGCAAATGAATGGGAGTGGTATGCAAATGAAGGTGCATGGTATGCAAATGAAGGGGCATGGTATGCAAATGAAGGGGAGTGGTATGCAAATGAAGGGGAGTGGTATGCAAATGAAGGGGAGTGGTATGCAAATGAAGGGGAGTGGTATGCAAATGAAGGGCATGTTTCGGCTACTTTGTGTGGGTGGTTTATGCAAATGAAGGGCGTGGTTTCGACTACTTTGTGGGAACGGTTTATGCAAATTTGATGGGCGTGGTTTTGACTACTTTGTGGGGGTGGTTCATGCAAATGAAGGGCGTGGTTTCGACTACTTTGTGGGAACGGTTTATGCAAATTTGATGGGCGTGGTTTCGACTACTTTGTGGGAACGGTTTATGCAAATTTGATGGGCGTGGTTTCGACTACTTTGTGGGGGTGGTTCATGCAAATGAAGGGCGTGGTTTCGGCTACTTTGTGGGAACGGTTTATGCAAATGAAGGGCGTGGTTTCGACTACTTTGTGGGAACGGTTTATGCAAATGAAGGGCGTGGTTTCGACTACTTTGTGGGAACGGTTTATGCAAATTTGACGGGCGTGTTTCGGCTACTTTGTGGGGGTGGTTCATGCAAATGAAGGGCGTGGTTTCGACTACTTTGTGGGAACGGTTCATGCAAATTTGACGGGCGTGGTTTCGACTACTTTGTGGGGGTGGTTCATGCAAATGAAGGGCGTGGTTTCGATCACTTTGTGGGGGTGGTTCATGCAAATGAAGGGCGTGGTTTCGACTACTTTGTGGGAACGGTTTATGCAAATTTGATGGGCGTGGTTTCGACTACTTTGTGGGAACGGTTTATGCAAATGTGATGGGCGTGGTTTCGACTACTTTGTGGGGGTGGTTCATGCAAATGAAGGGCGTGGTTTCGGCTACTTTGTGGGAACGGTTTATGCAAATGAAGGGCGTGGTTTCGACTACTTTGTGGGAACGGTTTATGCAAATGAAGGGCGTGGTTTCGACTACTTTGTGGGAACGGTTTATGCAAATTTGACGGGCGTGTTTCGGCTACTTTGTGGGGGTGGTTCATGCAAATGAAGGGCGTGGTTTCGACTACTTTGTGGGAACGGTTTATGCAAATTTGATGGGCGTGGTTTCGACTACTTTGTGGGGGTGGTTCATGCAAATGAAGGGCGTGGTTTCGACTACTTTGTGGGAACGGTTAATGCAAATTTGACGGGCGTGGTTTCGACTACTTTGTGGGGGTGGTTCATGCAAATGAAGGGCGTGGTTTCGATCACTTTGTGGGAACGGTTTATGCAAATTTGATGGGCGTGGTTTCGACTACTTTGTGGGGGTGGTTCATGCAAATGAAGGGCGTGGTTTCGATCACTTTGTGGGAACGGTTTATGCAAATTTGACGGGCGTGGTTTCGACTACTTTGTGGGGGTGGTTCATGCAAATGAAGGGCGTGGTTTCGACTACTTTGTGGGAACGGTTTATGCAAATTTGACGGGCGTGTTTCGGCTACTTTGTGGGGGTGGTTCATGCAAATGAAGGGCGTGGTTTGGACTACTTTGTGGGAACGGTTTATGCAAATTTGACGGGCGTGGTTTGGACTACTTTGTGGGGGTGGTTCATGCAAATGAAGGGCGTGGTTTCGACTACTTTGTGGGAACGGTTTATGCAAATTTGATGGGCGTGGTTTCGACTACTTTGTGGGAACGGTTTATGCAAATTTGATGGGCGTGGTTTCGACTACTTTGTGGGGGTGGTTCATGCAAATGAAGGGCGTGGTTTCGACTACTTTGTGGGAACGGTTTATGCAAATTTGACGGGCGTGTTTCGGCTACTTTGTGGGGGTGGTTTATGCAAATGAAGGGCGTGGTTTCGACTACTTTGTGGGAACGGTTTATGCAAATTGGTTCAGACTACTTTGTGGGAGTGGGTTATGCAAATTTGATGGGCGTGGTTTCGACTACTTTGTTTGGGTGGTTCATGCAAATGAAGAGCGTGGTTTCGACTACTTTGTGGGAACGGTTTATGCAAATTTGATGGGCGTGGTTTCGACTACTTTGTGGGGGTGGTTCATGCAAATGAAGGGCGTGGTTTCGACTACTTTGTGGGAACGGTTTATGCAAATTTGATGGGCGTGGTTTTGACTACTTTGTGGGGGTGGTTAATGCAAATGAAGGGGAGTGGTTCCGACTACTTTGTGGGTTAGGGTTATACAAATTTGATAGGCGTGGTTTCGACTACTTTGTGGGAGGGGTTTATGCAAATGAAGGGGAGTGGTTCTGACTACTTTGTGGGGGTGGTTTATGCAAATTAGTGGGCGTGGTTTCGACTACTTTGTGGGGGTGGTGCAAATGCATACCACGCCCCTTCATTTGAATAAACAACTCCCACAAATCAGCCGGGGGAAAAAAGGGGAGGCGGGGCTTAGGTTTGAAAGAGGCGGGTCTTACAAAAGGGGGGAAGGCGGGGCTTAGGTTTGACAGAGGCCTAAGTTAGCGAGAAAAGTCGTGAAAGTCACTTTGACGCGCGACAACGCGCCAACGATAAAACATCACGGTCCGACGTTCGGATATGTCGGAGAGCTAGCCGAGACGAACGGTTCGGTGTCTCGGACGCACGCCTCCGACAGTCGTACAAAACGTCCTTCACTTTGGCTGTGTGCATGGGAGACCTCATAGACACATAGGCCCTCATTTATCAATTGAGTGTAAAATCTGCCCCAAATTCGAGTGTAGGTTTCGTAGTACACCCACGTCGAGTCGGCATTTACAAAGTGATCGCAGACAGCTGATCCTTCCTTAATTTCGTTCGGACGTTTATAAATGTGACGGCTGAAATCTATCTGGCACGCCCTATGAAATCAAGCCTCGCCCTCGTTTTTGCGACATGAACAACTGCAGTACGACCTTGGAAACCATAGTTTATGACGAAAAAAGTCACCCCCTCTCATACACACACAGACGCACGCACGCACACGCAACTTGCAAGTCCAACTGGTTTGTTGTAGCCTATCTTAAATAAATAAAGAACGAACACCTGTATGAATTAAATAAAGCTGTAGCTGTAGTACCCTGTCTGTTTCTCCTCTCGCCTCGCTTGCCTTGCTGCCCACACACACGCACACACATACGGGCCGTGGCCCAGTCAGTTTAGAGCTGGCCCAACTTTGAGCCTTAATTGTGCATGCAAATTTCTGGTTATTAAACCACAGCATGCAAGCCGCCTTTGTTTTAAAATGGTTCCCCAAACCGTTCACAGTTCACACTTCACTATCGGCCGGGGATGCGCCCCCCCCCCCCCCCCCCCCCCCATGCTAATTTGCCCAGTCAATCATTTGATCCGTGCTACGCGCCTGCCGTGTGTTGTTAGTTGTTGTAGCCTATATTAAATTATTAAAGTATTTATTCATTTAATATAGCCTTATTTAAGGTTTATCCTTAAAACGACGAGATGTAACTCGAGAAAGACATGGCTGTAGAATTGCACTATACTATAGCCTACCCGTTGGTTGGTAGACTTGACTATAGCAGCATGCACTCTCGATCCAGTTAACTATTCCAGGAGGGGGGGGGGGGGGGGGGGCACCGGCATGCGCTCATGCAAAACACTGTTTAAATGGCTTAAGCATCAAAACTTGCAACATTGTTTTAATTGCGCGATTTTAACTGCTTGTAAAGTTGGTAATCTCCTACCAATTTCATATGACACAAAGACACATCGTTGATGTATTCCTTTCCTTTTTTTTTCTTTTTTTCTTTACATTTAGCCCATATACATACCTATACAGTTTTATATAAACATTTTAGGAGTGAATACATATGTTTCGATGCCTGTGACAGCCTCTCAGCTGGTCAAACAATGCTGCTCCGCTGTTCTATGACAAAAAACAGGTGAGGACAAAGCGTACGACAGCTCCCGACCAGACGTGAGTTTTGTCTTGGCACAAGATCATTTTCAATCTTTGGCGCAAATCGTAAATGCCGAAAATTGCGGTAATTTCGGCGTACACCCATATTTTGGCGTACGCACGGTTGATACATGAGGGCCATAGACTCTAACAGCATCCAGGCTGAAAAAGTGAAACGAGACCGCGCCTCCTAGAAAGGTCGCCCGAGGACGTTCTATAGATCCACGCGTGCGTCTCCAGGAGCTCTACAACATATCCGAAAATCTGACCGGAAGGCCTCACCGTCGTGGCGTTCTAGTGAAGCAAAGGTTTTACGTTCACGTGCGCCTACGCCGACGATCGTAACTCTGTTCGGGATGGGCCGAACACCTCTGCGATCGCGGCGACGAGCCGATCGTCGTGATGGTCTGTGTTTTTTTCTGCAACCTCGGGAACCTCAAATCTGACCCGAGGCCTAGCGTTGCAGTGTAGTTCCCTTTATCGGACGCTTGTAAGAGTCCCACAAAGTCGAGACCAACTCCATTTTATTCGTCATGTCCTGAATATGGATATTCGGGGGTGTTGGGTATTTTAAAAAATATCCTTCACCCCATTTGTAAGGCATTTGGCCCAAAGGTCAGCGTGGCTGACCTTTGACCTTTGCAAACGTTGTGGAAAGCCCAGACCGGCTCCATTGGATTCGGCACACTCTAAATATGAAGAGTGTGCGAAGAATAGGGTTAGGGAACATGTTTTAAAGGTTTGTTTTGTGTATTTCACACTTCTGTGGAGAGGAGAGGAGAGGAGGGAGAGGAGAGGCAGTCTTTTGGCGGACCTTTGACCTTTGCAAACGTCGTGGAAAGCCCAGACCGGCGCCATTGGATTCGGCATGCTCTTAATATGAACAATATGTCTAGTGTGTGAAGAATAACATTAATGAACATGTTGTGTTTTGTGTTTGGTCTGTTCACTCAAAAAGAGAGGAGAGCAGAGGAGGGGAGAGGCAGAGGCCTCCATTCATCTCACTGCCCATGTAATATCTATATCTGGCCACAGAGTGGGTGTGGCGCTGTTCTGAATTTCACTCCCAAATTACTCTTCTTCTCCAGTTTCTCTGACTTCCTGTGTGTGTGTGTCAGAAGACAGCAACAGAGGCAACAGAGACACAGGAGGAACACACCCATGACTGCCAGTACCACCACTACAACCTACCCATGCCCCACCTGCACCGTTAAGGACATAAGTGGACGTCATCATTGGATTCGATGGACAACCATCAGCAAGTAAGTAAGTAAGTGTGTGTGTGTGTGTGTGTGTGTGTGTGTGTGTGTGTGTGTGTGTGTGTGTGTGTGTGTGTGTGTGTGTGTGTGTGTGTGTGTGTGTGTGTGTGTGTGTGTGTGTGTGTGTGTGTGTGTGTGTGTGTGTGTGCGTGTGTGTGTACTGTACGTCGTGATCAATCAATGCCCCCAGACGAATGTGTGTGTGTGTGTGTGAACCAGCTACACTGGCATTTAAACACATTCATATTGTAACTGTTGCCCCTATAGGTGATATAGTTTGCTTTATTCCTAAAAGGTCATAATTAAGTCACATTTACGTTTAAAACATTATTTCATGTATTTGTGTCAAGTTGTTGTAATACTTTTATTTTGAAGAGTCAAAGTCATGTTCCGTGTCGTTTGGTCTGCTCATGTAAATTGGGTACACAGGTTTTTTGTGTAAGCAATCAAGCCACAAGCAGCTAGCAGCAGCAGGGTGCAGCAGCTCCCTTTGCACTGGTCACACAAAGAGACTAAGTTACAAGAGACTGTCATACAAGTCTTCAAATAAATCAGTTTCAAGGAAACCACTTGTGTCTGTCTGTCCTCGGAGGGAGTTACACATATAATATGTGTATGCTCAGTTAGCTTTTATAAACGTGAAAACAGACTGCGCTGCTGTCTAGTCATGTGCAAACCATTGTGATGTTGCATTACCTACGTTTACTGGTGACCCCCTGGAAATCCCCCAAGGGCACCAGGGGGTCCACGGACCCCTAATTGAGAAGCACTGGCATACATTCTAAGCATTTATGCTCAGTTAGCTTTTATAAATGTAACTTTAAACGTGAAAACAGACTGCGCTGCTGTCTAGTCTGTCTGTCTGTCTGTCTAAAATAGCAGACCTACAAGCTCGTAGCGCGGCACCGAGTGCCGTGCTACGAGCTTGTAGATCTGCTATTTTTGGGGGCCACTGGCTGTCTGTCTGTCTGTCTTGTCTGTCTAAAATAGCAGACCTACAAGCTCGTAGCGCGGCACTCGGTGCCGCGCTACGAGCTTGTAGATCTGCTATTTTTGGGGGCCACTGGCTGTCTGTCTGTCTGTCTGTCTGTCTGTCTGTCTAAAATAGCAGACCTACAAGCTTTTTCTTTTGTACAACTTGACCTATGTTTCTTCTTCTTATTGGGGAGATGGAGGCAGATCCTGTGGAAATACGCGCAGCGTAGCAGCTGGAGGGGCTCTCACTTTTCCCCCCTTGTTTCTTTTTTGTTTGCTAACGTTTATCCGTTTGAAATCAGCAGCTTTCTAGTGAACGTGCTGGCGGTTTGAAAGCTGGAGACAGAATGACTTTTCATAGTATGATTCTGTGCATTCTGGGGAATATACGTTGTTTCATGGCACAAAACACTGATCTCCACCATAGTCACCCTCCGTTGAGACGAAGCCCGTCATTTCATGTTGCTGCTTGAGGGTGACTCAGAGCACAAGGAATTTACAAGCACACTTCCTGATCGTTTTTTTTTTTTTGTACCTTTTTAGTGTCACCGCTGCTTTTAAAAATGGCCACTGCTGTTAAACATGTGTAATATGTGCACATGCTCACAATGCGCACACAAATTACACACATGTTCAAACACAAGGCATGTTTGTCTCCAGCTTTCTAAATGTCCATCCTGACTGAAGCCCAAGAGTTCCTAATAATACCCAATCTCAGGGTCCCAAAAGAGCTACAATTCCTGGGTGGACGTTCTTCCTTACCTGTGGAAACCTTGCTTCGACTACAGGGGCTTAATAATCTAGGATTGCAGATTTTAGGGAACTAAAATTGGCTAAGTGTTAATGTTTCATTGTTGGAAATCCAACACGTACGAGCGGCGCACGTCTAGAAATAATATAGGTGGATGCAACTCATTTTTGTACATAAAAGTGCCATCTCTTTTTAAGTCTTCCAAGCGTTCTTTCCAAGTGAAATGCATCCTGGTACGTGGCGGGTCACTTCAGGCGGCTTGACCAGAGCATCCTGGTACGTGGCGGGTCACTTCAGGCGGCTTGACCAGAGCATCCTGGTACGTGGCGGGTCACTTCAGGCGGCTTGACCAGAGCATCCTGGTACGTGGCGGGTCACTTCAGGCGGCTTGACCAGAGCATAGGATAAAGACGCACAACGTTCTTGTGTCACGGTAGTCTATCACAACATGTAGCCATGTGCCCCCATCAAGGCATGTTACCAAAAACGTGTTCAACATGCATGAACTTTTGTGTCTTTCATCACTTTTTTTTTTTTTTTTCAGATAGCAAATATATATATATATCAGACTGGTATCCATTCTGTCGCTTTGCAACGGAACTTTAAATGTTTTTGTAGGCATTGTTTTTTAAAAGCTCTGAGCCAAGCGGTCGGGTGACTATACGTGAAAACGGGAAGGAGAAAGGCCAATCGGTTGGCTTGGAGATGGAGCTCGTCTCCAGAAGATTAAGGAAAAAACAAACAAAAAAAACTTTACTGAATTACGTAGGTTAAAATGTAGTTGTATAGTATTGTTATTTCAATAGAATTGTCTTATTTTACCTCTCATTATTGTAAAGTAACATAGTAAATAATTATAAGGAAGACAACATATGTTTATTTTGTAAAGAAGTTACAGAATCTTATTGAACATAACCGTACTGTTTACCATTCCTCAACCATGACTTGATTCGCTGTCACTTTGTTGGAGGGTGTGATAGGGTAGCTTTGATAGGATAGTGACTGGTGTTCTGTTATCTCCAACATCTCAGTATGTCCACGATGGACATACAAGTCACGCTAATACAGCAAGGATCAGGAGTCCATAAGGACACTAAAATGTAAGTCTAGGTCATTAATATAGCCAGCCTAACAGACTCAAGACTCAAGGTGCTGTGGCTGGACACTGGTTCAGAAGCGATGAAGATGAAACGTTCATCACAGAGTAGCCTTAGATATAGTGAAGGCGAACACAATAAGCTCAAAGTGGGTCTTGTTTTCCAAATGGTCATGAATTAAACTCACTCAGTATTTTTTTAATGGGCTTTTTTGTAATAGAAAGCCTCTCAGTATTTAAATAAAGGTTACTGTCTGTCACACAACGCAAGACTTAATAGAGCAGACGAGATCCTGTTAGTGACTGTGCCAGTTCAAAACATTTTAATCTCATCCATTCACACATGTATTTTTACATAACTATTCTCCAGAAATGATATCTTGTGAATTTTTATCAATGATAAAAAAAAAACATCAAATTGTTTCATATCAACTACAGCTAAATCGGGTTCTTCCAACACTTATATATCATCTTCGAGGAGCATTATAATGGATGGTTTATAAATTCATAACAACAGATGGGCCGTAGGGATCCATTAGTTGGCAGCAGCTATGTACACTGTAAAAGAAAAAAGCTGCTGTTTAAAAAGAATATATTTTTATGATACCCCATTTGCATGAGTAAACTGGCTGAATGGCTGGAAGTGTTCACATGTCAGTGCATGATGGGGGAGCTGCTTTCATCATTATGTCTTGCTTAGGGCTGCAACACTTCCATGTCATCGATTACAAATATATATTAAGAATCAATCCCTATATTTGGGGCATGTCATTATTGGTGAAGTAAAAAAAAAAAAAAAAGTAACAAAGTATGTTTCACTATTTTTGCATGACACTGTTGTGCAACAAAGTAGAAAATGACACTTAAAGGATGCATTTAGACATTTTCAACCTATCTTCATATAAGTGGTACTCACTAATGCTTATTATAAAATTGCACCATTTTTGTCTACTCTGCCTGTGTCTCAGAGAAGGGCTGTGGACAGTTCAGAAACCCGCCAATCAGTGACATCATCAATGGGGAATCCAAGTTAATAGAAATGGCAGGCTTCATATTCCTGAATTATTTGCATGCTATAATGGAAGCCATTGTTCTTGCGTTAATAAAAAACAAAATAAAACATTTGTTGCTTGAAAGAAAAAGAGTACAGTACAGTACAGTACAGTACAGTACAGTACAGTACAGTACAGCACCACTCACTTCAAACATATCATGAGCGTTAGTGAGGACCAATTATAATATGTAGATAGGTTGAAAATGGGTGAAGTCGTCCTTTAAGTATTTAATTGACTTGTTGATGTGTAAAATTGATTTAAATGTCTATAACAAAAAAATGCATTTTGATTAGCAAAGAGTAATCGCTAAGACTAAAGGATAGTTGCAGCCCTAGTCCTGTGTACTGTATATCTGCCTTCTGTAGCCAGTGGTGCATAGCCTCCACAATGCTACCATGCTATCTAGCTATATCACACCCCTCAACATCTTTGCTGGTCTGCCTATCCCTTTGTACAGTCATGTAAAAAACAAAAAACATAGTAACTGTAAGACCGATGTGTGTACGTGTGTGTTTTTCTTTGTTTTTATTCAAGGGACGGGAGGTGTGTTTGAGGTGTGCATTGTTTGGGGGTGGGGGGGGGGCCTGGGGTTTGATCACTTTGTTATTTTCTCATAGTGTCATTTAGACCATGTTGAGTGTTTTGTGTATTTTCTGTGTAGTGGACTTCTTGCTGGGTCTGCGTCTAGCGCAGCCATAGTTTCATATTGATGTGTGTGTACCTCTAATCCACCACAACTAGCAAAGTCCTTATTCTGCTAACGTGCATTTTAATAATATTTTTGTTTTGTTTTTTTCTTTCTTTTGTTTTTTTACTAAAAGAGAAAGAAAGCTACACATGTTATGTTCAGATTTTAATCACCTTTTATCCAAGTTCAAAAACACTGCTCTTTTTGTCTTATTGAAGTTGTATTATGTAGAGAAATAAATATGAGATAAAAAGCCAGCTGATATCAAAATTGCCAAACAAAAAGCTTTGGATTGAAACTTGAACTACAAAGGAACGCTTGGTTTTGACTGTGAGGTTGGTGAGAACGCTGCAGGGGGAGGAACGCTTATCTGTGTAACACTGGTGTGTGTTACAGTACCTAAAGCAGTGTTACACATCGCAGGGCCGGCGCTGGTACAGGTCAGGATAACATACAGCCAGGCACACTACAGTGGAAACCTGTTTACAATCCGTTTACAGAGGTACGTGTTTGGCCTTTTACCCAAACTGTTGTTTTTAATCTGGGATCCGTGTTTTATAAGACCTTACATGTGGCAAAAAAAACAAACAAACAAACACACACAGAGATAACTCGAATGCCAAAATCACTAACATGGTAAGAGAGATTGAATCGACATACTTTTAAAGCTGCTTTTTATGAAATGTCAACATCCACATAGTTGCTTCCAAGATGAGCCTGAGAGGCACATTCATTGTTTACTCTACTGTGGTAGTGTCTCTGTTATGACACTGTACAATATCACTCGTCACCTCCTCAATTAGTTTTACCTTCCATCTTGAGAAGCACTTTGTTATATAATGTTGATACCAGGCTAGTATCCAGTTACTATTTGAAATGGACTTGTTTTGCTTCTTCTCAGCTGGTCATTTTAGACTGGAGCAGATAGCGTTATCTCATATGGGTGAGACTACACCCATTTGGCCTTCCAGGAAGACCACATCCAACTGTGAAATGAATTGAAAAGGGTTTCAATGAAGGATTTACACTGGCCTGGACATACTAATACTATATGTAGTGACCTCATACAAAGATGGCTGTTAAGCCTCTGGATGTTGAAGAGGACTCGTAGGTTTTGAGCTATTCTGAACACAAACTGACAGTGCAACTTCTCTACTGTACTAAAAAATAAAGTAAAACTGATCCCCCCCTCCCCAACTTTATTATTTTTGCAGTTATCTGTAAATTGCAGAAATTACCTCTTGAAGTTCTTACTACTACTCATAAAAAGAATTATGTCATCCTTCGTCGTCTCAGCACTTTAAAATAATTTGTGTTCATAAGCAACAGGAAAAACATTATAGTAGCACACTTCCAAGTACATACAAAATACATCAAGTTAATGCCTTTTTCAATGGTCTGGCTGGAAAAGAAATACTCAGTGGATGAATTCTGTGTTGTTACTATGCCAATGTAATCTATCATGGGGAAGAGAGGAAAGGAAAAGCACAAATGAAAAAGAGAACACAGTTCTTCTGGTGTCTTCTATCATATCTACTGTATCTATCTATATCTATCTATCTATCTATCTATCTATCTATCTATCTATCTATCTATCTATCTATCTATCTACCTATCTACCTACCTATCTATCTATCTATCTAACCATGTCTCTTCTTGTTCTTCAACCTTTAGGGCCAAAATCCATTGAAATGTTTTAGTCCTGTCATATGTATATCGTAAACTGTTCAATTACGAAATGGAAAATAAAATCTATTTTAAAGATCAACGCATTGTGACGTTTTTGTCCCATATACTGTATTCATGGTGTTTATTGATTCCATAGGAGGGGCTAGCACCCCTCAAAGCTGTATATAGGAGGGGCTAGCTCCCCTTAAAGCTGTTTATAGGAGGGGCTAGTGCCCCTGAAAGCTGTTTATAGGAGGGGCTAGCTCCCCTCAAAGCTGTATACTGTTTATGCATGCCATGATTTTTTCCAATATCTCCTACTGTATTACTGTCTGGGGCCAAACCAATCACATCACTTTATAAACAAACACTGAAAATAATAGATAAAAAAAGAATGAAATGGCATCTACAAGCTCATAGCGCGCCACCGAGTGGCGCGCTACGAGCTTGTAGATCTGCTATTTAAAACCTTTGCTTCTTTAGAACGCCACAACGGTAAGGCCCTCCGGTCTGATTATCGGATATGTTATAGAGCTCCACGAGACGCACGTGTGGAACTGTAGTACGTCCTCGGGCGACCTTTCTAGTCGACATGGCGCGCGAACGTTCCACTACACCGAGTGGCGCGCTACGAGCTTGTAGATCTGCTATTTAAAACCTTTGCTTCTGTAGAACGCCACAACGGTAAGGCCTTCCGGTCTGATTATCGGATATGTTATAGAGCTCCCAGAGACGCACGCGTGGAACTGTAGTACATCCTCGGACGACCTTTCTAGTCGACATGGCACACGCGAACGTTCCACTACACCGAGTGGCGCGCTACGAGCTTGTAGATCTGCTATTTAAAACCTTTGCTTCTTTAGAACGCCACAACGGTAAGGCCCTCCGGTCTGATTATCGGATATGTTATAGAGCTCCCAGAGACGCACGCGTGGAACTGTAGTACGTCCTCGGGCGACCTTTCTAGTCGACATGGCGCGCGCGAACGTTCCACTACACCGAGTGGCGCGCTACGAGCTTGTAGGTCTGCTATTTTAGACAGACAGACAGACAGACAGACAAGACAGATTGTTAGACAGACAGACAGACAGACAGACAAGACAGATTGTTAGACAGACAGACAGACAGACAGACAGACAGACAGTGGCCCCCAAAAATAGCAGACCTACAAGCTCGTAGTGCGGCACCCGGTGCCGCGCTACGAGCTTGTAGGTCTGCTATTTTGCTAGGGGGAACAACATATTTTCAGATGGGGGTCGGAGGCCAATTACATATCATTTTTGGGGTCCTTGGCATGAAATATTGAGCACCACTAATACAGAAATCATAGGTATAGGTCAGAATTTAGAAGACATTTTTTTTATTTTGACGTCAGGCCTAAATGGGTTAAACTGTGAGTACATAAATGTGAAGAGATTATATCAATGAACCCTGAGGATGTACAGTAGGCTGTATACTTGTCCTTAAAGTAGATGCAGTAATGCTCCTATCTGGTCACCAGAGGCCAGTCTATGGACGGATACTATCATGTTCTCCCTAGTACTATTCAGCATTGGTGTTATGTTAAGGGCCATTCACACTGTGTACTTTAACTACAACTATAATATCTATAACAAGAGACTGTTTTCACGTTTAAAATGTCATTTATAAAAGCTGACTGAATACAATTGTTTAGAATCTATACCAGTGCTTCTCAATTCGGGGTCCGGTGACCCCCAGGGGCCATTGGGGGTTGTCCAGGGGGTCCCCAGTAAACGTAGGTAATGCAACATCACAATGGTTTGAACACGACTAGACAGCAGCGCAGTCTGTTTTCACATTTAAAGTGACATTTATAAAAGCTAACTGAGCATAAATGCTTAGAATGTATTATTTACAAACACACAACTTGTGTGTTTGTAAATGAATCAATCAAGTGACTCGCTGAGTGTCTGACCGACTGACTGTCTGTCTGTCAGTCGGAATGACCTTTGACCTGACCTGTCCTGTGGGGACCGTGTCTGCTCTCTGGGGAAATAAAGAACGGAGGTGACATCATGCAGTGTTGTGTTTTTGGCAGCAAACTCATTTCAGTCCCTTGAATAGTTTTCATTTAGTCACATTTTAGTCACCTGGAATGTTTGAGTGTTTTAGGTAATGCCTCTGTGTGTGTGTGGTGCTGTCATATTATATGTGTAACTCCCTCCGAGCACAGACAGACACAAGTGGTTTCCTTGAAAGTGATTTATTTGAAGACTTGTGGATCCTCCAAATTCACCGTGAAAACTATAAACAATACAATAAAACAAGCACGTTACAATTAACATAAATACGACATGACATGCACAGCATGTAGATGCAAACATTTTACCAAAGTAAAATACAGACATAAAACAAATACCTCGTTGGCTGCGTGCAAATAACAAAGAAGGGAATCTCTTCAGTCTTAGGTCCTTATAACCTTTCTTATGACAGTCTCTTGTAACTTAGTCTCTGTGTGTGACCAGTGCAAACGGAGCTGCTGCACCCTGCTGCTGCTAGCTGCTTGTGGCTTGATTAATTAATTGCTTACACAAAAAAATTATGAACTTCTTCATTAAACAATGAAACTATATCACCTATAGTGGCAACGGTTACAATATGAATGTGTTTAAATGCCAGTGTAGCTGGTTCACACACACACACACACACACAATGCAGCAGGCATTGGACAACCTGACAGCCACCGACCTGGCAACCCTGAATGAGCCAATCAGCTGCCAGTCTCTGGTGTGTGTGTGTGTGAGAGAGAGAGTCCTCACAAGTACTGTTAAACAAACTCTACCCTAACGTCAAAGTACATTAAAACACTTTTTCCTTTCCAAAACAAACACAACGTACATTATGACAATATTTCACCCTTTGCATTGGTAAAATAGACTTTATTTTTTTGTCTTCCCTTCCAAAAAAACAAAAAGATAAAATGACCCAAAATCCATGGTTAAGAGTATTCCACGATGGCTCAGGGGTTTGGGCAGCTTCCTACGGTGCCTGCCAGAACACGCTGGTTCGAGACAGTCAACAAGTCTGCAGTCAAGATTCGTGACCTCGGACCAAGGACTAAGGATCCAGAATGAATAAATCAAAATAAATCACTCTTTACCTTTTGGTCAAGTAAATGTACTATTGGAATGTATTTTGGCGGACATAATCCAAGATAATCCACTGTCAATTTGTAACAGTCAGCAGTGCCAGTTGGTGCCACAGGGTGGTGCACTGCTCCCTTTTGTTTTGCTTTGTGTAGAAGATCTGACGTCAATTCCAGCTCTTGCTATAGATAGACATGACATGACATGATGTGTGTCAAACAATTGTCACACATGGATGGATGATTAGCCGTGTTTATTTATTTATTTCCGGGGGGAATGAATGAATGAATGAATGACTAACCCTGTAAAACCCGGATTAATTTCTACTTGCAAAAAAACGATTTCAACCTTACTACTACTTTTTACTACTAGGACTTATCAGAGGAAATCATGTAAAATAAATTATATATATATTTTTTGCACATTTATAATAATTATTAAAATAATAATAATAAATTAATAATTTACATTTGGGGGACATCTTTCACAATAATAAGGATAAATCCAAATAAATCACACTTTACCTTTTAGTCAAAGGACTGAGATAAATCAAAAATAAATCACATTTTACCTTTTAGTCAACAAGTCAAAAGTCAAGACAAGGACTAAGGACTAAGGATAAATCAATCCCGGCCCCTCCATAGGGCCGGGGGTCCGCGGAGGGGGTCCGCCGGGGGTCCGCGGAGGGGGTCCGCGGGGGTCCCCGGCCCTATCTCGGCCGTCCCTTGTCCGTTTCGGACGGGGGGAATCTCGTTCGAACCGGGCCGCCGTCCCGGACGCGCTCCCGGGGCTCTCGCGGTGGCAATAGTTGGAAATGACACGTCCACCAAGGGGAAACCTTGACCAGGCTATGGTGAGTATGCCAGTATGGCCACTATATGCGTGTACTATGTTGGCAGCAGTGCTCCGTTCACGTTTGTTTATTATATTAGTGCTGTCTACCGTTATACCTGGCTTAATATGGTCAATACTGACTCAGTCTAAAATATGCTTTGGCGGCCCCCCCCCCCCCCCCACCTCCTCTTGCTATAGACAGACATGACTTGACATGACATGACATGACATGATGTGTGTCAAACAATTGTCACACATGGATGGATGATTAGCCTTGTTTATTTATTTATTTCCGGGGGGAATGAATGAATGAATGAATGAATGAATAAATGAATAAATGAATGAATAAATGAATAAATGAATAAATAAATGGATGGATGGATGGATGGATGGATGAATCATATATTCCCGGGGGCATTTCTCTCCAGGTGAGGACAATGCCATCCAGTCAACCAAATATGGATGTCAGACGATCAGGCATCATCTCGTATGTATTACTTCTACTACTACTACTACTACACACACCCAAACACGCAAATGAAGGGGCATGGTTCCGGCTACTTTGTGGGATTGGTTTATGCAAATGAAGGGGAGTGGTATGCAAATGAAGGGGCGTGGTATGCAAATGCAGGGGCGTGGTATGCAAATGAAGGGGAGTGGTATGCAAATGAAGGGGCATGGTTCCGGCTACTTTGTGGGATTATCTTATGCAAATGAAGGTGCGTGGTATGCAAATGAAGGGGCATGGTATGCAAATGAAGGGGCATGGTATGCAAATGAAGGGGAGTGGTATGCAAATGAAGGGCGTGTTTCGGCTACTTTGTGGGATTAGTTTATGCAAATTAAGGGGCGTGGTATGCAAATGAAGGGGCGTGGTATGCAAATGAAGGGGCATGGTATGCAAATGAAGGGGAGTGGTATGCAAATGAAGGGCGTGTGTCGGCTACTTTGTGGGATTCGTTTATGCAAATGAAGGTGCGTGGTATGCAAATGAAGGGGAGTGGTATGCAAATGAAGGGGAGTGGTATGCAAATGAAGGGCATGTTTCGGCTACTTTGTGGTATTAGTTTATGCAAATGAAGGGGTGTGGTATGCAAATGAAGGGGTGTGGTATGCAAATGAAGGGGCGTGGTATGCAAATGAATAGGAGTGGTATGCAAATGAATGGGAGTGGTATGCAAATGAAGGTGCATGGTATGCAAATGAAGGGGCATGGTATGCAAATGAAGGGGAGTGGTATGCAAATGAAGGGGAGTGGTATGCAAATGAAGGGGAGTGGTATGCAAATTAAGGGCATGTTTCGGCTACTTTGTGGGATTAGTTTATGCAAATGAAGGGCGTGGTTTCGACTACTTTGTGGGAACGGTTTATGCAAATTTGATGGGCGTGGTTTCGACTACCTTTGTGGGAACGGTTTATGCAAATTTGACGGGCGTGTTTCGGCTACTTTGTGTGGGTGGTTTATGCAAATGAAGGGCGTGGTTTTGACTACTTTGTGGGAACGGTTTATGCAAATTTGATGGGCGTGGTTTTGACTACTTTGTGGGGGTGGTTCATGCAAATGAAGGGCGTGGTTTCGACTACTTTGTGGGAACGGTTTATGCAAATTTGATGGGCGTGGTTTCGACTACTTTGTGGGGGTGGTTCATGCAAATGAAGGGCGTGGTTTCGGCTACTTTGTGGGAACGGTTTATGCAAATGAAGGGCGTGGTTTCGACTACTTTGTGGGAACGGTTTATGCAAATTTGATGGGCGTGGTTTCGACTACTTTGTGGGAACGGTTTATGCAAATTTGATGGGCGTGGTTTCGACTACTTTGTGGGGGTGGTTCATGCAAATGAAGGGCGTGGTTTCGACTACTTTGTGGGGGTGGTTCATGCAAATGAAGGGCGTGGTTTCGGCTACTTTGTGGGAACGGTTTATGCAAATGAAGGGCGTGGTTTCGACTACTTTGTGGGAACGGTTTATGCAAATGAAGGGCGTGGTTTCGACTACTTTGTGGGAACGGTTTATGCAAATGAAGGGCGTGGTTTCGACTACTTTGTGGGAACGGTTTATGCAAATTTGACGGGCGTGTTTCGGCTACTTTGTGGGGGTGGTTCATGCAAATGAAGGGCGTGGTTTCGATCACTTTGTGGGGGTGGTTCATGCAAATGAAGGGCGTGGTTTCGATCACTTTGTGGGGGTGGTTCATGCAAATGAAGGGCGTGGTTTCGACTACTTTGTGGGAGTGGGTTATGCAAATTTGATGGGCGTGGTTTTGACTACTTTGTGGGGGTGGTTCATGCAAATGAAGGGCGTGGTTTCGACTACTTTGTGGGAACGGTTTATGCAAATTTGATGGGCGTGGTTTCGACTACTTTGTGGGAACGGTTTATGCAAATTTGATGGGCGTGGTTTCGACTACTTTGTGGGGGTGGTTCATGCAAATGAAGGGCGTGGTTTCGGCTACTTTGTGGGAACGGTTTATGCAAATGAAGGGCGTGGTTTCGACTACTTTGTGGGAACGGTTTATGCAAATGAAGGGCGTGGTTTCGACTACTTTGTGGGAACGGTTTATGCAAATTTGACGGGCGTGTTTCGGCTACTTTGTGGGGGTGGTTCATGCAAATGAAGGGCGTGGTTTCGACTACTTTGTGGGAACGGTTTATGCAAATTTGATGGGCGTGGTTTCGACTACTTTGTGGGGGTGGTTCATGCAAATGAAGGGCGTGGTTTCGGCTACTTTGTGGGAACGGTTTATGCAAATTTGATGGGCGTGGTTTCGACTACTTTGTGGGGGTGGTTCATGCAAATGAAGGGCGTGGTTTCGGCTACTTTGTGGGAACGGTTAATGCAAATTTGACGGGCGTGGTTTCGACTACTTTGTGGGGGTGGTTCATGCAAATGAAGGGCGTGGTTTCGATCACTTTGTGGGAACGGTTTATGCAAATTTGATGGGCGTGGTTTCGACTACTTTGTGGGGGTGGTTCATGCAAATGAAGGGCGTGGTTTCGACTACTTTGTGGGAACGGTTTATGCAAATTTGACGGGCGTGTTTCGGCTACTTTGTGGGGGTGGTTCATGCAAATGAAGGGCGTGGTTTGGACTACTTTGTGGGAACGGTTTATGCAAATTTCACGGGCGTGGTTTGGACTACTTTGTGGGGGTGGTTCATGCAAATGAAGGGCGTGGTTTCGACTACTTTGTGGGAACGGTTTATGCAAATTTGATGGGCGTGGTTTCGACTACTTTGTGGGAACGGTTTATGCAAATTTGATGGGCGTGGTTTCGACTACTTTGTGGGGGTGGTTCATGCAAATGAAGGGCGTGGTTTCGACTACTTTGTGGGAACGGTTTATGCAAATTTGACGGGCGTGTTTCGGCTACTTTGTGGGGGTGGTTTATGCAAATGAAGGGCGTGGTTTCGACTACTTTGTGGGAACGGTTTATGCAAATTGGTTCAGACTACTTTGTGGGAGTGGGTTATGCAAATTTGATGGGCGTGGTTTCGACTACTTTGTTTGGGTGGTTCATGCAAATGAAGAGCGTGGTTTCGACTACTTTGTGGGAACGGTTTATGCAAATTTGATGGGCGTGGTTTCGACTACTTTGTGGGGGTGGTTCATGCAAATGAAGGGCGTGGTTTCGACTACTTTGTGGGAACGGTTTATGCAAATTTGATGGGCGTGGTTTTGACTACTTTGTGGGGGTGGTTAATGCAAATGAAGGGGAGTGGTTCCGACTACTTTGTGGGTTAGGGTTATACAAATTTGATAGGCGTGGTTTCGACTACTTTGTGGGAGGGGTTTATGCAAATGAAGGGGAGTGGTTCTGACTACTTTGTGGGGGTGGTTTATGCAAATTAGTGGGCGTGGTTTCGACTACTTTGTGGGGGTGGTGCAAATGCATACCACGCCCCTTCATTTGAATAAACAACTCCCACAAATCAGCCGGGGGAAAAAAGGGGAGGCGGGGCTTAGGTTTGAAAGAGGCGGGTCTTACAAAAGGGGGGAAGGCGGGGCTTAGGTTTGACAGAGGCCTAAGTTAGCGAGAAAAGTCGTGAAAGTCACTTTGACGCGCGACAACGCGCCAACGATAAAACATCACGGTCCGACGTTCGGATATGTCGGAGAGCTAGCCGAGACGAACGGTTCGGTGTCTCGGACGCACGCCTCCGACAGTCGTACAAAACGTCCTTCACTTTGGCTGTGTGCATGGGAGACCTCATAGACACATAGGCCCTCATTTATCAATTGAGTGTAAAATCTGCCCCAAATTCGAGTGTAGGTTTCGTAGTACACCCACGTCGAGTCGGCATTTACAAAGTGATCGCAGACAGCTGATCCTTCCTTAATTTCGTTCGGACGTTTATAAATGTGACGGCTGAAATCTATCTGGCACGCCCTATGAAATCAAGCCTCGCCCTCGTTTTTGCGACATGAACAACTGCAGTACGACCTTGGAAACCATAGTTTATGACGAAAAAAGTCACCCCCTCTCATACACACACAGACGCACGCACGCACACGCAACTTGCAAGTCCAACTGGTTTGTTGTAGCCTATCTTAAATAAATAAAGAACGAACACCTGTATGAATTAAATAAAGCTGTAGCTGTAGTACCCTGTCTGTTTCTCCTCTCGCCTCGCTTGCCTTGCTGCCCACACACACGCACACACATACGGGCCGTGGACCAGTCAGTTTAGAGCTGGCCCAACTTTGAGCCTTAATTGTGCATGCAAATTTCTGGTTATTAAACCACAGCATGCAAGCCGCCTTTGTTTTAAAATGGTTCCCCAAACCGTTCACAGTTCACACTTCACTATCGGCCGGGGATGCGCCCCCCCCCCCCCCCCCCCCCCCCCCCCCCCCCCCCCCCATGCTAATTTGCCCAGTCAATCATTTGATCCGTGCTACGCGCCTGCCGTGTGTTGTTAGTTGTTGTAGCCTATATTAAATTATTACAGTATTTATTCATTTAATATAGCCTTATTTAAGGTTTATCCTTAAAACGACGAGATGTAACTCGAGAAAGACATGGCTGTAGAATTGCACTATACTATAGCCTACCCGTTGGTTGGTAGACTTGACTATAGCAGCATGCACTCTCGATCCAGTTAACTATTCCAGGAGGGGGGGGGGGGGCACCGGCATGCGCTCATGCAAAACACTGTTTAAATGGCTTAAGCATCAAAACTTGCAACATTGTTTTAATTGCGCGATTTTAACTGCTTGTAAAGTTGGTAATCTCCTACCAATTTCATATGACACAAAGACACATCGTTGATGTATTCCTTTCCTTTTTTTTTCTTTTTTTCTTTACATTTAGCCCATATACATACCTATACAGTTTTATATAAACATTTTAGGAGTGAATACATATGTTTCGATGCCTGTGACAGCCTCTCAGCTGGTCAAACAATGCTGCTCCGCTGTTCTACGACAAAAAACAGGTGAGGACAAAGCGTACGACAGCTCCCGACCAGACGTGAGTTTTGTCTTGGCACAAGATCATTTTCAATCTTTGGCGCAAATCGTAAATGCCGAAAATTGCGGTAATTTCGGCGTACACCCATATTTTGGCGTACGCACGGTTGATACATGAGGGCCATAGACTCTAACAGCATCCAGGCTGAAAAAGTGAAACGAGACCGCGCCTCCTAGAAAGGTCGCCCGAGGACGTTCTATAGATCCACGCGTGCGTCTCCAGGAGCTCTACAACATATCCGAAAATCTGACCGGAAGGCCTCACCGTCGTGGCGTTCTAGTGAAGCAAAGGTTTTACGTTCACGTGCGCCTACGCCGACGATCGTAACTCTGTTCGGGATGGGCCGAACACCTCTGCGATCGCGGCGACGAGCCGATCGTCGTGATGGTCTGTGTTTTTTTCTGCAACCTCGGGAACCTCAAATCTGACCCGAGGCCTAGCGTTGCAGTGTAGTTCCCTTTATCGGACGCTTGTAAGAGTCCCACAAAGTCGAGACCAACTCCATTTTATTCGTCATGTCCTGAATATGGATATTTGGGGGTGTTGGGTATTTTAAAAAATATCCTTCACCCCATTTGTAAGGCATTTGGCCCAAAGGTCAGCGTGGCTGACCTTTGACCTTTGCAAACGTTGTGGAAAGCCCAGACCGGCTCCATTGGATTCGGCACACTCTAAATATGAAGAGTGTGCGAAGAATAGGGTTAGGGAACATGTTTTAAAGGTTTGTTTTGTGTATTTCACACTTCTGTGGAGAGGAGAGGAGAGGAGGGAGAGGAGAGGCAGTCTTTTGGCGGACCTTTGACCTTTGCAAACGTCGTGGAAAGCCCAGACCGGTGCCATTGGATTCGGCATGCTCTTAATATGAACAATATGTCTAGTGTGTGAAGAATAACATTAATGAACATGTTGTGTTTTGTGTTTGGTCTGTTCACTCAAAAAGAGAGGAGAGCAGAGGAGGGGAGAGGCAGAGGCCTCCATTCATCTCACTGCCCATGTAATATCTATATCTGGCCACAGAGTGGGTGTGGCGCTGTTCTGAATTTCACTCCCAAATTACTCTTCTTCTCCAGTTTCTCTGACTTCCTGTGTGTGTGTGTCAGAAGACAGCAACAGAGGCAACAGAGACACAGGAGGAACACACCCATGACTGCCAGTACCACCACTACAACCTACCCATGCCCCACCTGCAATAAAACATGTAATTCCAGGATTGGACTCTTTAGCCACCAAAGAACTCACCGTTAAGGACATAAGTGGACGTCATCATTGGATTCGATGGACAACCATCAGCAAGTAAGTAAGTAAGTGTGTGTGTGTGTGTGTGTGTGTGTGTGTGTGTGTGTGTGTGTGTGTGTGTGTGTGTGTGTGTGTGTGTGTGTGTGTGTGTGTGTGTGTGTGTGTGTGTGTGTGTGTGTGTGTGTGTGTGTGTGAACCAGCTACACTGGCATTTAAACACATTCATATTGTAACTGTTGCCCCTATAGGTGATATAGTTTGCTTTATTCCTAAAAGGTCATAATTAAGTCACATTTACGTTTAAAACATTATTTCATGTATTTGTGTCAAGTTGTTGTAATACTTTTATTTTGAAGAGTCAAAGTCATGTTCCGTGTCGTTTGGTCTGCTCATGTAAATTGGGTACACAGGTTTTTTTGTGTAAGCAATCAAGCCACAAGCAGCTAGCAGCAGCAGGGTGCAGCAGCTCCCTTTGCACTGGTCACACAAAGAGACTAAGTTACAAGAGACTGTCATACAAGTCTTCAAATAAATCAGTTTCAAGGAAACCACTTGTGTCTGTCTGTCCTCGGAGGGAGTTACACATATAATATGTGTATGCTCAGTTAGCTTTTATAAACGTGAAAACAGACTGCGCTGCTGTCTAGTCATGTGCAAACCATTGTGATGTTGCATTACCTACGTTTACTGGTGACCCCCTGGAAATCCCCCAAGGGCACCAGGGGGTCCACGGACCCCTAATTGAGAAGCACTGGCATACATTCTAAGCATTTATGCTCAGTTAGCTTTTATAAATGTAACTTTAAACGTGAAAACAGACTGCGCTGCTGTCTAGTCTGTCTGTCTGTCTGTCTAAAATAGCAGACCTACAAGCTCGTAGCGCGGCACCGAGTGCCGTGCTACGAGCTTGTAGATCTGCTATTTTTGGGGGCCACTGGCTGTCTGTCTGTCTGTCTTGTCTGTCTAAAATAGCAGACCTACAAGCTCGTAGCGCGGCACTCGGTGCCGCGCTACGAGCTTGTAGATCTGCTATTTTTGGGGGCCACTGGCTGTCTGTCTGTCTGTCTAAAATAGCAGACCTACAAGCTTTTTCTTTTGTACAACTTGACCTATGTTTCGTCTTCTTATTGGGGAGATGGAGGCAGATCATGTGGAAATACGCGCAGCGTAGCAGCTGGAGGGGCTCTCACTTTTCCCCCCTTGTTTCTTTTTTGTTTGCTAACGTTTATCCGTTTGAAATCAGCAGCTTTCTAGTGAACGTGCTGGCGGTTTGAAAGCTGGAGACAGAATGACTTTTCATAGTATGATTCTGTGCAGAATATGGGAATATACGTTGTTTCATGGCACAAAACACTGATCTCCACCATAGTCACCCTCCGTTGAGACGAAGCCCGTCATTTCATGTTGCTGCTTGAGGGTGACTCAGAGCACAAGGAATTTACAAGCACACTTCCTGATCGTTTTTTTTTTTTTTGTACCTTTTTAGTGTCACCGCTGCTTTTAAAAATGGCCACTGCTGTTAAACATGTGTAATATGTGCACATGCTCACAATGCGCACACAAATTACACACATGTTCAAACACAAGGCATGTTTGTCTCCAGCTTTCTAAATGTCCATCCTGACTGAAGCCCAAGAGTTCCTAATAATACCCAATCTCAGGGTCCCAAAAGAGCTACAATTCCTGGGTGGACGTTCTTCCTTACCTGTGGAAACCTTGCTTCGACTACAGGGGCTTAATAATCTAGGATTGCAGATTTTAGGGAACTAAAATTGGCTAGTGTTAATGTTTCATTGTTGGAAATCCAACACGTACGAGCGGCGCACGTCTAGAAATAATATAGGTGGATGCAACTCCTTTTTGTACATAAAAGTGCCATCTCTTTTTAAGTCTTCCAAGCGTTCTTTCCAAGTGAAATGCATCCTGGTACGTGGCGGGTCACTTCAGGCGGCTTGACCAGAGCATCCTGGTACGTGGCGGGTCACTTCAGGCGGCTTGACCAGAGCATAGGATAAAGACGCACAACGTTCTTGTGTCACGGTAGTCTATCACAACATGTAGCCATGTGCCCCCATCAAGGCATGTTACCAAAAACGTGTTCAACATGCATGAACTTTTGTGTCTTTCATCACTTTTTTTTTTTTTTTTTCAGATAGAAAATATATATATATATCAGACTGGTATCCATTCTGTCGCTTTGCAACGGAACTTTAAATGTTTTTGTAGGCATTGTTTTTTAAAAGCTCTGAGCCAAGCGGTCGGGTGACTATACGTGAAAACGGGAAGGAGAAAGGCCAATCGGTTGGCTTGGAGATGGAGCTCGTCTCCAGAAGATTAAGGAAAAAACAAACAAAAAATACTTTACTGAATTACGTAGGTTAAAATGTAGTTGTATAGTATTGTTATTTCAATAGAATTGTCTTATTTTACCTCTCATTATTGTAAAGTAACATAGTAAATAATTATAAGGAAGACAACATATGTTTATTTTGTAAAGAAGTTACAGAATCTTATTGAACATAACCGTACTGTTTACCATTCCTCAACCATGACTTGATTCGCTGTCACTTTGTTGGAGGGTGTGATAGGGTAGCTTTGATAGGATAGTGACTGGTGTTCTGTTATCTCCAACGTCTCAGTATGTCCACGATGGACATATCATAGTAGAGCTATGATCTTAGCAGTATTGACTTCTGAAAATGTGACATTTTAATGGGAGAATAACAATGGGGGAAATCACCACAAAGTCACGCTAATACAGCAAGGATCAGGAGTCCATAAGGACACTAAAATGTAAGTCTAGGTCATTAATATAGCCAGCCTAACAGACTCGAGACTCAAGGTGCTGTGGCTGGACACTGGTTCAGAAGCGATGAAGATGAAACGTTCATCACAGAGTAGCCTTAGATATAGTGAAGGCGAACACAATAAGCTCAAAGTGGGTCTTGTTTTCCAAATGGTCATGAATTAAACTCACTTTCTTTTAATTAGTATTTTTTTAATGGGCTTTTTTGTAATAGAAAGCCTCTCAGTATTTAAATAAAGGTTACTGTCTGTCACACAACGCAAGACTTAATAGAGCAGACGAGATCCTGTTAGTGACTGTGCCAGTTCAAAACATTTTAATCTCATCCATTCACACATGTATTTTTACATAACTATTCTCCAGAAATGATATCTTGTGAATTTTTATCAATGATAAAAAAAAAACATCAAATTGTTTCATATCAACTACAGCTAAATCGGGTTCTTCCAACACTTATATCATCTTCGAGGAGCATTATAATGGATGGTTTATAAATTCATAACAACAGATGGGCCGTAGGGATCCATTAGTTGGCAGCAGCTATGTACACTGTAAAAGAAAAAAGCTGCCGTTTAAAAAGAATATATTTTTATGATACCCCATTTGCATGAGTAAACTGGCTGAATGGCTGGAAGTGTTCACATGTCAGTGCATGATGGGGGAGCTGGTTTCATCATTATGTCTTGCTTAGGGCTGCAACACTTCCATGTCATCGATTACAAATATATATTAAGAATCAATCCCTATATTTGGGGCATGTCATTATTGGTGAAGTAAAAAAAAAAAAGTAACAAAGTATGTTTCACTATTTTTGCATGACACTGTTGTGCAACAAAGTAGAAAATGACACTTAAAGGATGCATTTAGACATTTTCAACCTATCTTCATATAAGTGGTACTCACTAATGCTTATTATAAAATTGCACCATTTTTGTCTACTCTGCCTGTGTCTCAGAGAAGGGCTGTGGACAGTTCAGAAACCCGCCAATCAGTGACATCATCAATGGGGAATCCAAGTTAATAGAAATGGCAGGCTTCATATTCCTGAATTATTTGCATGCTATAATGGAAGCCATTGTTCTTGCGTTAATAAAAAACAAAATAAAACATTTGTTGCTTGAAAGAAAAAGAGTACAGTACAGTACAGTACAGTACAGTACAGTACAGTACAGTACAGCACCACTCACTTCAAACATATCATGAGCGTTAGTGAGGACCAATTATAATATGTAGATAGGTTGAAAATGGGTGAAGTCGTCCTTTAAGTATTTAATTGACTTGTTGATGTGTAAAATTGATTTAAATGTCTATAACAAAAAGATGCATTTTGATTAGCAAAGAGTAATCGCTAAGACTAAAGGATAGTTGCAGCCCTAGTCCTGTGTACTGTATATCTGCCTTCTGTAGCCAGTGGTGCATAGCCTCCACAATGCTACCATGCTATCTAGCTATATCACACCCCTCAACATCTTTGCTGGTCTGCCTATCCCTTTGTACAGTCATGTAAAAAACAAAAAACATAGTAACTGTAAGACCGATGTGTGTACGTGTGTGTTTTTCTTTGTTTTTATTCAAGGGACGGGAGGTGTGTTTGAGGTGTGCATTGTTTGGGGGTGGGGGGGGGGCCTGGGGTTTGATCACTTTGTTATTTTCTCATAGTGTCATTTAGACCATGTTGAGTGTTTTGTGTATTTTCTGTGTAGTGGACTTCTTGCTGGGTCTGCGTCTAGCGCAGCCATAGTTTCATATTGATGTGTGTGTACCTCTAATCCACCACAACTAGCAAAGTCCTTATTCTGCTAACGTGCATTTTAATAATATTTTTGTTTTGTTTTTTTCTTTCTTTTGTTTTTTTACTAAAAGAGAAAGAAAGCTACACATGTTATGTTCAGATTTTAATCACCTTTTATCCAAGTTCAAAAACACTGCTCTTTTTGTCTTATTGAAGTTGTATTATGTAGAGAAATAAATATGAGATAAAAAGCCAGCTGATATCAAAATTGCCAAACAAAAAGCTTTGGATTGAAACTTGAACTACAAAGGAACGCTTGGTTTTGACTGTGAGGTTGGTGAGAACGCTGCAGGGGGAGGAACGCTTATCTGTGTAACACTGGTGTGTGTTACAGTACCTAAAGCAGTGTTACACATCGCAGGGCCGGCGCTGGTACAGGTCAGGATAACATACAGCCAGGCACACTACAGTGGAAACCTGTTTACAATCCGTTTACAGAGGTACGTGTTTGGCCTTTTACCCAAACTGTTGTTTTTAATCTGGGATCCGTGTTTTATAAGACCTTACATGTGGCAAAAAAAACAAACAAACAAACACACACAGAGATAACTCGAATGCCAAAATCACTAACATGGTAAGAGAGATTGAATCGACATACTTTTAAAGCTGCTTTTTATGAAATGTCAACATCCACATAGTTGCTTCCAAGATGAGCCTGAGAGGCACATTCATTGTTTACTCTACTGTGGTAGTGTCTCTGTTATGACACTGTACAATATCACTCGTCACCTCCTCAATTAGTTTTACCTTCCATCTTGAGAAGCACTTTGTTATATAATGTTGATACCAGGCTAGTATCCAGTTACTATTTGAAATGGACTTGTTTTGCTTCTTCTCAGCTGGTCATTTTAGACTGGAGCAGATAGCGTTATCTCATATGGGTGAGACTACACCCATTTGGCCTTCCAGGAAGACCACATCCAACTGTGAAATGAATTGAAAAGGGTTTCAATGAAGGATTTACACTGGCCTGGACATACTAATACTATATGTAGTGACCTCATACAAAGATGGCTGTTAAGCCTCTGGATGTTGAAGAGGACTCGTAGGTTTTGAGCTATTCTGAACACAAACTGACAGTGCAACTTCTCTACTGTACTAAAAAATAAAGTAAAACTGATCCCCCCCTCCCCAACTTTATTATTTTTGCAGTTATCTGTAAATTGCAGAAATTACCTCTTGAAGTTCTTACTACTACTCATAAAAAGAATTATGTCATCCTTCGTCGTCTCAGCACTTTAAAATAATTTGTGTTCATAAGCAACAGGAAAAACATTATAGTAGCACACTTCCAAGTACATACAAAATACATCAAGTTAATGCCTTTTTCAATGGTCTGGCTGGAAAAGAAATACTCAGTGGATGAATTCTGTGTTGTTACTATGCCAATGTAATCTATCATGGGGAAGAGAGGAAAGGAAAAGCACAAATGAAAAAGAGAACACAGTTCTTCTGGTGTCTTCTATCATATCTACTGTATCTATCTATATCTATCTACCTATCTACCTATCTACCTATCTATCTATCTATCTAACCATGTCTCTTCTTGTTCTTCAACCTTTAGGGCCAAAATCCATTGAAATGTTTTAGTCCTGTCATATGTATATCGTAAACTGTTCAATTACGAAATGGAAAATAAAATCTATTTTAAAGATCAACGCATTGTGACGTTTTTGTCCCATATACTGTATTCATGGTGTTTATTGATTCCATAGGAGGGGCTAGCACCCCTCAAAGCTGTATATAGGAGGGGCTAGCTCCCCTTAAAGCTGTTTATAGGAGGGGCTAGTGCCCCTGAAAGCTGTTTATAGGAGGGGCTAGCTCCCCTCAAAGCTGTATACTGTTTATGCATGCCATGATTTTTTCCAATATCTCCTACTGTATTACTGTCTGGGGCCAAACCAATCACATCACTTTATAAACAAACACTGAAAATAATAGATAAAAAAAGAATGAAATGGCATCTACAAGCTCATAGCGCGCCACCGAGTGGCGCGCTACGAGCTTGTAGATCTGCTATTTAAAACCTTTGCTTCTTTAGAACGCCACAACGGTAAGGCCCTCCGGTCTGATTATCGGATATGTTATAGAGCTCCACGAGACGCACGTGTGGAACTGTAGTACGTCCTCGGGCGACCTTTCTAGTCGACATGGCGCGCGAACGTTCCACTACACCGAGTGGCGCGCTACGAGCTTGTAGATCTGCTATTTAAAACCTTTGCTTCTGTAGAACGCCACAACGGTAAGGCCTTCCGGTCTGATTATCGGATATGTTATAGAGCTCCCAGAGACGCACGCGTGGAACTGTAGTACATCCTCGGACGACCTTTCTAGTCGACATGGCACACGCGAACGTTCCACTACACCGAGTGGCGCGCTACGAGCTTGTAGATCTGCTATTTAAAACCTTTGCTTCTTTAGAACGCCACAACGGTAAGGCCCTCCGGTCTGATTATCGGATATGTTATAGAGCTCCCAGAGACGCACGCGTGGAACTGTAGTACGTCCTCGGGCGACCTTTCTAGTCGACATGGCGCGCGCGAACGTTCCACTACACCGAGTGGCGCGCTACGAGCTTGTAGGTCTGCTATTTTAGACAGACAGACAGACAGACAGACAAGACAGATTGTTAGACAGACAGACAGACAGACAGACAAGACAGATTGTTAGACAGACAGACAGACAGACAGACAGACAGACAGTGGCCCCCAAAAATAGCAGACCTACAAGCTCGTAGTGCGGCACCCGGTGCCGCGCTACGAGCTTGTAGGTCTGCTATTTTGCTAGGGGGAACAACATATTTTCAGATGGGGGTCGGAGGCCAATTACATATCATTTTTGGGGTCCTTGGCATGAAATATTGAGCACCACTAATACAGAAATCATAGGTATAGGTCAGAATTTAGAAGACATTTTTTTTATTTTGACGTCAGGCCTAAATGGGTTAAACTGTGAGTACATAAATGTGAAGAGATTATATCAATGAACCCTGAGGATGTACAGTAGGCTGTATACTTGTCCTTAATGTAGATGCAGTAATGCTCCTATCTGGTCACCAGAGGCCAGTCTATGGACGGATACTATCATGTTCTCCCTAGTACTATTCAGCATTGGTGTTATGTTAAGGGCCATTCACACTGTGTACTTTAACTACAACTATAATATCTATAACAAGAGACTGTTTTCACGTTTAAAATGTCATTTATAAAAGCTGACTGAATACAATTGTTTAGAATCTATACCAGTGCTTCTCAATTCGGGGTCCGGTGACCCCCAGGGGCCATTGGGGGTTGTCCAGGGGGTCCCCAGTAAACGTAGGTAATGCAACATCACAATGGTTTGAACACGACTAGACAGCAGCGCAGTCTGTTTTCACATTTAAAGTGACATTTATAAAAGCTAACTGAGCATAAATGCTTAGAATGTATTATTTACAAACACACAACTTGTGTGTTTGTAAATGAATCAATCAAGTGACTCGCTGAGTGTCTGACCGACTGACTGTCTGTCTGTCAGTCGGAATGACCTTTGACCTGACCTGTCCTGTGGGGACCGTGTCTGCTCTCTGGGGAAATAAAGAACGGAGGTGACATCATGCAGTGTTGTGTTTTTGGCAGCAAACTCATTTCAGTCCCTTGAATAGTTTTCATTTAGTCACATTTTAGTCACCTGGAATGTTTGAGTGTTTTAGGTAATGCCTCTGTGTGTGTGTGGTGCTGTCATATTATATGTGTAACTCCCTCCGAGCACAGACAGACACAAGTGGTTTCCTTGAAAGTGATTTATTTGAAGACTTGTGGATCCTCCAAATTCACCGTGAAAACTATAAACAATACAATAAAACAAGCACGTTACAATTAACATAAATACGACATGACATGCACAGCATGTAGATGCAAACATTTTACCAAAGTAAAATACAGACATAAAACAAATACCTCGTTGGCTGCGTGCAAATAACAAAGAAGGGAATCTCTTCAGTCTTAGGTCCTTATAACCTTTCTTATGACAGTCTCTTGTAACTTAGTCTCTGTGTGTGACCAGTGCAAACGGAGCTGCTGCACCCTGCTGCTGCTAGCTGCTTGTGGCTTGATTAATTAATTGCTTACACAAAAAAATTATGAACTTCTTCATTAAACAATGAAACTATATCACCTATAGTGGCAACGGTTACAATATGAATGTGTTTAAATGCCAGTGTAGCTGGTTCACACACACACACACACACACAATGCAGCAGGCATTGGACAACCTGACAGCCACCGACCTGGCAACCCTGAATGAGCCAATCAGCTGCCAGTCTCTGGTGTGTGTGTGTGTGAGAGAGAGAGTCCTCACAAGTACTGTTAAACAAACTCTACCCTAACGTCAAAGTACATTAAAACACTTTTTCCTTTCCAAAACAAACACAACGTACATTATGACAATATTTCACCCTTTGCATTGGTAAAATAGACTTTATTTTTTTGTCTTCCCTTCCAAAAAAACAAAAAGGGGTTTGGGCAGCTTCCTACGGTGCCTGCCAGAACACGCTGGTTCGAGACAGTCAACAAGTCTGCAGTCAAGATTCGTGACCTCGGACCAAGGACTAAGGATCCAGAATGAATAAATCAAAATAAATCACTCTTTACCTTTTGGTCAAGTAAATGTACTATTGGAATGTATTTTGGCGGACATAATCCAAGATAATCCACTGTCAATTTGTAACAGTCAGCAGTGCCAGTTGGTGCCACAGGGTGGTGCACTGCTCCCTTTTGTTTTGCTTTGTGTAGAAGATCTGACGTCAATTCCAGCTCTTGCTATAGATAGACATGACATGACATGATGTGTGTCAAACAATTGTCACACATGGATGGATGATTAGCCGTGTTTATTTATTTATTTCCGGGGGGAATGAATGAATGAATGAATGACTAACCCTGTAAAACCCGGATTAATTTCTACTTGCAAAAAAACGATTTCAACCTTACTACTACTTTTTACTACTAGGACTTATCAGAGGAAATCATGTAAAATAAATTATATATATATTTTTTGCACATTTATAATAATTATTAAAATCAATCCCGGCCCCTCCATAGGGCCGGGGGTCCGCGGAGGGGGTCCGCCGGGGGTCCGCGGAGGGGGTCCGCGGGGGTCCCCGGCCCTATCTCGGCCGTCCCTTGTCCGTTTCGGACGGGGGGAATCTCGTTCGAACCGGGCCGCCGTCCCGGACGCGCTCCCGGGGCTCTCGCGGTGGCAATAGTTGGAAATGACACGTCCACCAAGGGGAAACCTTGACCAGGCTATGGTGAGTATGCCAGTATGGCCACTATATGCGTGTACTATGTTGGCAGCAGTGCTCCGTTCACGTTTGTTTATTATATTAGTGCTGTCTACCGTTATACCTGGCTTAATATGGTCAATACTGACTCAGTCTAAAATATGCTTTGGCGGCCCCCCCCCCCCACACCTCCTCTTGCTATAGACAGACATGACTTGACATGACATGACATGACATGATGTGTGTCAAACAATTGTCACACATGGATGGATGATTAGCCTTGTTTATTTATTTATTTCCGGGGGGAATGAATGAATGAATGAATAAATGAATAAATGAATAAATGAATAAATAAATGGATGGATGGATGGATGGATGGATGAATCATATATTCCCGGGGGCATTTCTCTCCAGGTGAGGACAATGCCATCCAGTCAACCAAATATGGATGTCAGACGATCAGGCATCATCTCGTATGTATTACTTCTACTACTACTACTACTACACACACCCAAACACGCAAATGAAGGGGCATGGTTCCGGCTACTTTGTGGGATTGGTTTATGCAAATGAAGGGGAGTGGTATGCAAATGAAGGGGTGTGGTATGCAAATGCAGGGGCGTGGTATGCAAATGAAGGGGAGTGGTATGCAAATGAAGGGGCATGGTTCCGGCTACTTTGTGGGATTAGTTTATGCAAATTAAGGGGCGTGGTATGCAAATGAAGGGGCGTGGTATGCAAATGAAGGGGCATGGTATGCAAATGAAGGGGAGTGGTATGCAAATGAAGGGCGTGTGTCGGCTACTTTGTGGGATTCGTTTATGCAAATGAAGGTGCGTGGTATGCAAATGAAGGGGAGTGGTATGCAAATGAAGGGGAGTGGTATGCAAATGAAGGGCATGTTTCGGCTACTTTGTGGTATTAGTTTATGCAAATGAAGGGGTGTGGTATGCAAATGAAGGGGTGTGGTATGCAAATGAAGGGGCGTGGTATGCAAATGAATAGGAGTGGTATGCAAATGAATGGGAGTGGTATGCAAATGAAGGTGCATGGTATGCAAATGAAGGGGCATGGTATGCAAATGAAGGGGAGTGGTATGCAAATGAAGGGGAGTGGTATGCAAATGAAGGGGAGTGGTATGCAAATGAAGGGCATGTTTCGGCTACTTTGTGGGATTAGTTTATGCAAATGAAGGGCGTGGTTTCGACTACTTTGTGGGAACGGTTTATGCAAATTTGATGGGCGTGGTTTCGACTACCTTTGTGGGAACGGTTTATGCAAATGAAGGGCGTGGTTTCGACTACTTTGTGGGAACGGTTTATGCAAATGAAGGGCGTGGTTTCGACTACTTTGTGGGAACGGTTTATGCAAATTTGACGGGCGTGTTTCGGCTACTTTGTGGGGGTGGTTCATGCAAATGAAGGGCGTGGTTTCGACTACTTTGTGGGAACGGTTTATGCAAATTTGATGGGCGTGGTTTCGACTACTTTGTGGGAACGGTTTATGCACATTTGATGGGCGTGGTTTCGACTACTTTGTGGGGGTGGTTCATGCAAATGAAGGGCGTGGTTTCGGCTACTTTGTGGGAACGGTTTATGCAAATGAAGGGCGTGGTTTCGACTACTTTGTGGGAACGGTTTATGCAAATGAAGGGCGTGGTTTCGACTACTTTGTGGGAACGGTTTATGCAAATTTGACGGGCGTGTTTCGGCTACTTTGTGGGGGTGGTTCATGCAAATGAAGGGCGTGGTTTCGACTACTTTGTGGGAACGGTTTATGCAAATTTGATGGGCGTGGTTTCGACTACTTTGTGGGAACGGTTTATGCACATTTGATGGGCGTGGTTTCGACTACTTTGTGGGGGTGGTTCATGCAAATGAAGGGCGTGGTTTCGGCTACTTTGTGGGAACGGTTTATGCAAATGAAGGGCGTGGTTTCGACTACTTTGTGGGAACGGTTTATGCAAATGAAGGGCGTGGTTTCGACTACTTTGTGGGAACGGTTTATGCAAATTTGACGGGCGTGTTTCGGCTACTTTGTGGGGGTGGTTCATGCAAATGAAGGGCGTGGTTTCGACTACTTTGTGGGAACGGTTCATGCAAATTTGACGGGCGTGGTTTCGACTACTTTGTGGGGGTGGTTCATGCAAATGAAGGGCGTGGTTTCGATCACTTTGTGGGGGTGGTTCATGCAAATGAAGGGCGTGGTTTCGATCACTTTGTGGGGGTGGTTCATGCAAATGAAGGGCGTGGTTTCGACTACTTTGTGGGAACGGTTTATGCAAATTGGTTCAGACTACTTTGTGGGAGTGGGTTATGCAAATTTGATGGGCGTGGTTTTGACTACTTTGTGGGGGTGGTTCATGCAAATGAAGGGCGTGGTTTCGACTACTTTGTGGGAACGGTTTATGCAAATTTGATGGGCGTGGTTTCGACTACTTTGTGGGAACGGTTTATGCAAATTTGATGGGCGTGGTTTCGACTACTTTGTGGGGGTGGTTCAAGCAAATGAAGGGCGTGGTTTCGGCTACTTTGTGGGAACGGTTTATGCAAATTTGATGGGCGTGGTTTCGACTACTTTGTGGGAACGGTTCATGCAAATGAAGGGCGTGGTTTCGACTACTTTGTGGGAACGGTTTATGCAAATTTGACGGGCGTGTTTCGGCTACTTTGTGGGGGTGGTTTATGCAAATGAAGGGCGTGGTTTCGACTACTTTGTGGGAACGGTTTATGCAAATTTGATGGGCGTGGTTTCGACTACTTTGTGGGAACGGTTTATGCAAATTTGATGGGCGTGGTTTCGACTACTTTGTGGGGGTGGTTCATGCAAATGAAGGGCGTGGTTTCGACTACTTTGTGGGAACGGTTTATGCAAATTTGATGGGCGTGGTTTCGACTACTTTGTTTGGGTGGTTCATGCAAATGAAGAGCGTGGTTTCGACTACTTTGTGGGAACGGTTTATGCAAATTTGATGGGCGTGGTTTCGACTACTTTGTGGGGGTGGTTCATGCAAATGAAGGGCGTGGTTTCGACTACTTTGTGGGAACGGTTTATGCAAATGAAGGGGAGTGGTTCCGACTACTTTGTGGGTTAGGGTTATACAAATTTGATAGGCGTGGTTTCGACTACTTTGTGGGAGGGGTTTATGCAAATGAAGGGGAGTGGTTTTGACTACTTTGTGGGGGTGGTTTATGCAAATTAGTGGGCGTGGTTTCGACTACTTTGTGGGGGTGGTGCAAATGCATACCACGCCCCTTCATTTGAATAAACAACTCCCACAAATCAGCCGGGGGAAAAAAGGGGAGGCGGGGCTTAGGTTTGAAAGAGGCGGGTCTTACAAAAGGGGGGAAGGCGGGGCTTAGGTTTGACAGAGGCCTAAGTTAGCGAGAAAAGTCGTGAAAGTCACTTTGACGCGCGACAACGCGCCAACGATAAAACATCACGGTCCGACGTTCGGATATGTCGGAGAGCTAGCCGAGACGAACGGTTCGGTGTCTCGGACGCACGCCTCCGACAGTCGTACAAAACGTCCTTCACTTTGGCTGTGTGCATGGGAGACCTCATAGACACCGCAATTTTCGGCATTTACGATTTGCGCCAAAGATTGAAAATGATCTTGTGCCAAGATGCCCCCCCCCCCCCCCCCCCCCCCCCCCCCATGCTAATTTGCCCAGTCAATCATTTGATCCGTGCTACGCGCCTGCCGTGTGTTGTTAGTTGTTGTAGCCTATATTAAATTATTAAAGTATTTATTCATTTAATATAGCCTTATTTAAGGTTTATCCTTAAAACGACGAGATGTAACTCGAGAAAGACATGGCTGTAGAATTGCACTATACTATAGCCTACCCGTTGGTTGGTAGACTTGACTATAGCAGCATGCACTCTCGATCCAGTTAACTATTCCAGGAGGGGGGGGGGGGGGCACCGGCATGCGCTCATGCAAAACACTGTTTAAATGGCTTAAGCATCAAAACTTGCAACATTGTTTTAATTGCGCGATTTTAACTGCTTGTAAAGTTGGTAATCTCCTACCAATTTCATATGACACAAAGACACATCGTTGATGTATTCCTTTCCTTTTTTTTTCTTTTTTTCTTTACATTTAGCCCATATACATACCTATACAGTTTTATATAAACATTTTAGGAGTGAATACATATGTTTCGATGCCTGTGACAGCCTCTCAGCTGGTCAAACAATGCTGCTCCGCTGTTCTACGACAAAAAACAGGTGAGGACAAAGCGTACGACAGCTCCCGACCAGACGTGAGTTTTGTCTTGGCACAAGATCATTTTCAATCTTTGGCGCAAATCGTAAATGCCGAAAATTGCGGTAATTTCGGCGTACACCCATATGTTGGCGTACGCACGGTTGATACATGAGGGCCATAGACTCTAACAGCATCCAGGCTGAAAAAGTGAAACGAGACCGCGCCTCCTAGAAAGGTCGCCCGAGGACGTTCTATAGATCCACGCGTGCGTCTCCAGGAGCTCTACAACATATCCGAAAATCTGACCGGAAGGCCTCACCGTCGTGGCGTTCTAGTGAAGCAAAGGTTTTACGTTCACGTGCGCCTACGCCGACGATCGTAACTCTGTTCGGGATGGGCCGAACACCTCTGCGATCGCGGCGACGAGCCGATCGTCGTGATGGTCTGTGTTTTTTTCTGCAACCTCGGGAACCTCAAATCTGACCCGAGGCCTAGCGTTGCAGTGTAGTTCCCTTTATCGGACGCTTGTAAGAGTCCCACAAAGTCGAGACCAACTCCATTTTATTCGTCATGTCCTGAATATGGATATTCGGGGGTGTTGGGTATTTTAAAAAATATCCTTCACCCCATTTGTAAGGCATTTGGCCCAAAGGTCAGCGTGGCTGACCTTTGACCTTTGCAAACGTTGTGGAAAGCCCAGACCGGCTCCATTGGATTCGGCACACTCTAAATATGAAGAGTGTGCGAAGAATAGGGTTAGGGAACATGTTTTAAAGGTTTGTTTTGTGTATTTCACACTTCTGTGGAGAGGAGAGGAGAGGAGGGAGAGGAGAGGCAGTCTTTTGGCGGACCTTTGACCTTTGCAAACGTCGTGGAAAGCCCAGACCGGCGCCATTGGATTCGGCATGCTCTTAATATGAACAATATGTCTAGTGTGTGAAGAATAACATTAATGAACATGTTGTGTTTTGTGTTTGGTCTGTTCACTCAAAAAGAGAGGAGAGCAGAGGAGGGGAGAGGCAGAGGCCTCCATTCATCTCACTGCCCATGTAATATCTATATCTGGCCACAGAGTGGGTGTGGCGCTGTTCTGAATTTCACTCCCAAATTACTCTTCTTCTCCAGTTTCTCTGACTTCCTGTGTGTGTGTGTCAGAAGACAGCAACAGAGGCAACAGAGACACAGGAGGAACACACCCATGACTGCCAGTACCACCACTACAACCTACCCATGCCCCACCTGCAATAAAACATGTAATTCCAGGATTGGACTCTTTAGCCACCAAAGAACTCACCGTTAAGGACATAAGTGGACGTCATCATTGGATTCGATGGACAACCATCAGCAAGTAAGTAAGTAAGTGTGTGTGTGTGTGTGTGTGTGTGTGTGTGTGTGTGTGTGTGTGTGTGTGTGTGTGTGTGTGTGTGTGTGTGTGTGTGTGTGTGTGTGTGTGTGTGTGTGTGTGTGTGTGTGTGTGCTGTACGTCGTGATCAATCAATGCCCCCAGACGAATGTGTGTGTGTGTGTGTGTGTGTGTGTGTGTGTGTGTGAACCAGCTACACTGGCATTTAAACACATTCATATTGTAACTGTTGCCCCTATAGGTTATATAGTTTGCTTTATTCCTAAAAGGTCATAATTAAGTCACATTTACGTTTAAAACATTATTTCATGTATTTGTGTCAAGTTGTTGTAATACTTTTATTTTGAAGAGTCAAAGTCATGTTCCGTGTCGTTTGGTCTGCTCATGTAAATTGGGTACACAGGTTTTTTGTGTAAGCAATCAAGCCACAAGCAGCTAGCAGCAGCAGGGTGCAGCAGCTCCCTTTGCACTGGTCACACAAAGAGACTAAGTTACAAGAGACTGTCATACAAGTCTTCAAATAAATCAGTTTCAAGGAAACCACTTGTGTCTGTCTGTCCTCGGAGGGAGTTACACATATAATATGTGTATGCTCAGTTAGCTTTTATAAACGTGAAAACAGACTGCGCTGCTGTCTAGTCATGTGCAAACCATTGTGATGTTGCATTACCTACGTTTACTGGTGACCCCCTGGAAATCCCCCAAGGGCACCAGGGGGTCCACGGACCCCTAATTGAGAAGCACTGGCATACATTCTAAGCATTTATGCTCAGTTAGCTTTTATAAATGTAACTTTAAACGTGAAAACAGACTGCGCTGCTGTCTAGTCTGTCTGTCTGTCTAAAATAGCAGACCTACAAGCTCGTAGCGCGGCACCGAGTGCCGTGCTACGAGCTTGTAGATCTGCTATTTTTGGGGGCCACTGGCTGTCTGTCTGTCTGTCTTGTCTGTCTAAAATAGCAGACCTACAAGCTCGTAGCGCGGCACTCGGTGCCGCGCTACGAGCTTGTAGATCTGCTATTTTTGGGGGCCACTGGCTGTCTGTCTGTCTGTCTGTCTGTCTGTCTGTCTGTCTAAAATAGCAGACCTACAAGCTTTTTCTTTTGTACAACTTGACCTATGTTTCTTCTTCTTATTGGGGAGATGGAGGCAGATCCTGTGGAAATACGCGCAGCGTAGCAGCTGGAGGGGCTCTCACTTTTCCCCCCTTGTTTCTTTTTTGTTTGCTAACGTTTATCCGTTTGAAATCAGCAGCTTTCTAGTGAACGTGCTGGCGGTTTGAAAGCTGGAGACAGAATTACTTTTCATAGTATGATTCTGTGCAGGGGAATATACGTTGTTTCATGGCACAAAACACTGATCTCCACCATAGTCACCCTCCGTTGAGACGAAGCCCGTCATTTCATGTTGCTGCTTGAGGGTGACTCAGAGCACAAGGAATTTACAAGCACACTTCCTGATCGTTTTTTTTTTTTGTACCTTTTTAGTGTCACCGCTGCTTTTAAAAATGGCCACTGCTGTTAAACATGTGTAATATGTGCACATGCTCACAATGCGCACACAAATTACACACATGTTCAAACACAAGGCATGTTTGTCTCCAGCTTTCTAAATGTCCATCCTGACTGAAGCCCAAGAGTTCCTAATAATACCCAATCTCAGGGTCCCAAAAGAGCTACAATTCCTGGGTGGACGTTCTTCCTTACCTGTGGAAACCTTGCTTCGACTACAGGGGCTTAATAATCTAGGATTGCAGATTTTAGGGAACTAAAATTGGCTAGTGTTAATGTTTCATTGTTGGAAATCCAACGCGTACGAGCGGCGCACGTCTAGAAATAATATAGGTGGATGCAACTCATTTTTGTACATAAAAGTGCCATCTCTTTTTAAGTCTTCCAAGCGTTCTTTCCAAGTGAAATGCATCCTGGTACGTGGCGGGTCACTTCAGGCGGCTTGACCAGAGCATCCTGGTACGTGGCGGGTCACTTCAGGCGGCTTGACCAGAGCATCCTGGTACGTGGCGGGTCACTTCAGGCGGCTTGACCAGAGCATAGGATAAAGACGCACAACGTTCTTGTGTCACGGTAGTCTATCACAACATGTAGCCATGTGCCCCCATCAAGGCATGTTACCAAAAACGTGTTCAACATGCATGAACTTTTGTGTCTTTCATCACTTTATTTTTTTTTTTTTCAGATAGAAAAAATATATATATATCAGACTGGTATCCATTCTGTCGCTTTGCAACGGAACTTTAAATGTTTTTGTAGGCATTGTTTTTTAAAAGCTCTGAGCCAAGCGGTCGGGTGACTATACGTGAAAACGGGAAGGAGAAAGGCCAATCGGTTGGCTTGGAGATGGAGCTCGTCTCCAGAAGATTAAGGAAAAAACAAACAAAAAAAACTTTACTGAATTACGTAGGTTAAAATGTAGTTGTATAGTATTGTTATTTCAATAGAATTGTCTTATTTTACCTCTCATTATTGTAAAGTAACATAGTAAATAATTATAAGGAAGACAACATATGTTTATTTTGTAAAGAAGTTACAGAATCCTATTGAACATAACCGTACTGTTTACCATTCCTCAACCATGACTTGATTCGCTGTCACTTTGTTGGAGGGTGTGATAGGGTAGCTTTGATAGGATAGTGACTGGTGTTCTGTTATCTCCAACGTCTCAGTATGTCCACGATGGACATATCATAGTAGAGCTATGATCTTAGCAGTATTGACTTCTGAAAATGTGACATTTTAATGGGAGAATAACAATGGGGGAAATCACCACAAAGTCACGCTAATACAGCAAGGATCAGGAGTCCATAAGGACACTAAAATGTAAGTCTAGGTCATTAATATAGCCAGCCTAACAGACTCAAGACTCAAGGTGCTGTGGCTGGACACTGGTTCAGAAGCGATGAAGATGAAACGTTCATCACAGAGTAGCCTTAGATATAGTGAAGGCGAACACAATAAGCTCAAAGTGGGTCTTGTTTTCCAAATGGTCATGAATTAAATTCACTTTTTTTTAATTAGTATTTTTTTAATGGGCTTTTTTGTAATAGAAAGCCTCTCAGTATTTAAATAAAGGTTACTGTCTGTCACACAACGCAAGACTTAATAGAGCAGACGAGATCCTGTTAGTGACTGTGCCAGTTCAAAACATTTTAATCTCATCCATTCACACATGTATTTTTACATAACTATTCTCCAGAAATGATATCTTGTGAATTTTTATCAATGATAAAAAAAAACATCAAATTGTTTCATATCAACTACAGCTAAATCGGGTTCTTCCAACACTTATATCATCTTCGAGGAGCATTATACTGGATGGTTTATAAATTCATAACAACAGATGGGCCGTAGGGATCCATTAGTTGGCAGCAGCTCTGTACACTGTAAAAGAAAAAAGCTGCTGTTTAAAAATAATATATTTTTATGATACCCCATTTGCATGAGTAAACTGGCTGAATGGCTGGAAGTGTTCACATGTCAGTGCATGATGGGGGAGCTGGTTTCATCATTATGTCTCGCTTAGGGCTGCAACACTTCCATGTCATCGATTACAAATATATATTAAGAATCAATCCCTATATTTGGGGCATGTCATTATTGGTGAAGTAAAAAAAAAAAAAAAAGTAACAAAGTATGTTTCACTATTTTTGCATGACACTGTTGTGCAACAAAGTAGAAAATGACACGTAAAGGATGCATTTAGACATTTTCAACCTATCTTCATATAAGTGGTACTCACTAATGCTTATTATAAAATTGCACCATTTTTGTCTACTCTGCCTGTGTCTCAGAGAAGGGCTGTGGACAGTTCAGAAACCCGCCAATCAGTGACATCATCAATGGGGAATCCAAGTTAATAGAAATTGCAGGCTTCATATTCCTGAATTATTTGCATGCTATAATGGAAGCCATTGTTCTTGCGTTAATAAAAAACAAAATAAAACATTTGTTGTTTGAAAGAAAAAGAGTACAGTACAGTACAGTACAGTACAGTACAGTACAGTACAGCACCACTCACTTCAAACATATCATGAGCGTTAGTGAGGACCAATTATAATGTAGATAGGTTGAAAATGGGTGAAGTCGTCCTTTAAGTATTTAATTGACTTGTTGATTTTGATTTAAATGTCTATAACAAAAAATGCATTTTGTTTAGCAAAGAGTAATCGCTAAGACTAAAGGATAGTTGCAGCCCTAGTCCTGTGTACTGTATATCTGCCTTCTGTAGCCAGTGGTGCATAGCCTCCACAATGCTACCATGCTATCTAGCTATATCACACCCCTCAACATCTTTGCTGGTCTGCCTATCCCTTTGTACAGTCATGTAAAAAACAAAAAACATAGTAATTGTAAGACCGATGTGTACTGTACGTGTGTGTTTTTCTTTGTTTTTATTCAAGGGACGGGAGGTGTGTTTGAGGTGTGCATTGTTTGGGGGTGGGGGGGCTGGGGTTTGATCACTTTGTTATTTTCTCATAGTGTCATTTAGACCATGTTGAGTGTTTTGTGTATTTTCTGTGTAGTGGACTTCTTGCTGAGTCTGCGTCTAGCGCAGCCATAGTTTCATATTGATGTGTGTGTAGTACCTCTAATCCACCACAACTAGCAAAGTCCTTATTCTGCTAACGTGCATTTTAATAATATTTTTGTTTTGTTTTTTTCTTTCTTTTGTTTTTTTACTAAAAGAGAAAGAAAGCTACACATGTTATGTTCAGATTTTAATCACCTTTTATCCAAGTTCAAAAACACTGCTCTTTTTGTCTTATTGAAGTTGTATTATGTAGAGAAATAAATATGAGATAAAAAGCCAGCTGATATCAAAATTGCCAAACAAAAAGCTTTGGATGTAAACTTGAACTACAAAGGAACGCTTGGTTTTGACTGTGAGGTTGGTGAGAACGCTGCAGGGGGAGGAACGCTTCTCTGTGTAACACTGGTGTGTGTTACAGTACCTAAAGCAGTGTTACACATCGCAGGGCCGGCGCTGGTACAGGTCAGGATAACATACAGCCAGGCACACTACAGTGGAAACCTGTTTACAATCCGTTTACAGAGGTACGTGTTTGGCCTTTTACCCAAACTGTTGTTTTTAATCTGGGATCCGTGTTTTATAAGACCTTACATGTGGCAAAAAAAACAAACAAACAAACACACACAGAGATAACTCGAATGCCAAAATCACTAACATGGTAAGAGAGATTGAATCGACATACTTTTAAAGCTGCTTTTTATGAAATGTCAACATCCACATAGTTGCTTCCAAGATGAGCCTGAGAGGCACATTCATTGTTTACTCTACTGTGGTAGTGTCTCTGTTATGACACTGTACAATATCACTCGTCACCTCCTCAATTAGTTTTACCTTCCATCTTGAGAAGCACTTTGTTATATAATGTTGATACCAGGCTAGTATCCAGTTACTATTTGAAATGGACTTGTTTTGCTTCTTCTCAGCTGGTCATTTTAGACTGGAGCAGATAGCGTTATCTCATATGGGTGAGACTACACCCATTTGGCCTTCCAGGAAGACCACATCCAACTGTGAAATGAATTGAAAAGGGTTTCAATGAAGGATTTACACTGGCCTGGACATACTAACACTATATGTAGTGACCTCATACAAAGATGGCTGTTAAGCCTCTGGATGTTGAAGAGGACTCGTAGGTTTTGAGCTATTCTGAACACAAACTGACAGTGCAACTTCTCTACTGTACTAAAAAATAAAGTAAAACTGATCCCCCCCTCCCCAACTTTATTATTTTTGCAGTTATCTGTAAATTGCAGAAATTACCTCTTGAAGTTCTTACTACTACTCATAAAAAGAATTATGTCATCCTTGTCGTCTCAGCACTTTAAAATAATTTGTGTTCATAAGCAACAGGAAAAACATTATAGTAGCACACTTCCAAGTACATACAAAATACATCAAGTTAATGCCTTTTTCAATGGTCTGGCTGGAAAATAAATACTCAGTGGATGAATTCTGTGTTGTTACTATGCCAATGTAATCTATCATGGGGAAGAGAGGAAAGGAAAAGCACAAATGAAAAAGAGAACACAGTTCTTCTGGTGTCTTCTATCATATCTACTGTATCTATCTATATCTATCTATCTATCTACCTATCTACCTATCTACCTATCTATCTATCTATCTATCTAACCATGTCTCTTCTTGTTCTTCAACCTTTAGGGCCAAAATCCATTGAAATGTTTTAGTCCTGTCAGATGTATATCGTAAACTGTTCAATTACGAAATGGAAAATAAAATCTATTTTAAAGATCAATGCATTGTGACGTTTTTGTCCCATATACTGTATTCATGGTGTTTATTGATTCCATAGGAGCGGCTAGCACCCCTCAAAGCTGTATATAGGAGGGGCTAGCACCCCTCAAAGCTGTTTATAGGAGGGGCTAGTGCCCCTTAAAGCTGTTTATAGGGGGGCTAGCTCCCCTCAAAGCTGTATATAGGAGGGTCTAACCCCCCCTCAAAGCTGTATATAGGAGGGGCTAGCACCCTCAAAGCTGTATATAGGAGGGGCTAGCTCCCCTTAAAGCTGTTTATAGGAGGGGCTAGTGCCCCTGAAAGCTGTTTATAGGAGGGGCTAGCTCCCCTCAAAGCTGTATACTGTTTATGCATGCCATGATTTTTTCCAATATCTCCTACTGTATTACTGTCTGGGGCCAAACCAATCACATCACTTTATAAACAAACACTGAAAATAATAGATAAAAAAACAATGAAATGGCATCTACAAGCTCGTAGCGCGCCACCGAGTGGCGCGCTACGAGCTTGTAGATCTGCTATTTAAAACCTTTGCTTCTTTAGAACGCCACAACGGTAAGGCCCTCCGGTCTGATTATCGGATATGTTATAGAGCTCCACGAGACGCACGTGTGGAACTGTAGTACGTCCTCGGGCGACCTTTCTAGTCGACATGGCGCGCGAACGTTCCACTACACCGAGTGGCGCGCTACGAGCTTGTAGATCTGCTACTTAAAACCTTTGCTTCTGTAGAACGCCACAACGGTAAGGCCTTCCGGTCTGATTATCGGATATGTTATAGAGCTCCCAGAGACGCACGCGTGGAACTGTAGTACGTCCTCGGGCGACCTTTCTAGTCGACATGGCACGCGCGAACGTTCCACTACACCGAGTGGCGCGCTACGAGCTTGTAGATCTGCTATTTAAAACCTTTGCTTCTGTAGAACGCCACAACGGTAAGGCCTTCCGGTCTGATTATCGGATATGTTATAGAGCTCCCAGAGACGCACGCGTGGAACTGTAGTACATCCTCGGGCGACCTTTCTAGTCGACATGGCACGCGCGAACGTTCCACTACACCGAGTGGCGCGCTACGAGCTTGTAGGTCTGCTATTTAAAACCTTTGCTTCTGTAGAACGCCACAACGGTAAGGCCTTCCGGTCTGATTATCGGATATGTTATAGAGCTCCCAGAGACGCACGCGTGGAACTGTAGTACGTCCTCGGGCGACCTTTCTAGTCGACATGGCGCGCGCGAACGTTCCACTACACCGAGTGGCGCGCTACGAGCTTGTAGGTCTGCTATTTTAGACAGACAGACAGACAGACAGACAAGACAGATTGTTAGACAGACAGACAGACAGACAGACAAGACAGATTGTTAGACAGACAGACAGACAGACAGACAGACAGACAGTGGCCCCCAAAAATAGCAGACCTACAAGCTCGTAGTGCGGCACCCGGTGCCGCGCTACGAGCTTGTAGGTCTGCTATTTTGCTAGGGGGAACAACATATTTTCAGATGGGGGTCGGAGGCCAATTACATATCATTTTTGGGGTCCTTGGCATGAAATATTGAGCACCACTAATACAGAAATCATAGGTATAGGTCAGAATTTAGAAGACATTTTTTTTATTTTGACGTCAGGCCTAAATGGGTTAAACTGTGAGTACATAAATGTGAAGAGATTATATCAATGAACCCTGAGGATGTACAGTAGGCTGTATACTTGTCCTTAATGTAGATGCAGTAATGCTCCTATCTGGTCACCAGAGGCCAGTCTATGGACGGATACTATCATGTTCTCCCTAGTACTATTCAGCATTGGTGTTATGTTAAGGGCCATTCACACTGTGCACTTTAACTACAACTATAATATCTATAACAAGAGACTGTTTTCACGTTTAAAATGTCATTTATAAAAGCTGACTGAATACAATTGTTTAGAATCTATACCAGTGCTTCTCAATTCGGGGTCCGGTGACCCCCAGGGGCCATTGGGGGTTGTCCAGGGGGTCCCCAGTAAACGTAGGTAATGCAACATCACAATGGTTTGAACACGACTAGACAGCAGCGCAGTCTGTTTTCACATTTAAAGTGACATTTATAAAAGTGAGCATAAATGCTTAGAATGTATTATTTACAAACACACAACTTGTGTGTTTGTAAATGAATCAATCAAGTGACTCGCTGAGTGTCTGACCGACTGACTGTCTGTCTGTCAGTCGGAATGACCTTTGACCTGACCTGTCCTGTGGGGACCGTGTCTGCTCTCTGGGGAAATAAAGAACGGAGGTGACATCATGCAGTGTTGTGTTTTTGGCAGCAAACTCATTTCAGTCCCTTGAATAGTTTTCATTTAGTCACATTTTAGTCACCTGGAATGTTTGAGTGTTTTAGGTAATGCCTCTGTGTGTGTGTGGTGCTGTCATATTATATGTGTAACTCCCTCCGAGCACAGACAGACACAAGTGGTTTCCTTGAAAGTGATTTATTTGAAGACTTGTGGATCCTCCAAATTCACCGTGAAAACTATAAACAATACAATAAAACAAGCACGTTACAATTAACATAAATACGACATGACATGCACAGCATGTAGATGCAAACATTTTACCAAAGTAAAATACAGACATAAAACAAATACCTCGTTGGCTGCGTGCAAATAACAAAGAAGGGAATCTCTTCAGTCTTAGGTCCTTATAACCTTTCTTATGACAGTCTCTTGTAACTTAGTCTCTGTGTGTGACCAGTGCAAACGGAGCTGCTGCACCCTGCTGCTGCTAGCTGCTTGTGGCTTGATTAATTAATTGCTTACACAAAAAAATTATGAACTTCTTCATTAAACAATGAAACTATATCACCTATAGTGGCAACGGTTACAATATGAATGTGTTTAAATGCCAGTGTAGCTGGTTCACACACACACACACACACACAATGCAGCAGGCATTGGACAACCTGACAGCCACCGACCTGGCAACCCTGAATGAGCCAATCAGCTGCCAGTCTCTGGTGTGTGTGTGTGTGTGAGAGAGAGAGTCCTCACAAGTACTGTTAAACAAACTCTACCCTAACGTCAAAGTACATTAAAACACTTTTTCCTTTCCAAAACAAACACAACGTACATTATGACAATATTTCACCCTTTGCATTGGTAAAATAGACTTTATTTTTTTGTCTTCCCTTCCAAAAAAACAAAAAGATAAAATGACCCAAAATCCATGGTTAAGAGTATTCCACGATGGCTCAGTGGTTTGGGCAGCAGCTGCCTACGGTACCTGCCAGAGGACGCTGGTTCGAGTCAAGATTCGTGACCTCGGACCAAGGACTAAGGATCCAGAATAAATAAATCAAAATAAATCAGTCTTTACCTTTTGGTCAAGTAAATGTACTATTGGAATGTATTTTGGCGGACATAATCCAAGATAATCCACTGTCAATTTGTAACAGTCAGCAGTGCCAGTTGGTGCCACAGGGTGGTGCACTGCTCCCTTTTGTTTTGCTTTGTGTAGAAGATCTGACGTCAATTCCAGCTCTTGCTATAGATAGACATGACATGACATGATGTGTGTCAAACAATTGTCACACATGGATGGATGATTAGCCGTGTTTATTTATTTATTTCCGGGGGGAATGAATGAATGAATGAATGACTAACCCTGTAAAACCCGGATTAATTTCTACTTGCAAAAAAACGATTTCAACCTTACTACTACTTTTTACTACTAGGACTTATCAGAGGAAATCATGTAAAATAAATTATATATATATTTTTTGCACATTTATAATAATTATTAAAATAATAATAATAAATTAATAATTTACATTTGGGGGACATCTTTCACAATAATAAGGATAAATCCTATCTCGGCCGTCCCTTGTCCGTTTCGGACGGGGGGAATCTCGTTCGAACCGGGCCGCCGTCCCGGACGCGCTCCCGGGGCTCTCGCGGTGGCAATAGTTGGAAATGACACGTCCACCAAGGGGAAACCTTGACCAGGCTATGGTGAGTATGCCAGTATGGCCACTATATGCGTGTACTATGTTGGCAGCAGTGCTCCGTTCACGTTTGTTTATTATATTAGTGCTGTCTGCCGTGATACCTGGCTTAATATGGTCAATACTGAATCAGTCTAAAATATGCTTTGGCGGGCCCCCCACCTCTTGCTATAGACAGACATGACTTGACATGACATGACATGATGTGTGTCAAACAATTGTCACACATGGATGGATGATTAGCCTTGTTTATTTATTTATTTCCGGGGGGAATGAATGAATGAATGAATGAATGAATGAATGAATGAATGAATGAATGAATGAATGAATGAATAAATAAATAAATAAATAAATAAATAAATAAATAAATAAATAAATAAATGGATGGATGGATGGATGGATGGATGGATGGATGGATGAATCATATATTCCCGGGGGCATTTCTCTCCAGGTGAGGACAATGCCATCCAGTCAACCAAATATGGATGTCAGACGATCAGGCATCATCTCGTATGTATTACTTCTACTACTACTACTACTACACACACCCAAACACGCAAATGAAGGGGCATGGTTCCGGCTACTTTGTGGGATTGGTTTATGCAAATGAAGGGGAGTGGTATGCAAATGAAGGGGCGTGGTATGCAAATGCAGGGGCGTGGTATGCAAATGAAGGGGAGTGGTATGCAAATGAAGGGGCATGGTTCCGGCTACTTTGTGGGATTATCTTATGCAAATGAAGGTGCGTGGTATGCAAATGAAGGGGCATGGTATGCAAATTAAGGGGCATGGTATGCAAATGAAGGGGAGTGGTATGCAAATGAAGGGCGTGTTTCGGCTACTTTGTGGGATTAGTTTATGCAAATTAAGGGGCGTGGTATGCAAATGAAGGGGCATGGTATGCAAATGAAGGGGAGTGGTATGCAAATGAAGGGCGTGTGTCGGCTACTTTGTGGGATTCGTTTATGCAAATGAAGGTGCGTGGTATGCAAATGAAGGTGCGTGGTATGCAAATGAAGGGGAGTGGTATGCAAATGAAGGGCATGTTTCGGCTACTTTGTGGTATTAGTTTATGCAAATGAAGGGGTGTGGTATGCAAATGAAGGGGTGTGGTATGCAAATGAAGGGGCGTGGTATGCAAATGAATAGGAGTGGTATGCAAATGAATGGGAGTGGTATGCAAATGAAGGTGCATGGTATGCAAATGAAGGGGCATGGTATGCAAATGAAGGGGAGTGGTATGCAAATGAAGGGGAGTGGTATGCAAATGAAGGGGAGTGGTATGCAAATGAAGGGCATGTTTCGGCTACTTTGTGGGATTAGTTTATGCAAATGAAGGGCGTGGTTTCGACTACTTTGTGGGAACGGTTTATGCAAATTTGATGGGCGTGGTTTCGACTACCTTTGTGGGAACGGTTTATGCAAATTTGACGGGCGTGTTTCGTTTCGGCTACTTTGTGGGATTAGTTTATGCAAATGAAGGGCGTGGTTTCGACTACTTTGTGGGAACGGTTTATGCAAATTTGATGGGCGTGGTTTCGACTACCTTTGTGGGAACGGTTTATGCAAATTTGACGGGCGTGTTTCGGCTACTTTGTGTGGGTGGTTTATGCAAATGAAGGGCGTGGTTTTGACTACTTTGTGGGAACGGTTTATGCAAATTTGATGGGCGTGGTTTTGACTACTTTGTGGGGGTGGTTCATGCAAATGAAGGGCATGTTTCGGCTACTTTGTGGGATTAGTTTATGCAAATGAAGGGCGTGGTTTCGACTACTTTGTGGGAACGGTTTATGCAAATTTGATGGGCGTGGTTTCGACTACCTTTGTGGGAACGGTTTATGCAAATTTGACGGGCGTGTTTCGGCTACTTTGTGTGGGTGGTTTATGCAAATGAAGGGCGTGGTTTTGACTACTTTGTGGGAACGGTTTATGCAAATTTGATGGGCGTGGTTTTGACTACTTTGTGGGGGTGGTTCATGCAAATGAAGGGCGTGGTTTCGACTACTTTGTGGGAACGGTTTATGCAAATTTGATGGGCGTGGTTTCGACTACTTTGTGGGAACGGTTTATGCAAATTTGATGGGCGTGGTTTCGACTACTTTGTGGGGGTGGTTCATGCAAATGAAGGGCGTGGTTTCGGCTACTTTGTGGGAACGGTTTATGCAAATTTGACGGGCGTGGTTTGGACTACTTTGTGGGGGTGGTTCATGCAAATGAAGGGCGTGGTTTCGACTACTTTGTGGGAACGGTTTATGCAAATTTGATGGGCGTGGTTTCGACTACTTTGTGGGAACGGTTTATGCAAATTTGACGGGCGTGTTTCGGCTACTTTGTGGGGGTGGTTCATGCAAATGAAGGGCGTGGTTTCGACTACTTTGTGGGAACGGTTCATGCAAATTTGACGGGCGTGGTTTCGACTACTTTGTGGGGGTGGTTCATGCAAATGAAGGGCGTGGTTTCGATCACTTTGTGGGGGGTGGTTCATGCAAATGAAGGGCGTGGTTTCGATCACTTTGTGGGGGTGGTTCATGCAAATGAAGGGCGTGGTTTCGACTACTTTGTGGGAACGGTTTATGCAAATTGGTTCAGACTACTTTGTGGGAGTGGGTTATGCAAATTTGATGGGCGTGGTTTTGACTACTTTGTGGGGGTGGTTCATGCAAATGAAGGGCGTGGTTTCGACTACTTTGTGGGAACGGTTTATGCAAATTTGATGGGCGTGGTTTCGACTACTTTGTGGGAACGGTTTATGCAAATTTGATGGGCGTGGTTTCGACTACTTTGTGGGGGTGGTTCATGCAAATGAAGGGCGTGGTTTCGGCTACTTTGTGGGAACGGTTTATGCAAATGAAGGGCGTGGTTTCGACTACTTTGTGGGAACGGTTTATGCAAATGAAGGGCGTGGTTTCGACTACTTTGTGGGAACGGTTTATGCAAATTTGACGGGCGTGTTTCGGCTACTTTGTGGGGGTGGTTCATGCAAATGAAGGGCGTGGTTTCGACTACTTTGTGGGAACGGTTTATGCAAATTTGATGGGCGTGGTTTCGACTACTTTGTGGGGGTGGTTCATGCAAATGAAGGGCGTGGTTTCGGCTACTTTGTGGGAACGGTTAATGCAAATTTGACGGGCGTGGTTTCGACTACTTTGTGGGGGTGGTTCATGCAAATGAAGGGCGTGGTTTCGATCACTTTGTGGGAACGGTTTATGCAAATTTGATGGGCGTGGTTTCGACTACTTTGTGGGGGTGGTTCATGCAAATGAAGGGCGTGGTTTCGACTACTTTGTGGGAACGGTTTATGCAAATTTGACGGGCGTGTTTCGGCTACTTTGTGGGGGTGGTTCATGCAAATGAAGGGCGTGGTTTGGACTACTTTGTGGGAACGGTTTATGCAAATTTGACGGGCGTGGTTTGGACTACTTTGTGGGGGTGGTTCATGCAAATGAAGGGCGTGGTTTCGACTACTTTGTGGGAACGGTTTATGCAAATTTGATGGGCGTGGTTTCGACTACTTTGTGGGAACGGTTTATGCAAATTTGATGGGCGTGGTTTCGACTACTTTGTGGGGGTGGTTCATGCAAATGAAGGGCGTGGTTTCGACTACTTTGTGGGAACGGTTTATGCAAATTTGACGGGCGTGGTTTCGACTACTTTGTGGGGGTGGTTCATGCAAATGAAGGGCGTGGTTTCGACTACTTTGTGGGAACGGTTTATGCAAATTTGACGGGCGTGTTTCGGCTACTTTGTGGGGGTGGTTTATGCAAATGAAGGGCGTGGTTTCGACTACTTTGTGGGAACGGTTTATGCAAATTGGTTCAGACTACTTTGTGGGAGTGGGTTATGCAAATTTGATGGGCGTGGTTTCGACTACTTTGTTTGGGTGGTTCATGCAAATGAAGAGCGTGGTTTCGACTACTTTGTGGGAACGGTTTATGCAAATTTGATGGGCGTGGTTTCGACTACTTTGTGGGGGTGGTTCATGCAAATGAAGGGCGTGGTTTCGACTACTTTGTGGGAACGGTTTATGCAAATTTGATGGGCGTGGTTTTGACTACTTTGTGGGGGTGGTTAATGCAAATGAAGGGGAGTGGTTCCGACTACTTTGTGGGTTAGGGTTATACAAATTTGATAGGCGTGGTTTCGACTACTTTGTGGGAGGGGTTTATGCAAATGAAGGGGAGTGGTTCTGACTACTTTGTGGGGGTGGTTTATGCAAATTAGTGGGCGTGGTTTCGACTACTTTGTGGGGGTGGTGCAAATGCATACCACGCCCCTTCATTTGAATAAACAACTCCCACAAATCAGCCGGGGGAAAAAAGGGGAGGCGGGGCTTAGGTTTGAAAGAGGCGGGTCTTACAAAAGGGGGGAAGGCGGGGCTTAGGTTTGACAGAGGCCTAAGTTAGCGAGAAAAGTCGTGAAAGTCACTTTGACGCGCGACAACGCGCCAACGATAAAACATCACGGTCCGACGTTCGGATATGTCGGAGAGCTAGCCGAGACGAACGGTTCGGTGTCTCGGACGCACGCCTCCGACAGTCGTACAAAACGTCCTTCACTTTGGCTGTGTGCATGGGAGACCTCATAGACACATAGGCCCTCATTTATCAATTGAGTGTAAAATCTGCCCCAAATTCGAGTGTAGGTTTCGTAGTACACCCACGTCGAGTCGGCATTTACAAAGTGATCGCAGACAGCTGATCCTTCCTTAATTTCGTTCGGACGTTTATAAATGTGACGGCTGAAATCTATCTGGCACGCCCTATGAAATCAAGCCTCGCCCTCGTTTTTGCGACATGAACAACTGCAGTACGACCTTGGAAACCATAGTTTATGACGAAAAAAGTCACCCCCTCTCATACACACACAGACGCACGCACACACACGCAACTTGCAAGTCCAACTGGTTTGTTGTAGCCTATCTTAAATAAATAAAGAACGAACACCTGTATGAATTAAATAAAGCTGTAGCTGTAGTACCCTGTCTGTTTCTCCTCTCGCCTCGCTTGCCTTGCTGCCCACACACACGCACACACATACGGGCCGTGGCCCAGTCAGTTTAGAGCTGGCCCAACTTTGAGCCTTAATTGTGCATGCAAATTTCTGGTTATTAAACCACAGCATGCAAGCCGCCTTTGTTTTAAAATGGTTCCCCAAACCGTTCACAGTTCACACTTCACTATCGGCCGGGGATGCGCCCCCCCCCCCCCCCCCCATGCTAATTTGCCCAGTCAATCATTTGATCCGTGCTACGCGCCTGCCGTGTGTTGTTAGTTGTTGTAGCCTATATTCAATTATTAAAGTATTTATTCATTTAATATAGCCTTATTTAAGGTTTATCCTTAAAACGACGAGATGTAACTCGAGAAAGACATGGCTGTAGAATTGCACTATACTATAGCCTACCCGTTGGTTGGTAGACTTGACTATAGCAGCATGCACTCTCGATCCAGTTAACTATTCCAGGAGGGGGGGGGGCACCGGCATGCGCTCATGCAAAACACTGTTTAAATGGCTTAAGCATCAAAACTTGCAACATTGTTTTAATTGCGCGATTTTAACTGCTTGTAAAGTTGGTAATCTCCTACCAATTTCATATGACACAAAGACACATCGTTGATGTATTCCTTTCCTTTTTTTTTCTTTTTTTCTTTACATTTAGCCCATATACATACCTATACAGTTTTATATAAACATTTTAGGAGTGAATACATATGTTTCGATGCCTGTGACAGCCTCTCAGCTGGTCAAACAATGCTGCTCCGCTGTTCTACGACAAAAAACAGGTGAGGACAAAGCGTACGACAGCTCCCGACCAGACGTGAGTTTTGTCTTGGCACAAGATCATTTTCAATCTTTGGCGCAAATCGTAAATGCCGAAAATTGCGGTAATTTCGGCGTACACCCATATTTTGGCGTACGCACGGTTGATACATGAGGGCCATAGACTCTAACAGCATCCAGGCTGAAAAAGTGAAACGAGACCGCGCCTCCTAGAAAGGTCGCCCGAGGACGTTCTATAGATCCACGCGTGCGTCTCCAGGAGCTCTACAACATATCCGAAAATCTGACCGGAAGGCCTCACCGTCGTGGCGTTCTAGTGAAGCAAAGGTTTTACGTTCACGTGCGCCTACGCCGACGATCGTAACTCTGTTCGGGATGGGCCGAACACCTCTGCGATCGCGGCGACGAGCCGATCGTCGTGATGGTCTGTGTTTTTTTCTGCAACCTCGGGAACCTCAAATCTGACCCGAGGCCTAGCGTTGCAGTGTAGTTCCCTTTATCGGACGCTTGTAAGAGTCCCACAAAGTCGAGACCAACTCCATTTTATTCGTCATGTCCTGAATATGGATATTCGGGGGTGTTGGGTATTTTAAAAAATATCCTTCACCCCATTTGTAAGGCATTTGGCCCAAAGGTCAGCGTGGCTGACCTTTGACCTTTGCAAACGTTGTGGAAAGCCCAGACCGGCTCCATTGGATTCGGCACACTCTAAATATGAAGAGTGTGCGAAGAATAGGGTTAGGGAACATGTTTTAAAGGTTTGTTTTGTGTATTTCACACTTCTGTGGAGAGGAGAGGAGAGGAGGGAGAGGAGAGGCAGTCTTTTGGCGGACCTTTGACCTTTGCAAACGTCGTGGAAAGCCCAGACCGGCGCCATTGGATTCGGCATGCTCTTAATATGAACAATATGTCTAGTGTGTGAAGAATAACATTAATGAACATGTTGTGTTTTGTGTTTGGTCTGTTCACTCAAAAAGAGAGGAGAGCAGAGGAGGGGAGAGGCAGAGGCCTCCATTCATCTCACTGCCCATGTAATATCTATATCTGGCCACAGAGTGGGTGTGGCGCTGTTCTGAATTTCACTCCCAAATTACTCTTCTTCTCCAGTTTCTCTGACTTCCTGTGTGTGTGTGTCAGAAGACAGCAACAGAGGCAACAGAGACACAGGAGGAACACACCCATGACTGCCAGTACCACCACTACAACCTACCCATGCCCCACCTGCAATAAAACATGTAATTCCAGGATTGGACTCTTTAGCCACCAAAGAACTCACCGTTAAGGACATAAGTGGACGTCATCATTGGATTCGATGGACAACCATCAGCAAGTAAGTAAGTAAGTGTGTGTGTGTGTGTGTGTGTGTGTGTGTGTGTGTGTGTGTGTGTGTGTGTGTGTGTGTGTGTGTGTGTGTGTGTGTGTGTGTGTGTGTGTGTGTGTGTGTGTGTGTGTACTGTACGTCGTGATCAATCAATGCCCCCAGACGAATGTGTGTGTGTGTGTGTGTGTGTGTGTGTGTGAACCAGCTACACTGGCATTTAAACACATTCATATTGTAACTGTTGCCCCTATAGGTGATATAGTTTGCTTTATTCCTAAAAGGTCATAATTAAGTCACATTTACGTTTAAAACATTATTTCATGTATTTGTGTCAAGTTGTTGTAATACTTTTATTTTGAAGAGTCAAAGTCATGTTCCGTGTCGTTTGGTCTGCTCATGTAAATTGGGTACACAGGTTTTTTGTGTAAGCAATCAAGCCACAAGCAGCTAGCAGCAGCAGGGTGCAGCAGCTCCCTTTGCACTGGTCACACAAAGAGACTAAGTTACAAGAGACTGTCATACAAGTCTTCAAATAAATCAGTTTCAAGGAAACCACTTGTGTCTGTCTGTCCTCGGAGGGAGTTACACATATAATATGTGTATGCTCAGTTAGCTTTTATAAACGTGAAAACAGACTGCGCTGCTGTCTAGTCATGTGCAAACCATTGTGATGTTGCATTACCTACGTTTACTGGTGACCCCCTGGAAATCCCCCAAGGGCACCAGGGGGTCCACGGACCCCTAATTGAGAAGCACTGGCATACATTCTAAGCATTTATGCTCAGTTAGCTTTTATAAATGTAACTTTAAACGTGAAAACAGACTGCGCTGCTGTCTAGTCTGTCTGTCTGTCTGTCTGTCTAAAATAGCAGACCTACAAGCTCGTAGCGCGGCACCGAGTGCCGTGCTACGAGCTTGTAGATCTGCTATTTTTGGGGGCCACTGGCTGTCTGTCTGTCTGTCTTGTCTGTCTAAAATAGCAGACCTACAAGCTCGTAGCGCGGCACTCGGTGCCGCGCTACGAGCTTGTAGATCTGCTATTTTTGGGGGCCACTGGCTGTCTGTCTGTCTGTCTGTCTGTCTGTCTAAAATAGCAGACCTACAAGCTTTTTCTTTTGTACAACTTGACCTATGTTTCTTCTTCTTATTGGGGAGATGGAGGCAGATCCTGTGGAAATACGCGCAGCGTAGCAGCTGGAGGGGCACTCACTTTTCCCCCCTTGTTTCTTTTTTGTTTGCTAACGTTTATCCGTTTGAAATCAGCAGCTTTCTAGTGAACGTGCTGGCGGTTTGAAAGCTGGAGACAGAATGACTTTTCATAGTATGATTCTGTGCAGGGGAATATACGTTGTTTCATGGCACAAAACACTGATCTCCACCATAGTCACCCTCCGTTGAGACGAAGCCCGTCATTTCATGTTGCTGCTTGAGGGTGACTCAGAGCACAAGGAATTTACAAGCACACTTCCTGATCGTTTTTTTTTTTTGTACCTTTTTAGTGTCACCGCTGCTTTTAAAAATGGCCACTGCTGTTAAACATGTGTAATATGTGCACATGCTCACAATGCACACACAAATTACACACATGTTCAAACACAAGGCATGTTTGTCTCCAGCTTTCTAAATGTCCATCCTGACCGAAGCCCAAGAGTTCCTAATAATACCCAATCTCAGGGTCCCAAAAGAGCTACAATTCCTGGGTGGACGTTCTTCCTTACCTGTGGAAACCTTGCTTCGACTACAGGGGCTTAATAATCTAGGATTGCAGATTTTAGGGAACTAAAATTGGCTAGTGTTAATGTTTCATTGTTGGAAATCCAACGCGTACGAGCGGCGCACGTCTAGAAATAATATAGGTGGATGCAACTCATTTTTGTACATAAAAGTGCCATCTCTTTTTAAGTCTTCCAAGCGTTCTTTCCAAGTGAAATGCATCCTGGTACGTGGCGGGTCACTTCAGGCGGCTTGACCAGAGCATCCTGGTACGTGGCGGGTCACTTCAGGCGGCTTGACCAGAGCATCCTGGTACGTGGCGGGTCACTTCAGGCGGCTTGACCAGAGCATAGGATAAAGACGCACAACGTTCTTGTGTCACGGTAGTCTTATCACAACATGTAGCCATGTGCCCCCATCAAGGCATGTTACCAAAAACGTGTTCAACATGCATGAACTTTTGTGTCTTTCATCACTTTTTTTTTTTTTTCCAGATAGAAAATATATATATATATCAGACTGGTATCCATTCTGTCGCTTTGCAACGGAACTTTAAATGTTTTTGTAGGCATTGTTTTTTAAAAGCTCTGAGCCAAGCGGTCGGGTGACTATACGTGAAAACGGGAAGGAGAAAGGCCAATCGGTTGGCCTGGAGATGGAGCTCGTCTCCAGAAGATTAAGGAAAAAACAAACAAAAAAAACTTTACTGAATTACGTAGGTTAAAATGTAGTTGTATAGTATTGTTATTTCAATAGAATTGTCTTATTTTACCTCTCATTATTGTAAAGTAACATAGTAAATAATTATAAGGAAGACAACATATGTTTATTTTGTAAAGAAGTTACAGAATCTTATTGAACATAACCGTACTGTTTACCATTCCTCAACCATGACTTGATTCGCTGTCACTTTGTTGGAGGGTGTGATAGGGTAGCTTTGATAGGATAGTGACTGGTGTTCTGTTATCTCCAACGTCTCAGTATGTCCACGATGGACATATCATAGTAGAGCTATGATCTTAGCAGTATTGACTTCTGAAAATGTGACATTTTAATGGGAGAATAACAATGGGGGAAATCACCACAAAGTCACGCTAATACAGCAAGGATCAGGAGTCCATAAGGACACTAAAATGTAAGTCTAGGTCATTAATATAGCCAGCCTAACAGACTCAAGACTCAAGGTGCTGTGGCTGGACACTGGTTCAGAAGCGATGAAGATGAAACGTTCATCACAGAGTAGCCTTAGATATAGTGAAGGCGAACACAATAAGCTCAAAGTGGGTCTTGTTTTCCAAATGGTCATGAATTAAACTCACTTTTTTTTTAAATTAGTATTTTTTTAATGGGCTTTTTTGTAATAGAAAGCCTCTCAGTATTTAAATAAAGGTTACTGTCTGTCACACAACGCAAGACTTAATAGAGCAGACGAGATCCTGTTAGTGACTGTGCCAGTTCAAAACATTTTAATCTCATCCATTCACACATGTATTTTTACACAACTATTCTCCAGAAATGATATCTTGTGAATTTTTATCAATGATAAAAAAAAACATCAAATTGTTTCATATCAACTACAGCTAAATCGGGTTCTTCCAACACTTATATATCATCTTCGAGGAGCATTATAATGGATGGTTTATAAATTCATAACAACAGATGGGCCGTAGGGATCCATTAGTTGGCAGCAGCTATGTACACTGTAAAAGAAAAAAGCTGCTGTTTAAAAATAATATTTTTTTATGATACCCCATTTGCATGAGTAAACTGGCTGAATGGCTGGAAGTGTTCACATGTCAGTGCATGATGGGGGAGCTGGTTTCATCATTATGTCTTGCTTAGGGCTGCAACACTTCCATGTCATCGATTACAAATATATATTAAGAATCAATCCCTATATTTGGGGCATGTCATTATTGGTGAAGTAAAAAAAAAAAAAAAGTAACAAAGTATGTTTCACTATTTTTGCATGACACTGTTGTGCAACAAAGTAGAAAATGACACTTAAAGGATGCATTTAGACATTTTCAACCTATCTTCATATAAGTGGTACTCACTAATGCTTATTATAAAATTGCACCATTTTTGTCTACTCTGCCTGTGTCTCAGAGAAGGGCTGTGGACAGTTCAGAAACCCGCCAATCAGTGACATCATCAATGGGGAATCCAAGTTAATAGAAATTGCAGGCTTCATATTCCTGAATTATTTGCATGCTATAATGGTACAGTACAGTACAGTACAGTACAGTACAGTACAGTACAGTACAGTACAGTACAGTACAGCACCACTCACTTCAAACATATCATGAGCGTTAGTGAGGACCAATTATAATATGTAGATAGGTTGAAAATGGGTGAAGTCGTCCTTTAAGTATTTAATTGACTTGTTGATGTGTAAAATTGATTTAAATGTCTATAACAAAAAAATGCATTTTGATTAGCAAAGAGTAATCGCTAAGACTAAAGGATAGTTGCAGCCCTAGTCCTGTGTACTGTATATCTGCCTTCTGTAGCCAGTGGTGCATAGCCTCCACAATGCTACCATGCTATCTAGCTATATCACACCCCTCAACATCTTTGCTGGTCTGCCTATCCCTTTGTACAGTCATGTAAAAAACAAAAAACATAGTAACTGTAAGACCGATGTGTGTACGTGTGTGTTTTCCTTTGTTTTTATTCAAGGGACGGGAGGTGTGTTTGAGGTGTGCATTGTTTGGGGGTGGGGGGGCTGGGGTTTGATCACTTTGTTATTTTCTCATAGTGTCATTTAGACCATGTTGAGTGTTTTGTGTATTTTCTGTGTAGTGGACTTATTGCTGGGTCTGCGTCTAGCGCAGCCATAGTTTCATATTGATGTGTGTGTAGTACCTCTAATCCACCACAACTAGCAAAGTCCTTATTCTGCTAACGTGCATTTTAATAATATTTTTGTTTTGTTTTTTTCTTTCTTTTGTTTTTTTTACTAAAAGAGAAAGAAAGCTACACATGTTATGTTCAGATTTTAATCACCTTTTATCCAAGTTCAAAAACACTGCTCTTTTTGTCTTATTGAAGTTGTATTATGTAGAGAAATAAATATGAGATAAAAAGCCAGCTGATATCAAAATTGCCAAACAAAAAGCTTTGGATGTAAACTTGAACTACAAAGGAACGCTTGGTTTTGACTGTGAGGTTGGTGAGAACGCTGCAGGGGGAGGAACGCTTATCTGTGTAACACTGGTGTGTGTTACAGTACCTAAAGCAGTGTTACACATCGCAGGGCCGGCGCTGGTACAGGTCAGGATAACATACAGCCAGGCACACTACAGTGGAAACCTGTTTACAATCCGTTTACAGAGGTACGTGTTTGGCCTTTTACCCAAACTGTTGTTTTTAATCTGGGATCCGTGTTTTATAAGACCTTACATGTGGCAAAAAAAAACAAACAAACACACACAGAGATAACTCGAATGCCAAAATCACTAACATGGTAAGAGAGATTGAATCGACATACTTTTAAAGCTGCTTTTTATGAAATGTCAACATCCACATAGTTGCTTCCAAGATGAGCCTGAGAGGCACATTCATTGTTTACTCTACTGTGGTAGTGTCTCTGTTATGACACTGTACAATATCACTCGTCACCTCCTCAATTAGTTTTACCTTCCATCTTGAGAAGCACTTTGTTATATAATGTTGATACCAGGCTAGTATCCAGTTACTATTTGAAATGGACTTGTTTTGCTTCTTCTCAGCTGGTCATTTTAGACTGGAGCAGATAGCGTTATCTCATATGGGTGAGACTACACCCATTTGGCCTTCCAGGAAGACCACATCCAACTGTGAAATGAATTGAAAAGGGTTTCAATGAAGGATTTACACTGGCCTGTACATACTAACACTATATGTAGTGACCTCATACAAAGATGGCTGTTAAGCCTCTGGATGTTGAAGAGGACTCGTAGGTTTTGAGCTATTCTGAACACAAACTGACAGTGCAACTTCTCTACTGTACTAAAAAATAAAGTAAAACTGATCCCCCCCTCCCCAATTTTATTATTTTTGCAGTTATCTGTAAATTGCAGAAATTACCTCTTGAAGTTCTTACTACTACTCATAAAAAGAATTATGTCATCCTTGTCGTCTCAGCACTTTAAAATAATTTGTGTTCATAAGCAACAGGAAAAACATTATAGTAGCACACTTCCAAGTACATACAAAATACATCAAGTTAATGCCTTTTTCAATGGTCTGGCTGGAAAAGAAATACTCAGTGGATGAATTCTGTGTTGTTACTATGCCAATGTAATCTATCATGGGGAAGAGAGGAAAGGAAAAGCACAAATGAAAAAGAGAACACAGTTCTTCTGGTGTCTTCTATCATATCTACTGTATCTATATCTATCTATCTATCTATCTACCTATCAATCTATCTATCTATCTATCTATCTATCTAACCATGTCTCTTCTTGTTCTTCAACCTTTAGGGCCAAAATCCATTGAAATGTTTTAGTCCTGTCAGATGTATATCGTAAACTGTTCAATTACGAAATGGAAAATAAAATCTATTTTAAAGATCAACGCATTGTGACGTTTTTGTCCCATATACTGTATTCATGGTGTTTATTGATTCCATAGGAGGGGCTAGCACCCCTCAAAGCTGTATATAGGAGGGGCTAGCTCCCTTTAAAGCTGTTTATAGGAGGGGCTAGTGCCCCTAAAGCTGTTTATAGGAGGGGCTAGCTCCCCTCAAAGCTGTATATAGGAGGGGCTAGCACCCTCAAAGCTGTATATAGGAGGGGCTAGCACCCTCAAAGCTGTATATAGGAGGGGCTAGCTCCCCTTAAAGCTGTTTATAGGAGGGGCTAGTGCCCCTGAAAGCTGTTTATAGGAGGGGCTAGCTCCCCTCAAAGCTGTATACTGTTTATGCATGCCATGATTTTTTCCAATATCTCCTACTGTATTACTGTCTGGGGCCAAACCAATCACATCACTTTATAAACAAGCACTGAAAAGAATAGATAAAAAAACAATGAAATGGCATCTACAAGCTCATAGCGCGCCACCGAGTGGCGCGCTACGAGCTTGTAGGTCTGCTATTTTAGACAGACAGACAGACAAGACAGATTGTTAGACAGACAGACAGACAGACAGACAGTGGCCCCCAAAAATAGCAGACCTACAAGCTCGTAGCGCGGCACTTGGTGCCGCGCTACGAGCTTGTAGATCTGCTACTTAAAACCTTTGCTTCTGTAGAACGCCACAACGGTAAGGCCTTCCGGTCTGATTATCGGATACGTTATAGAGCTCCCAGAGACGCACGCGTGGAACTGTAGTACGTCCTCGGGCGACCTTTCTAGTCGACATGGCGCGCGCGAACGTTCCACTACACCGAGTGGCGCGCTACGAGCTTGTAGATCTGCTATTTAAAACCTTTGCTTCTTTAGAACGCCACAACGGTAAGGCCCTCCGGTCTGATTATCGGATACGTTATAGAGCTCCCAGAGACGCACGCGTGGAACTGTAGTACGTCCTCGGGCGACCTTTCTAGTCGACATGGCACGCACGAACGTTCCACTACACCGAGTGGCGCGCTACGAGCTTGTAGGTCTGCTATTTTGCTAGGGGGAACAACATATTTTCAGATGGGGGTCGGAGGCCAATTACATATCATTTTTGGGGTCCTTGGCATGAAATATTGAGCACCACTAATACAGAAATCATAGGTATAGGTCAGAATTTAGAAGACATTTTTTTTATTTTGACGTCAGGCCTAAATGGGTTAAACTGTGAGTACATAAATGTGAAGAGATTATATCAATGAACCCTGAGGATGTACAGTAGGCTGTATACTTGTCCTTAATGTAGATGCAGTAATGCTCCTATCTGGTCACCAGAGGCCAGTCTATGGACGGATACTATCATGTTCTCCCTAGTACTATTCAGCATTGGTGTTATGTTAAGGGCCATTCTCACTGTGCACTTTAACTACAACTATAATATCTATAACAAGAGAGACTGTTTTCACGTTTAAAATGTCATTTATAAAAGCTGACTGAATACAATTGTTTAGAATCTATACCAGTGCTTCTCAATTCGGGGTCCGGTGACCCCCAGGGGCCATTGGGGGTTGTCCAGGGGGTCCCCAGTAAACGTAGGTAATGCAACATCACAATGGTTTGAACACGACTAGACAGCAGCGCAGTCTGTTTTCACATTTAAAGTGACATTTATAAAAGCTAACTGAGCATAAATGCTTAGAATGTATTATTTACAAACACACAACTTGTGTGTTTGTAAATGAATCAATCAAGTGACTCGCTGAGTGTCTGACCGACTGACTCTCTGTCTGTCTGTCAGTCGGAATGACCTTTGACCTGACCTGTCCTGTGGGGACCGTGTCTGCTCTCTGGGGAAATAAAGAACGGAGGTGACATCATGCAGTGTTGTGTTTTTGGCAGCAAACTCATTTCAGTCCCTTGAATAGTTTTCATTTAGTCACATTTTAGTCACCTGGAATGTTTGAGTGTTTTAGGTAATGCCTCTGTGTGTGTGTGGTGCTGTCATATTATATGTGTAACTCCCTCCGAGCACAGACAGACACAAGTGGTTTCCTTGAAAGTGATTTATTTGAAGACTTGTGGATCCTCCAAATTCACCGTGAAAACTATAAACAATACAATAAAACAAGCACGTTACAATTAACATAAATACGACATGACATGCACAGCATGTAGATGCAAACATTTTACCAAAGTAAAATACAGACATAAAACAAATACCTCGTTGGCTGCGTGCAAATAACAAAGAAGGGAATCTCTTCAGTCTTAGGTCCTTATAACCTTTCTTATGACAGTCTCTTGTAACTTAGTCTCTTTGTGTGACCAGTGCAAACGGAGCTGCTGCACCCTGCTGCTGCTAGCTGCTTGTGGCTTGATTAATTAATTGCTTACACAAAAAAATTATGAACTTCTTCATTAAACAATGAAACTATATCACCTATAGTGGCAACGGTTACAATATGAATGTGTTTCAATGCCAGTGTAGCTGGTTCACACACACACACACACACACAATGCAGCAGGCATTGGACAACCTGACAGCCACCGACCTGGCAACCCTGAATGAGCCAATCAGCTGCCAGTCTCTGGTGTGTGTGTGTGTGAGAGAGAGAGTCCTCACAAGTACTGTTAAACAAACTCTACCCTAACGTCAAAGTACATTAAAACACTTTTTCCTTTCCAAAACAAACACAACGTACATTATGACAATATTTCACCCTTTGCATTGGTAAAATATACTTTTTTATTTTTTTCTTCCCTTCCTTCCAAAAAAACTAAAAGATAAAATTACCCAAAATCCATGTTTAAGAGTATTCCACGATGGTTCAGTGGTTCTGGCAGTTGCTGATGGTGTGAGAGGATGCTGGTTCGAGACAAGTCAAGATTCGTGTCCTCGGACCAAGGACTAAGGATCCAGAATAAATAAATCAAAATAAATCACTCTTTACCTTTTGGTCAAGTAAATGTACTATTGGAATGTATTTTGGCGGACATAATCCAAGATAATCCACTGTCAATTTGTAACAGTCAGCAGTGCCAGTTGGTGCCACAGGGTGGTGCACTGCTCCCTTTTGTTTTGCTTTGTGTAGAAGATCTGACGTCAATTCCAGCTCTTGCTATAGATAGACATGACATGACATGATGTGTGTCAAACAATTGTCACACATGGATGGATGATTAGCCGTGTTTATTTATTTATTTCCGGGGGGAATGAATGAATGACTAACCCTGTAAAACCCGGATTAATTTCTACTTGCAAAAAAACGATTTCAACCTTACTACTACTTTTTACTACTAGGATTTATCAGAGGAAATCATGTAAAATAAATTATATATATTTTTTTTTGCACATTTATAATAATTATTAAAATAATAATAATAAATTAATAATTTACATTTGGGGGACATCTTTCACAATAATAAGGATAAATCCAAATAAATCACACTTTACCTTTTAGTCAAAGGACTGAGATAAATCAAAAATAAATCACACTTTACCTTTTAGTCAACAAGTCAAAAGTCAAGACAAGGACTAAGGACTAAGGATAAATCAATCCCGGCCCCTCCATAGGGCCGGGGGTCCGCGGAGGGGGTCCGCCGGGGGTCCGTGGAGGGGGTCCGCGGGGGTCCCCGGCCCTATCTCGGCCGTCCCTTGTCCGTTTCGGACGGGGGGAATCTCGTTCGAACCGGGCCGCCGTCCCGGACGCGCTCCCGGGGCTCTCGCGGTGGCAATAGTTGGAAATGACACGTCCACCAAGGGGAAACCTTGACCAGGCTATGGTGAGTATGCCAGTATGGCCACTATATGCGTGTACTATGTTGGCAGCAGTGCTCCGTTCACGTTTGTTTATTATATTAGTGCTGTCTACCGTTATACCTGGCTTAATATGGTCAATACTGACTCAGTCTAAAATATGCTTTGGCGGCCCCCCCCCCCCCCACCTCCTCTTGCTATAGACAGACATGACTTGACATGACATGACATGACATGATGTGTGTCAAACAATTGTCACACATGGATGGATGATTAGCCTTGTTTATTTATTTATTTCCGGGGGGAATGAATGAATGAATGAATGAATGAATGAATGAATGAATGAATGAATAAATGAATAAATGGATGGATGGATGGATGGATGAATCATATATTCCCGGGGGCATTTCTCTCCAGGTGAGGACAATGCCATCCAGTCAACCAAATATGGATGTCAGACGATCAGGCATCATCTCGTATGTATTACTTCTACTACTACTACTACTACACACACCCAAACACGCAAATGAAGGGGCATGGTTCCGGCTACTTTGTGGGATTGGTTTATGCAAATGAAGGGGAGTGGTATGCAAATGAAGGGGCGTGGTATGCAAATGCAGGGGCGTGGTATGCAAATGAAGGGGAGTGGTATGCAAATGAAGGGGCATGGTTCCGGCTACTTTGTGGGATTATCTTATGCAAATGAAGGTGCGTGGTATGCAAATGAAGGGGCATGGTATGCAAATGAAGGGGCATGGTATGCAAATGAAGGGGAGTGGTATGCAAATGAAGGGCGTGTTTCGGCTACTTTGTGGGATTAGTTTATGCAAATTAAGGGGCGTGGTATGCAAATGAAGGGGCGTGGTATGCAAATTAAGGGGCATGGTATGCAAATGAAGGGGAGTGGTATGCAAATGAAGGGCGTGTGTCGGCTACTTTGTGGGATTCGTTTATGCAAATGAAGGTGCGTGGTATGCAAATGAAGGGGAGTGGTATGCAAATGAAGGGGAGTGGTATGCAAATGAAGGGCATGTTTCGGCTACTTTGTGGTATTAGTTTATGCAAATGAAGGGGTGTGGTATGCAAATGAAGGGGTGTGGTATGCAAATGAAGGGGCGTGGTATGCAAATGAATAGGAGTGGTATGCAAATGAATGGGAGTGGTATGCAAATGAAGGTGCATGGTATGCAAATGAAGGGGCATGGTATGCAAATGAAGGGGAGTGGTATGCAAATGAAGGGGAGTGGTATGCAAATGAAGGGGAGTGGTATGCAAATGAAGGGCATGTTTCGGCTACTTTGTGGGATTAGTTTATGCAAATGAAGGGCGTGGTTTCGACTACTTTGTGGGAACGGTTTATGCAAATTTGATGGGCGTGGTTTCGACTACCTTTGTGGGAACGGTTTATGCAAATTTGACGGGCGTGTTTCGGCTACTTTGTGTGGGTGGTTTATGCAAATGAAGGGCGTGGTTTTGACTACTTTGTGGGAACGGTTTATGCAAATTTGATGGGCGTGGTTTTGACTACTTTGTGGGGGTGGTTCATGCAAATGAAGGGCGTGGTTTCGACTACTTTGTGGGAACGGTTTATGCAAATTTGATGGGCGTGGTTTCGACTACTTTGTGGGAACGGTTTATGCAAATTTGATGGGCGTGGTTTCGACTACTTTGTGGGGGTGGTTCATGCAAATGAAGGGCGTGGTTTCGGCTACTTTGTGGGAACGGTTTATGCAAATGAAGGGCGTGGTTTCGACTACTTTGTGGGAACGGTTTATGCAAATGAAGGGCGTGGTTTCGACTACTTTGTGGGAACGGTTTATGCAAATTTGACGGGCGTGTTTCGGCTACTTTGTGGGGGTGGTTCATGCAAATGAAGGGCGTGGTTTCGACTACTTTGTGGGAACGGTTCATGCAAATTTGACGGGCGTGGTTTCGACTACTTTGTGGGGGTGGTTCATGCAAATGAAGGGCGTGGTTTCGATCACTTTGTGGGGGTGGTTCATGCAAATGAAGGGCGTGGTTTCGATCACTTTGTGGGGGTGGTTCATGCAAATGAAGGGCGTGGTTTCGACTACTTTGTGGGAACGGTTTATGCAAATTGGTTCAGACTACTTTGTGGGAGTGGGTTATGCAAATTTGATGGGCGTGGTTTTGACTACTTTGTGGGGGTGGTTCATGCAAATGAAGGGCGTGGTTTCGACTACTTTGTGGGAACGGTTTATGCAAATTTGATGGGCGTGGTTTCGACTACTTTGTGGGAACGGTTTATGCAAATTTGATGGGCGTGGTTTCGACTACTTTGTGGGGGTGGTTCATGCAAATGAAGGGCGTGGTTTCGGCTACTTTGTGGGAACGGTTTATGCAAATGAAGGGCGTGGTTTCGGCTACTTTGTGGGAACGGTTTATGCAAATGAAGGGCGTGGTTTCGACTACTTTGTGGGAACGGTTTATGCAAATGAAGGGCGTGGTTTCGACTACTTTGTGGGAACGGTTTATGCAAATTTGACGGGCGTGTTTCGGCTACTTTGTGGGGGTGGTTCATGCAAATGAAGGGCGTGGTTTCGACTACTTTGTGGGAACGGTTTATGCAAATTTGATGGGCGTGGTTTCGACTACTTTGTGGGGGTGGTTCATGCAAATGAAGGGCGTGGTTTCGGCTACTTTGTGGGAACGGTTTATGCAAATTTGATGGGCGTGGTTTCGACTACTTTGTGGGGGTGGTTCATGCAAATGAAGGGCGTGGTTTCGATCACTTTGTGGGAACGGTTTATGCAAATTTGATGGGCGTGGTTTCGACTACTTTGTGGGGGTGGTTCATGCAAATGAAGGGCGTGGTTTCGACTACTTTGTGGGAACGGTTTATGCAAATTTGACGGGCGTGTTTCGGCTACTTTGTGGGGGTGGTTCATGCAAATGAAGGGCGTGGTTTGGACTACTTTGTGGGAACGGTTTATGCAAATTTGACGGGCGTGGTTTGGACTACTTTGTGGGGGTGGTTCATGCAAATGAAGGGCGTGGTTTCGACTACTTTGTGGGAACGGTTTATGCAAATTTGATGGGCGTGGTTTCGACTACTTTGTGGGAACGGTTTATGCAAATTTGATGGGCGTGGTTTCGACTACTTTGTGGGGGTGGTTCATGCAAATGAAGGGCGTGGTTTCGACTACTTTGTGGGAACGGTTTATGCAAATTTGACGGGCGTGTTTCGGCTACTTTGTGGGGGTGGTTTATGCAAATGAAGGGCGTGGTTTCGACTACTTTGTGGGAACGGTTTATGCAAATTGGTTCAGACTACTTTGTGGGAGTGGGTTATGCAAATTTGATGGCCGTGGTTTCGACTACTTTGTTTGGGTGGTTCATGCAAATGAAGAGCGTGGTTTCGACTACTTTGTGGGAACGGTTTATGCAAATTTGATGGGCGTGGTTTCGACTACTTTGTGGGGGTGGTTCATGCAAATGAAGGGCGTGGTTTCGACTACTTTGTGGGAACGGTTTATGCAAATTTGATGGGCGTGGTTTTGACTACTTTGTGGGGGTGGTTAATGCAAATGAAGGGGAGTGGTTCCGACTACTTTGTGGGTTAGGGTTATACAAATTTGATAGGCGTGGTTTCGACTACTTTGTGGGAGGGGTTTATGCAAATGAAGGGGAGTGGTTCTGACTACTTTGTGGGGGTGGTTTATGCAAATTAGTGGGCGTGGTTTCGACTACTTTGTGGGGGTGGTGCAAATGCATACCACGCCCCTTCATTTGAATAAACAACTCCCACAAATCAGCCGGGGGAAAAAAGGGGAGGCGGGGCTTAGGTTTGAAAGAGGCGGGTCTTACAAAAGGGGGGAAGGCGGGGCTTAGGTTTGACAGAGGCCTAAGTTAGCGAGAAAAGTCGTGAAAGTCACTTTGACGCGCGACAACGCGCCAACGATAAAACATCACGGTCCGACGTTCGGATATGTCGGAGAGCTAGCCGAGACGAACGGTTCGGTGTCTCGGACGCACGCCTCCGACAGTCGTACAAAACGTCCTTCACTTTGGCTGTGTGCATGGGAGACCTCATAGACACATAGGCCCTCATTTATCAATTGAGTGTAAAATCTGCCCCAAATTCGAGTGTAGGTTTCGTAGTACACCCACGTCGAGTCGGCATTTACAAAGTGATCGCAGACAGCTGATCCTTCCTTAATTTCGTTCGGACGTTTATAAATGTGACGGCTGAAATCTATCTGGCACGCCCTATGAAATCAAGCCTCGCCCTCGTTTTTGCGACATGAACAACTGCAGTACGACCTTGGAAACCATAGTTTATGACGAAAAAAGTCACCCCCTCTCATACACACACAGACGCACGCACGCACACGCAACTTGCAAGTCCAACTGGTTTGTTGTAGCCTATCTTAAATAAATAAAGAACGAACACCTGTATGAATTAAATAAATCTGTAGCTGTAGTACCCTGTCTGTTTCTCCTCTCGCCTCGCTTGCCTTGCTGCCCACACACACGCACACACATACGGGCCGTGGCCCAGTCAGTTTAGAGCTGGCCCAACTTTGAGCCTTAATTGTGCATGCAAATTTCTGGTTATTAAACCACAGCATGCAAGCCGCCTTTGTTTTAAAATGGTTCCCCAAACCGTTCACAGTTCACACTTCACTATCGGCCGGGGATGCGCCCCCCCCCCCCCCCCCCCCCCCCCCCCCCCCCCATGCTAATTTGCCCAGTCAATCATTTGATCCGTGCTACGCGCCTGCCGTGTGTTGTTAGTTGTTGTAGCCTATATTAAATTATTAAAGTATTTATTCATTTAATATAGCCTTATTTAAGGTTTATCCTTAAAACGACGAGATGTAACTCGAGAAAGACATGGCTGTAGAATTGCACTATACTATAGCCTACCCGTTGGTTGGTAGACTTGACTATAGCAGCATGCACTCTCGATCCAGTTAACTATTCCAGGAGGGGGGGGGGGGGCACCGGCATGCGCTCATGCAAAACACTGTTTAAATGGCTTAAGCATCAAAACTTGCAACATTGTTTTAATTGCGCGATTTTAACTGCTTGTAAAGTTGGTAATCTCCTACCAATTTCATATGACACAAAGACACATCGTTGATGTATTCCTTTCCTTTTTTTTTCTTTTTTTCTTTACATTTAGCCCATATACATACCTATACAGTTTTATATAAACATTTTAGGAGTGAATACATATGTTTCGATGCCTGTGACAGCCTCTCAGCTGGTCAAACAATGCTGCTCCGCTGTTCTACGACAAAAAACAGGTGAGGACAAAGCGTACGACAGCTCCCGACCAGACGTGAGTTTTGTCTTGGCACAAGATCATTTTCAATCTTTGGCGCAAATCGTAAATGCCGAAAATTGCGGTAATTTCGGCGTACACCCATATTTTGGCGTACGCACGGTTGATACATGAGGGCCATAGACTCTAACAGCATCCAGGCTGAAAAAGTGAAACGAGACCGCGCCTCCTAGAAAGGTCGCCCGAGGACGTTCTATAGATCCACGCGTGCGTCTCCAGGAGCTCTACAACATATCCGAAAATCTGACCGGAAGGCCTCACCGTCGTGGCGTTCTAGTGAAGCAAAGGTTTTACGTTCACGTGCGCCTACGCCGACGATCGTAACTCTGTTCGGGATGGGCCGAACACCTCTGCGATCGCGGCGACGAGCCGATCGTCGTGATGGTCTGTGTTTTTTTCTGCAACCTCGGGAACCTCAAATCTGACCCGAGGCCTAGCGTTGCAGTGTAGTTCCCTTTATCGGACGCTTGTAAGAGTCCCACAAAGTCGAGACCAACTCCATTTTATTCGTCATGTCCTGAATATGGATATTCGGGGGTGTTGGGTATTTTAAAAAATATCCTTCACCCCATTTGTAAGGCATTTGGCCCAAAGGTCAGCGTGGCTGACCTTTGACCTTTGCAAACGTTGTGGAAAGCCCAGACCGGCTCCATTGGATTCGGCACACTCTAAATATGAAGAGTGTGCGAAGAATAGGGTTAGGGAACATGTTTTAAAGGTTTGTTTTGTGTATTTCACACTTCTGTGGAGAGGAGAGGAGAGGAGGGAGAGGAGAGGCAGTCTTTTGGCGGACCTTTGACCTTTGCAAACGTCGTGGAAAGCCCAGACCGGCGCCATTGGATTCGGCATGCTCTTAATATGAACAATATGTCTAGTGTGTGAAGAATAACATTAATGAACATGTTGTGTTTTGTGTTTGGTCTGTTCACTCAAAAAGAGAGGAGAGCAGAGGAGGGGAGAGGCAGAGGCCTCCATTCATCTCACTGCCCATGTAATATCTATATCTGGCCACAGAGTGGGTGTGGTGCTGTTCTGAATTTCACTCCCAAATTACTCTTCTTCTCCAGTTTCTCTGACTTCCTGTGTGTGTGTGTGTCAGAAGACAGCAACAGAGGCAACAGAGACACAGGAGGAACACACCCATGACTGCCAGTACCACCACTACAACCTACCCATGCCCCACCTGCAATAAAACATGTAATTCCAGGATTGGACTCTTTAGCCACCAAAGAACTCACCGTTAAGGACATAAGTGGACGTCATCATTGGATTCGATGGACAACCATCAGCAAGTAAGTAAGTAAGTGTGTGTGTGTGTGTGTGTGTGTGTGTGTGTGTGTGTGTGTGTGTGTGTGTGTGTGTGTGTGTGTGTGTGTGTGTGTGTGTGTGTGTGTGTGTGTGTGTGTGTGTGTGTGTGTGTGTGTGTGTACTGTACGTCGTGATCAATCAATGCCCCTAGACGAATGTGTGTGTGTGTGTGTGTGTGAACCAGCTACACTGGCATTTAAACACATTCATATTGTAACTGTTGCCCCTATAGGTGATATAGTTTGCTTTATTCCTAAAAGGTCATAATTAAGTCACATTTACGTTTAAAACATTATTTCATGTATTTGTGTCAAGTTGTTGTAATACTTTTATTTTGAAGAGTCAAAGTCATGTTCCGTGTCGTTTGGTCTGCTCATGTAAATTGGGTACACAGGTTTTTTGTGTAAGCAATCAAGCCACAAGCAGCTAGCAGCAGCAGGGTGCAGCAGCTCCCTTTGCACTGGTCACACAAAGAGACTAAGTTACAAGAGACTGTCATACAAGTCTTCAAATAAATCAGTTTCAAGGAAACCACTTGTGTCTGTCTGTCCTCGGAGGGAGTTACACATATAATATGTGTATGCTCAGTTAGCTTTTATAAACGTGAAAACAGACTGCGCTGCTGTCTAGTCATGTGCAAACCATTGTGATGTTGCATTACCTACGTTTACTGGTGACCCCCTGGAAATCCCCCAAGGGCACCAGGGGGTCCACGGACCCCTAATTGAGAAGCACTGGCATACATTCTAAGCATTTATGCTCAGTTAGCTTTTATAAATGTAACTTTAAACGTGAAAACAGACTGCGCTGCTGTCTAGTCTGTCTGTCTGTCTGTCTGTCTAAAATAGCAGACCTACAAGCTCGTAGCGCGGCACCGAGTGCCGTGCTACGAGCTTGTAGATCTGCTATTTTTGGGGGCCACTGGCTGTCTGTCTGTCTGTCTTGTCTGTCTAAAATAGCAGACCTACAAGCTCGTAGCGCGGCACTCGGTGCCGCGCTACGAGCTTGTAGATCTGCTATTTTTGGGGGCCACTGGCTGTCTGTCTGTCTGTCTGTCTGTCTGTCTAAAATAGCAGACCTACAAGCTTTTTCTTTTGTACAACTTGACCTATGTTTCTTCTTCTTATTGGGGAGATGGAGGCAGATCCTGTGGAAATACGCGCAGCGTAGCAGCTGGAGGGGCACTCACTTTTTCCCCCTTGTTTCTTTTTTGTTTGCTAACGTTTATCCGTTCGAAATCAGCAGCTTTCTAGTGAACGTGCTGGCGGTTTGAAAGCTGGAGACAGAATGACTTTTCATAGTATGATTCTGTGCAGGGGAATATACGTTGTTTCATGGCACAAAACACTGATCTCCACCATAGTCACCCTCCGTTGAGACGAAGCCCGTCATTTCATGTTGCTGCTTGAGGGTGACTCAGAGCACAAGGAATTTACAAGCACACTTCCTGATCGTTTTGTTTTTTTTCTTACCTTTTTAGTGTCACCGCTGCTTTTAAAAATGGCCACTGCTGTTAAACATGTGTAATATGTGCACATGCTCACAATGCGCACACAAATTACACACATGTTCAAACACAAGGCATGTTTGTCTCCAGCTTTCTAAATGTCCATCCTGACTGAAGCCCAAGAGTTCCTAATAATACCCAATCTCAGGGTCCCAAAAGAGCTACAATTCCTGGGTGGACGTTCTTCCTTACCTGTGGAAACCTTGCTTCGACTACTGGGGCTTAATAATCTAGGATTGCAGATTTTAGGGAACTAAAATTGGCTAAGTGTTAATGTTTCATTGTTGGAAATCCAACACGTACGAGCGGCGCACGTCTAGAAATAATATAGGTGGATGCAACTCATTTTTGTACATAAAAGTGCCATCTCTTTTTAAGTCTTCCAATCGTTCTTTCCAAGTGAAATGCATCCTGGTACGTGGCGGGTCACTTCAGGCGGCTTGACCAGAGCATCCTGGTACGTGGCGGGTCACTTCAGGCGGCTTGACCAGAGCATCCTGGTACGTGGCGGGTCACTTCAGGCGGCTTGACCAGAGCATAGGATAAAGACGCACAACGTTCTTGTGTCACGGTAGTCTATCACAACATGTAGCCATGTGCCCCCATCAAGGCATGTTACCAAAAACGTGTTCAACATGCATGAACTTTTGTGTCTTTCATCACTTTTTTTTTTTTTTTCAGATAGAAAATATATATATATATCAGACTGGTATCCATTCTGTCGCTTTGCAACGGAACTTTAAATGTTTTTGTAGGCATTGTTTTTTAAAAGCTCTGAGCCAAGCGGTCGGGTGACTATACGTGAAAACGGGAAGGAGAAAGGCCAATCGGTTGGCTTGGAGATGGAGCTCGTCTCCAGAAGATTAAGGAAAAAATAGTTGTATAGTATTGTTATTTCAATAGAATTGTCTTATTTTACCTCTCATTATTGTAAAGTAACATAGTAAATAATTATAAGGAAGACAACATATGTTTATTTTGTAAAGAAGTTACAGAATCCTATTGAACATAACCGTACTGTTTACCATTCCTCAACCATGACTTGATTCGCTGTCACTTTGTTGGAGGGTGTGATAGGGTAGCTTTGATAGGATAGTGACTGGTGTTCTGTTATCTCCAACGTCTCAGTATGTCCACGATGGACATATCATAGTAGAGCTATGATCTTAGCAGTATTGACTTCTGAAAATGTGACATTTTAATGGGAGAATAACAATGGGGGAAATCACCACAAAGTCACGCTAATACAGCAAGGATCAGGAGTCCATAAGGACACTAAAATGTAAGTCTAGGTCATTAATATAGCCAGCCTAACAGACTCAAGACTCAAGGTGCTGTGGCTGGACACTGGTTCAGAAGCGATGAAGATGAAACGTTCATCACAGAGTAGCCTTAGATATAGTGAAGGCGAACACAATAAGCTCAAAGTGGGTCTTGTTTTCCAAATGGTCATGAATTAAACTCACTTTTTTTTAATTAGTATTTTTTTAATGGGCTTTTTTGTAATAGAAAGCCTCTCAGTATTTAAATAAAGTTACTGTCTGTCACACAACGCAAGACTTAATAGAGCAGACAAGATCCTGTTAGTGACTGTGCCAGTTCAAAACATTTTAATCTCATCCATTCACACATGTATTTTTACATAACTATTCTCCAGAAATGATATCTTGTGAATTTTTATCAATGATAAAAAAAACATCAAATTGTTTCATATCAACTACAGCTAAATCGGGTTCTTCCAACACTTATATATCATCTTCGAGGAGCATTATAATGGATGGTTTATAAATTCATAACAACAGATGGGCCGTAGGGATCCATTAGTTGGCAGCAGCTATGTACACTGTAAAAGAAAAAAGCTGCTGTTTAAAAATAATATTTTTTTATGATACCCCATTTGCATGAGTAAACTGGCTGAATGGCTGGAAGTGTTCACATGTCAGTGCATGATGGGGGAGCTGGTTTCATCATTATGTCTTGCTTAGGGCTGCAACACTTCCATGTCATCGATTACAAATATATATTAAGAATCAATCCCTATATTTGGGGCATGTCATTATTGGTGAAGTAAAAAAAAAAAAAAAGTAACAAAGTATGTTTCACTATTTTTGCATGACACTGTTGTGCAACAAAGTAGAAAATGACACTTAAAGGATGCATTTAGACATTTTCAACCTATCTTCATATAAGTGGTACTCACTAATGCTTATTATAAAATTGCACCATTTTTGTCTACTCTGCCTGTGTCTCAGAGAAGGGCTGTGGACAGTTCAGAAACCCGCCAATCAGTGACATCATCAATGGGGAATCCAAGTTAATAGAAATTGCAGGCTTCATATTCCTGAATTATTTGCATGCTATAATGGTACAGTACAGTACAGTACAGTACAGTACAGTACAGTACAGTACAGTACAGTACAGTACAGTACAGTACAGTACAGTACAGCACCACTCACTTCAAACATATCATGAGCGTTAGTGAGGACCAATTATAATATGTAGATAGGTTGAAAATGGGTGAAGTCGTCCTTTAAGTATTTAATTGACTTGTTGATGTGTAAAATTGATTTAAATGTCTATAACAAAAAAATGCATTTTGATTAGCAAAGAGTAATCGCTAAGACTAAAGGATAGTTGCAGCCCTAGTCCTGTGTACTGTATATCTGCCTTCTGTAGCCAGTGGTGCATAGCCTCCACAATGCTACCATGCTATCTAGCTATATCACACCCCTCAACATCTTTGCTGGTCTGCCTATCCCTTTGTACAGTCATGTAAAAAACAAAAAACATAGTAACTGTAAGACCGATGTGTGTACGTGTGTGTTTTCCTTTGTTTTTATTCAAGGGACGGGAGGTGTGTTTGAGGTGTGCATTGTTTGGGGGTGGGGGGGCTGGGGTTTGATCACTTTGTTATTTTCTCATAGTGTCATTTAGACCATGTTGAGTGTTTTGTGTATTTTCTGTGTAGTGGACTTATTGCTGGGTCTGCGTCTAGCGCAGCCATAGTTTCATATTGATGTGTGTGTAGTACCTCTAATCCACCACAACTAGCAAAGTCCTTATTCTGCTAACGTGCATTTTAATAATATTTTTGTTTTGTTTTTTTCTTTCTTTTGTTTTTTTTACTAAAAGAGAAAGAAAGCTACACATGTTATGTTCAGATTTTAATCACCTTTTATCCAAGTTCAAAAACACTGCTCTTTTTGTCTTATTGAAGTTGTATTATGTAGAGAAATAAATATGAGATAAAAAGCCAGCTGATATCAAAATTGCCAAACAAAAAGCTTTGGATGTAAACTTGAACTACAAAGGAACGCTTGGTTTTGACTGTGAGGTTGGTGAGAACGCTGCAGGGGGAGGAACGCTTATCTGTGTAACACTGGTGTGTGTTACAGTACCTAAAGCAGTGTTACACATCGCAGGGCCGGCGCTGGTACAGGTCAGGATAACATACAGCCAGGCACACTACAGTGGAAACCTGTTTACAATCCGTTTACAGAGGTACGTGTTTGGCCTTTTACCCAAACTGTTGTTTTTAATCTGGGATCCGTGTTTTATAAGACCTTACATGTGGCAAAAAAAAACAAACAAACACACACAGAGATAACTCGAATGCCAAAATCACTAACATGGTAAGAGAGATTGAATCGACATACTTTTAAAGCTGCTTTTTATGAAATGTCAACATCCACATAGTTGCTTCCAAGATGAGCCTGAGAGGCACATTCATTGTTTACTCTACTGTGGTAGTGTCTCTGTTATGACACTGTACAATATCACTCGTCACCTCCTCAATTAGTTTTACCTTCCATCTTGAGAAGCACTTTGTTATATAATGTTGATACCAGGCTAGTATCCAGTTACTATTTGAAATGGACTTGTTTTGCTTCTTCTCAGCTGGTCATTTTAGACTGGAGCAGATAGCGTTATCTCATATGGGTGAGACTACACCCATTTGGCCTTCCAGGAAGACCACATCCAACTGTGAAATGAATTGAAAAGGGTTTCAATGAAGGATTTACACTGGCCTGGACATACTAACACTATATGTAGTGACCTCATACAAAGATGGCTGTTAAGCCTCTGGATGTTGAAGAGGACTCGTAGGTTTTGAGCTATTCTGAACACAAACTGACAGTGCAACTTCTCTACTGTACTAAAAAATAAAGTAAAACTGATCCCCCCCTCCCCAATTTTATTATTTTTGCAGTTATCTGTAAATTGCAGAAATTACCTCTTGAAGTTCTTACTACTACTCATAAAAAGAATTATGTCATCCTTGTCGTCTCAGCACTTTAAAATAATTTGTGTTCATAAGCAACAGGAAAAACATTATAGTAGCACACTTCCAAGTACATACAAAATACATCAAGTTAATGCCTTTTTCAATGGTCTGGCTGGAAAAGAAATACTCAGTGGATGAATTCTGTGTTGTTACTATGCCAATGTAATCTATCATGGGGAAGAGAGGAAAGGAAAAGCACAAATGAAAAAGAGAACACAGTTCTTCTGGTGTCTTCTATCATATCTACTGTATCTATATCTATCTATCTATCTATCTACCTATCAATCTATCTATCTATCTATCTATCTATCTAACCATGTCTCTTCTTGTTCTTCAACCTTTAGGGCCAAAATCCATTGAAATGTTTTAGTCCTGTCAGATGTATATCGTAAACTGTTCAATTACGAAATGGAAAATAAAATCTATTTTAAAGATCAACGCATTGTGACGTTTTTGTCCCATATACTGTATTCATGGTGTTTATTGATTCCATAGGAGGGGCTAGCACCCCTCAAAGCTGTATATAGGAGGGGCTAGCTCCCTTTAAAGCTGTTTATAGGAGGGGCTAGTGCCCCTAAAGCTGTTTATAGGAGGGGCTAGCTCCCCTCAAAGCTGTATATAGGAGGGGCTAGCACCCTCAAAGCTGTATATAGGAGGGGCTAGCACCCTCAAAGCTGTATATAGGAGGGGCTAGCTCCCCTTAAAGCTGTTTATAGGAGGGGCTAGTGCCCCTGAAAGCTGTTTATAGGAGGGGCTAGCTCCCCTCAAAGCTGTATACTGTTTATGCATGCCATGATTTTTTCCAATATCTCCTACTGTATTACTGTCTGGGGCCAAACCAATCACATCACTTTATAAACAAGCACTGAAAAGAATAGATAAAAAAACAATGAAATGGCATCTACAAGCTCATAGCGCGCCACCGAGTGGCGCGCTACGAGCTTGTAGGTCTGCTATTTTAGACAGACAGACAGACAAGACAGATTGTTAGACAGACAGACAGACAGACAGACAGTGGCCCCCAAAAATAGCAGACCTACAAGCTCGTAGCGCGGCACTTGGTGCCGCGCTACGAGCTTGTAGATCTGCTACTTAAAACCTTTGCTTCTGTAGAACGCCACAACGGTAAGGCCTTCCGGTCTGATTATCGGATACGTTATAGAGCTCCCAGAGACGCACGCGTGGAACTGTAGTACGTCCTCGGGCGACCTTTCTAGTCGACATGGCGCGCGCGAACGTTCCACTACACCGAGTGGCGCGCTACGAGCTTGTAGATCTGCTATTTAAAACCTTTGCTTCTTTAGAACGCCACAACGGTAAGGCCCTCCGGTCTGATTATCGGATACGTTATAGAGCTCCCAGAGACGCACGCGTGGAACTGTAGTACGTCCTCGGGCGACCTTTCTAGTCGACATGGCACGCACGAACGTTCCACTACACCGAGTGGCGCGCTACGAGCTTGTAGGTCTGCTATTTTGCTAGGGGGAACAACATATTTTCAGATGGGGGTCGGAGGCCAATTACATATCATTTTTGGGGTCCTTGGCATGAAATATTGAGCACCACTAATACAGAAATCATAGGTATAGGTCAGAATTTAGAAGACATTTTTTTTATTTTGACGTCAGGCCTAAATGGGTTAAACTGTGAGTACATAAATGTGAAGAGATTATATCAATGAACCCTGAGGATGTACAGTAGGCTGTATACTTGTCCTTAATGTAGATGCAGTAATGCTCCTATCTGGTCACCAGAGGCCAGTCTATGGACGGATACTATCATGTTCTCCCTAGTACTATTCAGCATTGGTGTTATGTTAAGGGCCATTCTCACTGTGCACTTTAACTACAACTATAATATCTATAACAAGAGAGACTGTTTTCACGTTTAAAATGTCATTTATAAAAGCTGACTGAATACAATTGTTTAGAATCTATACCAGTGCTTCTCAATTCGGGGTCCGGTGACCCCCAGGGGCCATTGGGGGTTGTCCAGGGGGTCCCCAGTAAACGTAGGTAATGCAACATCACAATGGTTTGAACACGACTAGACAGCAGCGCAGTCTGTTTTCACATTTAAAGTGACATTTATAAAAGCTAACTGAGCATAAATGCTTAGAATGTATTATTTACAAACACACAACTTGTGTGTTTGTAAATGAATCAATCAAGTGACTCGCTGAGTGTCTGACCGACTGACTCTCTGTCTGTCTGTCAGTCGGAATGACCTTTGACCTGACCTGTCCTGTGGGGACCGTGTCTGCTCTCTGGGGAAATAAAGAACGGAGGTGACATCATGCAGTGTTGTGTTTTTGGCAGCAAACTCATTTCAGTCCCTTGAATAGTTTTCATTTAGTCACATTTTAGTCACCTGGAATGTTTGAGTGTTTTAGGTAATGCCTCTGTGTGTGTGTGGTGCTGTCATATTATATGTGTAACTCCCTCCGAGCACAGACAGACACAAGTGGTTTCCTTGAAAGTGATTTATTTGAAGACTTGTGGATCCTCCAAATTCACCGTGAAAACTATAAACAATACAATAAAACAAGCACGTTACAATTAACATAAATACGACATGACATGCACAGCATGTAGATGCAAACATTTTACCAAAGTAAAATACAGACATAAAACAAATACCTCGTTGGCTGCGTGCAAATAACAAAGAAGGGAATCTCTTCAGTCTTAGGTCCTTATAACCTTTCTTATGACAGTCTCTTGTAACTTAGTCTCTTTGTGTGACCAGTGCAAACGGAGCTGCTGCACCCTGCTGCTGCTAGCTGCTTGTGGCTTGATTAATTAATTGCTTACACAAAAAAATTATGAACTTCTTCATTAAACAATGAAACTATATCACCTATAGTGGCAACGGTTACAATATGAATGTGTTTAAATGCCAGTGTAGCTGGTTCACACACACACACACACACACACAATGCAGCAGGCATTGGACAACCTGACAGCCACCGACCTGGCAACCCTGAATGAGCCAATCAGCTGCCAGTCTCTGGTGTGTGTGTGTGTGTGAGAGAGAGAGTCCTCACAAGTACTGTTAAACAAACTCTACCCTAACGTCAAAGTACATTAAAACACTTTTTCCTTTCCAAAACAAACACAACGTACATTATGACAATATTTCACCCTTTGCATTGGTAAAATAGACTTTATTTTTTTGTCTTCCCTTCCAAAAAAACAAAAAGATAAAATGACCCAAAATCCATGGTTAAGAGTATTCCACGATGGCTCAGTGGTTTGGGCAGCAGCTGCCTACGGTACCTGCCAGAGGACGCTGGTTCGAGTCAAGATTCGTGACCTCGGACCAAGGACTAAGGATCCAGAATAAATAAATCAAAATAAATCACTCTTTACCTTTTGGTCAAGTAAATGTACTATTGGAATGTATTTTGGCGGACATAATCCAAGATAATCCACTGTCAATTTGTAACAGTCAGCAGTGCCAGTTGGTGCCACAGGGTGGTGCACTGCTCCCTTTTGTTTTGCTTTGTGTAGAAGATCTGACGTCAATTCCAGCTCTTGCTATAGATAGACATGACATGACATGATGTGTGTCAAACAATTGTCACACATGGATGGATGATTAGCCGTGTTTATTTATTTATTTCCGGGGGGAATGAATGAATGAATGAATGACTAACCCTGTAAAACCCGGATTAATTTCTACTTGCAAAAAAACGATTTCAACCTTACTACTACTTTTTACTACTAGGACTTATCAGAGGAAATCATGTAAAATAAATTATATATATATTTTTTGCACATTTATAATAATTATTAAAATAATAATAATAAATTAATAATTTACATTTGGGGGACATCTTTCACAATAATAAGGATAAATCCAAATAAATCACACTTTACCTTTTAGTCAAAGGACTGAGATAAATCAAAAATAAATCACACTTTACCTTTTAGTCAACAAGTCAAAAGTCAAGACAAGGACTAAGGACTAAGGATAAATCAATTCCGGCCCCTCCATAGGGCCGGGGGTCCGCGGAGGGGGTCCGCCGGGGGTCCGCGGAGGGGGTCCGCGGGGGTCCCCGGCCCTATCTCGGCCGTCCCTTGTCCGTTTCGGACGGGGGGAATCTCGTTCGAACCGGGCCGCCGTCCCGGACGCGCTCCCGGGGCTCTCGCGGTGGCAATAGTTGGAAATGACACGTCCACCAAGGGGAAACCTTGACCAGGCTATGGTGAGTATGCCAGTATGGCCACTATATGCGTGTACTATGTTGGCAGCAGTGCTCCGTTCACGTTTGTTTATTATATTAGTGCTGTCTGCCGTTATACCTGGCTTAATATGGTCAATACTGACTCAGTCTAAAATATGCTTTGGCGGCCCCCCCCCCCCCCCCACCTCCTCTTGCTATAGACAGACATGACATGACATGACATGATGTGTGTCAAACAATTGTCACACATGGATGGATGATTAGCCTTGTTTATTTATTTATTTCCGGGGGGAATGAATGAATGAATGAATGAATGAATGAATGAATGAATGAATGAATGAATGAATAAATGAATAAATAAATGGATGGATGGATGGATGGATGAATCATATATTCCCGGGGGCATTTCTCTCCAGGTGAGGACAATGCCATCCAGTCAACCAAATATGGATGTCAGACGATCAGGCATCATCTCGTATGTATTACTTCTACTACTACTACTACTACACACACCCAAACACGCAAATGAAGGGGCATGGTTCCGGCTACTTTGTGGGATTGGTTTATGCAAATGAAGGGGAGTGGTATGCAAATGAAGGGGCGTGGTATGCAAATGCAGGGGCGTGGTATGCAAATGAAGGGGAGTGGTATGCAAATGAAGGGGCATGGTTCCGGCTACTTTGTGGGATTATCTTATGCAAATGAAGGTGCGTGGTATGCAAATGAAGGGGCATGGTATGCAAATTAAGGGGCATGGTATGCAAATGAAGGGGAGTGGTATGCAAATGAAGGGCGTGTTTCGGCTACTTTGTGGGATTAGTTTATGCAAATTAAGGGGCGTGGTATGCAAATTAAGGGGCGTGGTATGCAAATTAAGGGGCATGGTATGCAAATGAAGGGGAGTGGTATGCAAATGAAGGGCGTGTTTCGGCTACTTTGTGGGATTCGTTTATGCAAATGAAGGTGCGTGGTATGCAAATGAAGGGGAGTGGTATGCAAATGAAGGGCATGTTTCGGCTACTTTGTGGTATTAGTTTATGCAAATGAAGGGGTGTGGTATGCAAATGAAGGGGTGTGGTATGCAAATGAAGGGGCGTGGTATGCAAATGAATAGGAGTGGTATGCAAATGAATGGGAGTGGTATGCAAATGAAGGTGCATGGTATGCAAATGAAGGGGCATGGTATGCAAATGAAGGGGAGTGGTATGCAAATGAAGGGGAGTGGTATGCAAATGAAGGGGAGTGGTATGCAAATGAAGGGCATGTTTCGGCTACTTTGTGGGATTAGTTTATGCAAATGAAGGGCGTGGTTTCGACTACTTTGTGGGAACGGTTTATGCAAATTTGATGGGCATGGTTTCGACTACTTTGTGGGGGTGGTTCATGCAAATGAAGGGCGTGGTTTCGATCACTTTGTGGGAACGGTTTATGCAAATTTGATGGGCGTGGTTTCGACTACCTTTGTGGGACCGGTTTATGCAAATTTGATGGGCGTGGTTTCGACTACTTTGTGGGGGTGGTTCATGCAAATGAAGGGCGTGGTTTCGGCTACTTTGTGGGAACGGTTTATGCAAATGAAGGGCGTGGTTTCGACTACTTTGTGGGAACGGTTTATGCAAATGAAGGGCGTGGTTTCGACTACTTTGTGGTAACGGTTTATGCAAATTTGACGGGCGTGTTTCGGCTACTTTGTGGGGGTGGTTCATGCAAATGAAGGGCGTGGTTTCGACTACTTTGTGGGAACGGTTTATGCAAATTTGATGGGCGTGGTTTCGACTACTTTGTGGGGGTGGTTCATGCAAATGAAGGGCGTGGTTTCGGCTACTTTGTGGGAACGGTTTATGCAAATGAAGGGCGTGGTTTCGACTACTTTGTGGGAACGGTTTATGCAAATGAAGGGCGTGGTTTCGACTACTTTGTGGTAACGGTTTATGCAAATTTGACGGGCGTGGTTTCGACTACTTTGTGGGGGTGGTTCATGCAAATGAAGGGCGTGGTTTCGACTACTTTGTGGGAACGGTTTATGCAAATTTGACGGGCGTGGTTTGGACTACTTTGTGGGGGTGGTTCATGCAAATGAAGGGCGTGGTTTCGACTACTTTGTGGGAACGGTTTATGCAAATGAAGGGCGTGGTTTCGACTACTTTGTGGTAACGGTTTATGCAAATTTGACGGGCGTGGTTTCGACTACTTTGTGGGGGTGGTTCATGCAAATGAAGGGCGTGGTTTCGACTACTTTGTGGGAACGGTTTATGCAAATTTGACGGGCGTGGTTTGGACTACTTTGTGGGGGTGGTTCATGCAAATGAAGGGCGTGGTTTCGACTACTTTGTGGGAACGGTTTATGCAAATTTGATGGGCGTGGTTTCGACTACTTTGTGGGAACGGTTTATGCAAATTTGATGGGCGTGGTTTCGACTACTTTGTGGGGGTGGTTCATGCAAATTAAGGGCGTGGTTTCGACTACTTTGTGGGGGTGGTTCATGCAAATGAAGGGCGTGGTTTCGACTACTTTGTGGGAACGGTTTATGCAAATTTGACGGGCGTGTTTCGGCTACTTTGTGGGGGTGGTTTATGCAAATGAAGGGCGTGGTTTCGACTACTTTGTGGGAACGGTTTATGCAAATTGGTTCAGACTACTTTGTGGGAGTGGGTTATGCAAATTTGATGGGCGTGGTTTCGACTACTTTGTGGGAACGGTTTATGCAAATTTGATGGGCGTGGTTTCGACTACTTTGTGGGGGTGGTTCATGCAAATTAAGGGCGTGGTTTCGACTACTTTGTGGGGGTGGTTCATGCAAATGAAGGGCGTGGTTTCGACTACTTTGTGGGAACGGTTTATGCAAATTTGACGGGCGTGTTTCGGCTACTTTGTGGGGGTGGTTTATGCAAATGAAGGGCGTGGTTTCGACTACTTTGTGGGAACGGTTTATGCAAATTGGTTCAGACTACTTTGTGGGAGTGGGTTATGCAAATTTGATGGGCGTGGTTTCGACTACTTTGTGGGGGTGGTTCATGCAAATGAAGGGCGTGGTTTCGACTACTTTGTGGGAACGGTTTATGCAAATTTGATGGGCGTGGTTTTGACTACTTTGTGGGGGTGGTTAATGCAAATGAAGGGGAGTGGTTCCGACTACTTTGTGGGTTAGGGTTATACAAATTTGATAGGCGTGGTTTCGACTACTTTGTGGGAGGGGTTTATGCAAATGAAGGGGAGTGGTTCTGACTACTTTGTGGGGGTGGTTTATGCAAATTAGTGGGCGTGGTTTCGACTACTTTGTGGGGGTGGTGCAAATGCATACCACGCCCCTTCATTTGAATAAACAACTCCCACAAATCAGCCGGGGGAAAAAAGGGGAGGCGGGGCTTAGGTTTGAAAGAGGCCTAAGTTAGCGAGAAAAGTCGTGAAAGTCACTTTGACGCGCGACAACGCGCCAACGATAAAACATCACGGTCCGACGTTCGGATATGTCGGAGAGCTAGCCGAGACGAACGGTTCGGTGTCTCGGACGCACGCCTCCGACAGTCGTACAAAACGTCCTTCACTTTGGCTGTGTGCATGGGAGACCTCATAGACACATAGGCCCTCATTTATCAATTGAGTGTAAAATCTGCCCCAAATTCGAGTGTAGGTTTCGTAGTACACCCACGTCGAGTCGGCATTTACAAAGTGATCGCAGACAGCTGATCCTTCCTTAATTTCGTTCGGACGTTTATAAATGTGACGGCTGAAATCTATCTGGCACGCCCTATGAAATCAAGCCTCGCCCTCGTTTTTGCGACATGAACAACTGCAGTACGACCTTGGAAACCATAGTTTATGACGAAAAAAGTCACCCCCTCTCATACACACACAGACGCACGCACGCACACGCAACTTGCAAGTCCAACTGGTTTGTTGTAGCCTATCTTAAATAAATAAAGAACGAACACCTGTATGAATTAAATAAAGCTGTAGCTGTAGTACCCTGTCTGTTTCTCCTCTCGCCTCGCTTGCCTTGCTGCCCACACACACGCACACACATACGGGCCGTGGCCCAGTCAGTTTAGAGCTGGCCCAACTTTGAGCCTTAATTGTGCATGCAAATTTCTGGTTATTAAACCACAGCATGCAAGCCGCCTTTGTTTTAAAATGGTTCCCCAAACCGTTCACAGTTCACACTTCACTGTCGGCCGGGGATGCATAGACTCTAACAGCATCCAGGCTGAAAAAGTGAAACGAGACTGCGCCTCCTAGAAAGGTCGCCCGAGGACGTTCTATAGATCCACGGGTGCGTCTCCGGGAGCTCTACAACATATCCGAAAATCTGACCGGAAGGCCTCACCGTCGTGGCGTTCTAGTGAAGCAAAGGTTTTACGTTCACGTGCGCCTACGCCGACGATCGTAACTCTGTTCGGGATGGGCCGAACACCTCTGCGATCGCGGCGACGAGCCGATCGTCGTGATGGTCTGTGTTTTTTTCTGCAACCTCGGGAACCTCAAATCTGACCCGAGGCCTAGCGTTGCAGTGTAGTTCCCTTTATCGGACGCTTGTAAGAGTCCCACAAAGTCGAGACCAACTCCATTTTATTCGTCATGTCCTGAATATGGATATTCGGGGGTGTTGGGTATTTTAAAAAATATCCTTCACCCCATTTGTAAGGCATTTGGCCCAAAGGTCAGCGTGGCTGACCTTTGACCTTTGCAAACGTTGTGGAAAGCCCAGACCGGCTCCATTGGATTCGGCACACTCTAAATATGAAGAGTGTGCGAAGAATAGGGTTAGGGAACATGTTTTAAAGGTTTGTTTTGTGTATTTCACACTTCTGTGGAGAGGAGAGGAGAGGAGGGAGAGGAGAGGCAGTCTTTTGGCGGACCTTTGACCTTTGCAAACGTCGTGGAAAGCCCAGACCGGCGCCATTGGATTCGGCATGCTCTTAATATGAACAATATGTCTAGTGTGTGAAGAATAACATTAATGAACATGTTGTGTTTTGTGTTTGGTCTGTTCACTCAAAAAGAGAGGAGAGCAGAGGAGGGGAGAGGCAGAGGCCTCCATTCATCTCACTGCCCATGTAATATCTATATCTGGCCACAGAGTGGGTGTGGCGCTGTTCTGAATTTCACTCCCAAATTACTCTTCTTCTCCAGTTTCTCTGACTTCCTGTGTGTGTGTGTCAGAAGACAGCAACAGAGGCAACAGAGACACAGGAGGAACACACCCATGACTGCCAGTACCACCACTACAACCTACCCATGCCCCACCTGCAATAAAACATGTAATTCCAGGATTGGACTCTTTAGCCACCAAATAACTCACCGTTAAGGACATAAGTGGACGTCATCATTGGATTCGATGGACAACCATCAGCAAGTAAGTAAGTAAGTGTGTGTGTGTGTGTGTGTGTGTGTGTGTGTGTGTGTGTGTGTGTGTGTGTGTGTGTGTGTGTGTGTGTGTGTGTGTGTGTGTGTGTGTGTGTGTGTGTGTGTGTGTGTGTGTGTACTGTACGTCGTGATCAATCAATGCCCCCAGACGAATGTGTGTGTGTGTGTGTGTGTGTGTGTGTGTGTGTGTGTGAACCAGCTACACTGGCATTTAAACACATTCATATTGTAACTGTTGCCCCTATAGGTGATATAGTTTGCTTTATTCCTAAAAGGTCATAATTAAGTCACATTTACGTTTAAAACATTATTTCATGTATTTGTGTCAAGTTGTTGTAATACTTTTATTTTGAAGAGTCAAAGTCATGTTCCGTGTCGTTTGGTCTGCTCATGTAAATTGGGTACACAGGTTTTTTGTGTAAGCAATCAAGCCACAAGCAGCTAGCAGCAGCAGGGTGCAGCAGCTCCCTTTGCACTGGTCACACAAAGAGACTAAGTTACAAGAGACTGTCATACAAGTCTTCAAATAAATCAGTTTCAAGGAAACCACTTGTGTCTGTCTGTCCTCGGAGGGAGTTACACATATAATATGTGTATGCTCAGTTAGCTTTTATAAACGTGAAAACAGACTGCGCTGCTGTCTAGTCATGTGCAAACCATTGTGATGTTGCATTACCTACGTTTACTGGTGACCCCCTGGAAATCCCCCAAGGGCACCAGGGGGTCCACGGACCCCTAATTGAGAAGCACTGGCATACATTCTAAGCATTTATGCTCAGTTAGCTTTTATAAATGTAACTTTAAACGTGAAAACAGACTGCGCTGCTGTCTAGTCTGTCTGTCTGTCTGTCTGTCTAAAATAGCAGACCTACAAGCTCGTAGCGCGGCACCGAGTGCCGTGCTACGAGCTTGTAGATCTGCTATTTTTGGGGGCCACTGGCTGTCTGTCTGTCTGTCTGTCTTGTCTGTCTAAAATAGCAGATCTACAAGCTCGTAGCGCGGCACTCGGTGCCGCGCTACGAGCTTGTAGATCTGCTATTTTTGGGGGCCACTGGCTGTCTGTCTGTCTGTCTGTCTAAAATAGCAGACCTACAAGCTTTTTCTTTTGTACAACTTGACCTATGTTTCTTCTTCTTATTGGGGAGATGGAGGCAGATCCTGTGGAAATACGCGCAGCGTAGCAGCTGGAGGGGCACTCACTTTTTCCCCCTTGTTTCTTTTTTGTTTGCTAACGTTTATCCGTTTGAAATCAGCAGCTTTCTAGTGAACGTGCTGGCGGTTTGAAAGCTGGAGACAGAATGACTTTTCATAGTATGATTCTGTGCAGAATATGGGAATATACGTTGTTTCATGGCACAAAACACTGATCTCCACCATAGTCACCCTCCGTTGAGACGAAGCCCGTCATTTCATGTTGCTGCTTGAGGGTGACTCAGAGCACAAGGAATTTACAAGCACACTTCCTGATCGTTTTTTTTTTTTTGTACCTTTTTAGTGTCACCGCTGCTTTTAAAAATGGCCACTGCTGTTAAACATGTGTAATATGTGCACATGCTCACAATGCGCACACAAATTACACACATGTTCAAACACAAGGCATGTTTGTCTCCAGCTTTCTAAATGTCCATCCTGACTGAAGCCCAAGAGTTCCTAATAATACCCAATCTCAGGGTCCCAAAAGAGCTACAATTCCTGGGTGGACGTTCTTCCTTACCTGTGGAAACCTTGCTTCGACTACAGGGGCTTAATAATCTAGGAGTGCAGATTTTAGGGAACTAAAATTGGCTAGTGTTAATGTTTCATTGTTGGAAATCCAACACGTACGAGCGGCGCACGTCTAGAAATAATATAGGTGGATGCAACTCATTTTTGTACATAAAAGTGCCATCTCTTTTTAAGTCTTCCAAGCGTTCTTTCCAAGTGAAATGCATCCTGGTACGTGGCGGGTCACTTCAGGCGGCTTGACCAGAGCATCCTGGTACGTGGCGGGTCACTTCAGGCGGCTTGACCAGAGCATCCTGGTACGTGGCGGGTCACTTCAGGCGGCTTGACCAGAGCATCCTGGTACGTGGCGGGTCACTTCAGGCGGCTTGACCAGAGCATAGGATAAAGACGCACAACGTTCTTGTGTCACGGTAGTCTATCACAACATGTAGCCATGTGCCCCCATCAAGGCATGTTACCAAAAACGTGTTCAACATGCATGAACTTTTGTGTCTTTCATCACTTTTTTTTTTTTTTCAGATAGAAAATATATATATATATCAGACTGGTATCCATTCTGTCGCTTTGCAACGGAACTTTAAATGTTTTTGTAGGCATTGTTTTTTAAAAGCTCTGAGCCAAGCGGTCGGGTGACTATACGTGAAAACGGGAAGGAGAAAGGCCAATCGGTTGGCTTGGAGATGGAGCTCGTCTCCAGAAGATTAAGGAAAAAACAAACAAAAAAAAACTTTACTGAATTACGTAGGTTAAAATGTAGTTGTATAGTATTGTTATTTCAATAGAATTGTCTTATTTTACCTCTCATTATTGTAAAGTAACATAGTAAATAATTATAAGGAAGACAACATATGTTTATTTTGTAAAGAAGTTACAGAATCCTATTGAACATAACCGTACTGTTTACCATTCCTCAACCATGACTTGATTCGCTGTCACTTTGTTGGAGGGTGTGATAGGGTAGCTTTGATAGGATAGTGACTGGTGTTCTGTTATCTCCAACGTCTCAGTATGTCCACGATGGACATATCATAGTAGAGCTATGATCTTAGCAGTATTGACTTCTGAAAATGTAACATTTTAATGGGAGAATAACAATGGTGGAAATCACCACAAAGTCACGCTAATACAGCAAGGATCAGGAGTCCATAAGGACACTAAAATGTAAGTCTAGGTCATTAATATAGCCAGCCTAACAGACTCAAGACTCAAGGTGCTGTGGCTGGACACTGGTTCAGAAGCGATGAAGATGAAACGTTCATCACAGAGTAGCCTTAGATATAGTGAAGGCGAACACAATAAGCTCAAAGTGGGTCTTGTTTTCCAAATGGTCATGAATTAAACTCACTTTCTTTTAATTAGTATTTTTTTAATGGGCTTTTTTGTAATAGAAAGCCTCTCAGTATTTAAATAAAGGTTACTGTCTGTCACACAACGCAAGACTTAATAGAGCAGACGAGATCCTGTTAGTGACTGTGCCAGTTCAAAACATTTTAATCTCATCCATTCACACATGTATTTTTACACAACTATTCTCCAGAAATGATATCTTGTGAATTTTTATCAATGATAAAAAAAAACATCAAATTGTTTCATATCAACTACAGCTAAATCGGGTTCTTCCAACACTTATATATCATCTTCGAGGAGCATTATAATGGATGGTTTATAAATTCATAACAACAGATGGGCCGTAGGGATCCATTAGTTGGCAGCAGCTATGTACACTGTAAAAGAAAAAAGCTGCTGTTTAAAAAGAATATTTTTTTATGATACCCCATTTGCATGAGTAAACTGGCTGAATGGCTGGAAGTGTTCACATGTCAGTGCATGATGGGGGAGCTGGTTTCATCATTATGTCTTGCTTAGGGCTGCAACACTTCCATGGCATCGATTACAAATATATATTAAGAATCAATCCCTATATTTGGGGCATGTCATTATTGGTGAAGTAAAAAAAAAAAAAAAAAAGTAACAACGTATGTTTCACTATTTTTGCATGACACTGTTGTGCAACAAAGTAGAAAATGACACTTAAAGGATGCATTTAGACATTTTCAACCTATCTTCATATAAGTGGTACTCACTAATGCTAAAATTGCACCATTTTTGTCTACTCTGCCTGTGTCTCAGAGAAGGGCTGTGGACAGTTCAGAAACCCGCCAATCAGTGACATCATCAATGGGGAATCCAAGTTAATAGAAATTGCAGGCTTCATATTCCTGAATTATTTGCATGCTATAATGGAAGCCATTGTTCTTGCGTTAATAAAAAACAAAATAAAACATTTGTTGTTTGAAAGAAGTACAGTACAGTACAGTACAGTACAGTACAGTACAGTACAGTACAGTACAGTACAGTGCAGTACAGTACAGTACAGTACAGCACCACTCACTTCAAACATATCATGAGGGTTAGTGAGGACCAATTATAATATGTAGATAGGTTGAAAATGGGTGAAGTCGTCCTTTAAGTATTTAATTGACTTGTTGATGTGTAAAATTGATTTAAATGTCTATAACAAAAAAATGCATTTTGATTAGCAAAGAGTAATCGCTAAGACTAAAGGATAGTTGCAGCCCTAGTCCTGTGTACTGTATATCTGCCTTCTGCAGCCAGTGGTGCGTAGCCTCCACAATGCTACCATGCTATCTAGCTATATCACACCCCTCAACATCTCTGCTGGTCTGCCTATCCCTTTGTACAGTCATGTAAAAAACAAAAAACATAGTAATTGTAAGACCGATGTGTGTACGTGTGTGTTTTTCTTTGTTTTTATTCAAGGGACGGGAGGTGTGTTTGAGGTGTGCATTGTTTGGGGGTGGGGGGGGGCTGGGGTTTGATCACTTTGTTATTTTCTCATAGTGTCATTTAGACCATGTTGAGTGTTTTGTGTATTTTCTGTGTAGTGGACTTATTGCTGGGTCTGCGTCTAGCGCAGCCATAGTATCATATTGATGTGTGTGTAGTACCTCTAATCCACCACAACTAGCAAAGTCCTTATTCTGCTAACGTGCATTTTAATAATATTTTTGTTTTGTTTTTTTCTTTCTTTTGTTTTTTTACTAAAAGAGAAAGAAAGCTACACATGTTATGTTCAGATTTTAATCACCTTTTATCCAAGTTCAAAAACACTGCTCTTTTTGTCTTATTGAAGTTGTATTATGTAGAGAAATAAATATGAGATAAAAAGCCAGCTGATATCAAAATTGCCAAACAAAAAGCTTTGGATGTAAACTTGAACTACAAAGGAACGCTTGGTTTTGACTGTGAGGTTGGTGAGAACGCTGCAGGGGGAGGAACGCTTATCTGTGTAACACTGGTGTGTGTTACAGTACCTAAAGCAGTGTTACACATCGCAGGGCCGGCGCTGGTACAGGTCAGGATAACATACAGCCAGGCACACTACAGTGGAAACCTGTTTACAATCCGTTTACAGAGGTACGTGTTTGGCCTTTTACCCAAACTGTTGTTTTTAATCTGGGATCCGTGTTTTATAAGACCTTACATGTGGCAAAAAAACAAACAAACAAACACACACAGAGATAACTCGAATGCCAAAATCACTAACATGGTAAGAGAGATTGAATCGACATACTTTTAAAGCTGCTTTTTATGAAATGTCAACATCCACATAGTTGCTTCCAAGATGAGCCTGAGAGGCACATTCATTGTTTACTCTACTGTGGTAGTGTCTCTGTTATGACACTGTACAATATCACTCGTCACCTCCTCAATTAGTTTTACCTTCCATCTTGAGAAGCACTTTGTTATATAATGTTGATACCAGGCTAGTATCCAGTTACTATTTGAAATGGACTTGTTTTGCTTCTTCTCAGCTGGTCATTTTAGACTGGAGCAGATAGCGTTATCTCATATGGGTGAGACTACACCCATTTGGCCTTCCAGGAAGACCAAATCCAACTGTGAAATGAATTGAAAAGGGTTTCAATGAAGGATTTACACTGGCCTGGACATACTAACACTATATGTAGTGACCTCATACAAAGATGGCTGTTAAGCCTCTGGATGTTGAAGAGGACTCGTAGGTTTGGAGCTATTCTGAACACAAACTGACAGTGCAACTTCTCTACTGTACTAAAAAATAAAGTAAAACTGATCCCCCCCCCCCTCCCCAACTTTATTATTTTTGCAGTTATCTGTAAATTGCAGAAATTACCTCTTGAAGTTCTTACTACTACTCATAAAAAGAATTATGTCATCCTTGTCGTCTCAGCACTTTAAAATAATTTGTGTTCATAAGCAACAGGAAAAACATTATAGTAGCACACTTCCAAGTACATACAAAATACATCAAGTTAATGCCTTTTTCAATGGTCTGGCTGGAAAAGAAATACTCAGTGGATGAATTCTGTGTTGTTACTATGCCAATGTAATCTATCATGGGGAAGAGAGGAAAGGAAAAGCACAAATGAAAAAGAGAACACAGTTCTTCTGGTGTCTTCTATCATATCTACTGTATCTATATCTATCTATCTATCTATCTACCTATCTACCTATCAATCTATCAATCTATCTATCTATCTATCTAACCATGTCTCTTCTTGTTCTTCAACCTTTAGGGCCAAAATCCATTGAAATGTTTTAGTCCTGTCAGATGTATATCGTAAACTGTTCAATTACGAAATGGAAAATAAAATCTATTTTAAAGATCAACGCATTGTGACGTTTTTGTCCCATATACTGTATTCATGGTGTTTATTGATTCCATAGGAGGGGCTAGCACCCCTCAAAGCTGTATATAGGAGGGGCTAGCTCCCCTTAAAGCTGTTTATAGGAGGGGCTAGCACCCCTCAAAGCTGTATATAGGAGGGGCTAGCTCCCCTCAAAGCTGTTTATAGGAGGGGCTAGTGCCCCTAAAGCTGTTTATAGGAGGGGCTAGCTCCCCTCAAAGCTGTATATAGGAGGGGCTAGCACCCTCAAAGCTGTATATAGGAGGGGCTAGCACCCTCAAAGCTGTATATAGGAGGGGCTAGCTCCCCTTAAAGCTGTTTATAGGAGGGGCTAGTGCCCCTGAAAGCTGTTTATAGGAGGGGCTAGCTCCCCTCAAAGCTGTATACTGTTTATGCATGCCATGATTTTTTCCAATATCTCCTACTGTATTACTGTCTGGGGCCAAACCAATCACATCACTTTATAAACAAACACTGAAAATAATAGATAAAAAAACAATGAAATGGCATCTACAAGCTCATAGCGCGCCACCGAGTGGCGCGCTACGAGCTTGTAGATCTGCTATTTAAAACCTTTGCTTCTTTAGAACGCCACAACGGTAAGGCCCTCCGGTCTGATTATCGGATATGTTATAGAGCTCCACGAGACGCACGTGTGGAACTGTAGTACGTCCTCGGGCTACCTTTCTAGTCGACATGGCGCGCGAACGTTCCACTACACCGAGTGGCGCGCTACGAGCTTGTAGATCTGCTACTTAAAACCTTTGCTTCTGTAGAACGCCACAACGGTAAGGCCTTCCGGTCTGATTATCGGATATGTTATAGAGCTCCCAGAGACGCACGCGTGGAACTGTAGTACGTCCTCGGGCGACCTTTCTAGTCGACATGGCACGCGCGACCGTTCCACTACACCGAGTGGCGCGCTACGAGCTTGTAGATCTGCTATTTAAAACCTTTGCTTCTGTAGAACGCCACAACGGTAAGGCCTTCCGGTCTGATTATCGGATATGTTATAGAGCTCCCAGAGACGCACGCGTGGAACTGTAGTACGTTACGTCCTCGGGCGACCTTTCTAAGAGGCACGGTCTCGTTTCACTTTTTCAGCCAGGACGCTGTTAGAGTCTATGGGTCTATGACGTGTCTGCATGCACAGAGCCAAAGTGAAGGACGTTTTGTACGACTGTCGGAGGCGTACGTCCGAGACACCGAACCGTTCGTCTCGGCTGGCTCTCCGACATATCCGAACGTCGGACCGTGATGTTTTATCGTTGTCGCGCGTCAAAGTCGGCAATTTGTAGGCGTTCGTTCAAGGCTACCACCGCGGCCGTATGTCCGTTTGGCCCGAAACCTATACGGCTGCGATCGGGGCCGCGACCCGGCCGCTGTCATTGTCTCGGATTTGTTCTGCGACTTTCGCGTCAAAGTCGCAAATTTCGAGGCTTTCGTGCAGGGCTACTGTCGCGACCGTATGTCCGTTTGGCCCAAACCCTATACGGCTGCGATCGGGGCCGCGACCCGGTTGCGGTGATGGTCTCGGATTTGCGACTTTTCTCGCTAACTTAGGCCTTACTTTGTGGGAGCGGTTTATGCTAATGAAGGGCGTGGTTCCGGCTACTTTGTGGGAGTGGGTTATGCAAATTTGATGGGCGTGGTTTCGGCTACTTTGTGGGTGTGGTATATGCAAATGAGTGGGTGTCGCTTATGTAAATTAGTGGGTGTCAACCCGCCTACTTTGTGGGAGTGGTTTATGCAAATGAAGGGCATGGTTCCTGCTACTTTGTGGGTGTGGGCTATGCAAATTAGTTGGTGTCGCTTATGCAAATGAGTGGGTGTCGCCCGCCTACATTGTTGGAGCGGTTTATGCAAATGAAGGGCGTGTTTCGGCTACTTTGTGGGAATGGCTTATGCAAATGATGGGGAGTGGTATGCAAATGAAGGTGCGTGGTATGCAAATGAAGGGGCATGGTATGCAAATGAAGGGGAGTGGTATGCAAATGAAGGGGCATGGTATGCAAATGAAGGGGAGTGGTATGCAAATGAAGGGCATGTTTCTGCTACTTTGTGGGATTCGTTTATGCAAATGAAGGTGCGTGGTATGCAAATGAAGGGGAGTGGTATGCAAATGAAGGGGAGTGGTATGCAAATGAAGGTGCGTGGTATGCAAATGAAGGGGAGTGGTATGCAAATGAAGGGCATGTTTCGGCTACTTTGTGGGATTGGTTTATGCAAATGAAGGGGCATGGTTCCGGCTACTTTGTGGGATTAGTTTATGCAAATGAAGGTGCGTGGTATGCAAATGAATGGGAGTGGTATGCAAATGAAGGGCATGTTTCGGCTACTTTGTGGGATTGGTTTATGCAAATGAAGGGGCGTGGCATGCAAATGAAGTGGCATGGTTCCGGCTACTTTGTGGGATTAGTTTATGCAAATGAAGGGGCGTGTTATGCAAATGAAGGGGCATGGTTCCGGCTACTTTGTGGGATTAGTTTATGCAAATTAAGGGGCGTGCAAATGAACGGGCATGGTATGCAAATGAAGGGCGTGTTTCGGCGACTTTGTGGGATTAGTTTATGCAAATGAAGGTGCGTGTTATGCAAATGAAGGGGCATGGTATGCAAATGAAGGGGCGTGATATGCAAATGAAGGGGCGTGGTTCCCGCTACTTTGTGGGAGTGGGTTATGAAAATTTGAAGGGCGTTGTTTCGGGTGCAGTACTTAGTTTAGACAGTTTTTGGTTTAGACTAGTCATTGGTTAGACCAGTCATATAGTCCTACATCTACAACCTATCTCAAACCCTCACCCTAAACCTAACCTCCCACGGGGAAGCACACCTAAACCTAACCTTAACCCATGTCTAACCAATGACTAGTCTAAACTAAGTATGCACCCCGTTGTTTCGGCTACTTTGTGGGTGTAGGCTATGCAAATTAGTGGGTGTCGCTTATGCAAATTAGTGGGTGTCGCCACGCCCTTCATTTGCATACCACTCCCCTTCATTTGCATACCACGCACCTTCATTTGCATACCATGCCCCTTCATGTGCATACCACTCCCCTTCATTTGCATACCATGCCCCTTCATTTGCATAACACGCACGTTCATTTGCATAAACTAATCCCACAAAGTAGCCGAAAAACACGCCCTTCATTTGCATACCATGCCCCTTCATTTGCACGCCCCTTCATTTGCATAATACGCACCTTCATTTGCATACCACTCCCCTTAATTTGCATACCATGCCCCTTCATGTGCATACCACGCACCTTCATTTGCATACCACTCCCCTTCATTTGCATACCATGCCCCTTCATTTGCATAACACGCACCTTCATTTGCATAAACTAATCCCACAAAGTAGCCGAAAAACACGCCCTTCATTTGCATATTATGCCCCTTCATTTGCACGCCCCTTAATTTGCATAATACGCACCTTCATTTGCATACCACTCCCCTTCATTTGCATACCACGCACCTTCATTTGCATAAACTAATCCCACAAAGTAGCCGGAACCATGCCCCTTCATTTGCATAACACTCCCCTTCATTTGCATACCACTCCCCTTCATTTGCATGCCACGCCCCTTCATTTGCATAAACCGATCCCACAAAGTAGCCGAAACATGCCCTTAATTTGCATACCACTCCCCTTCATTTGCATACCACGCACCTTCATTTGCATAAAATAATCCCACAAAGTAGCCGGAACCATGCCCCTTCATTTGCATACCACGCCCTTTCATTTGCATACCACTCCCCTTCATTTGCATACCACGCACCTTCATTTGCATAAACTAATCCCACAAAGTAGCCGGAACCATGCCCCTTCATTTGCATAACACTCCCCTTCATTTGCATACCACTCCCCTTCATTTGCATGCCACGCCCCTTCATTTGCATAAACCGATCCCACAAAGTAGCCGAAACATGCCCTTAATTTGCATACCACTCCCCTTCATTTGCATACCACGCACCTTCATTTGCATAAAATAATCCCACAAAGTAGCCGGAACCATGCCCCTTCATTTGCATACCACGCCCTTTCATTTGCATACCACGCCCCTTCATTTGCATACCACGCACCTTCATTTGCATAAACTAATCCCACAAAGTAGCCGGAACCATGCCCCTTCATTTGCATAACACTCCCCTTCATTTGCATACCACTCCCCTTCATTTGCATGCCACGCCCCTTCATTTGCATAAACCGATCCCACAAAGTAGCCGAAACATGCCCTTAATTTGCATACCACTCCCCTTCATTTGCATACCACGCACCTTCATTTGCATAAAATAATCCCACAAAGTAGCCGGAACCATGCCCCTTCATTTGCATACCACTCCCCTTCATTTGCATACCACGCACCTTCATTTGCATAAAATAATCCCACAAAGTAGCCGGAACCATGCCCCTTCATTTGCATACCACGCCCCTTCATTTGCATACCACGCCCCTTCATTTGCATACCACACCCCTTAATTTGCATAAGCCACTCCCACAAAGTAGTTGAAAACCACGCCCACAAAGTAGGCTGGACACCGCCCACTAATTTTCATAAACCATGCCCACAAAGCAGGTGTGACGACGCCCACTAATTTGCATAAACCACGCCCACATAGTAGTTGAAACTACGCCCATCAAATTTGCATAAACCACTCCCACAAAGTAGCCGGAACCGCCCACAAAGCCGGCGGGACACCGCCCACTCATTTGCATAAACGACGCCCATGAAATTTGCATATGGTTACATAACGAGTAGGCGTGGCCTAATATAATGAGAGGTGTGGCCTAACATTACGAGAGGCGGAGTCATTAACGAGAGGGTGTGTGTGTGTGTGTGTGTGTGTGTGTGTGTGTGTGTGTAGTAGTAGTAGAAGTAATACATACGAGATGATGCCTGATCTTCTGACATCCATATTTGGTTGACTGGATGGCATTGTCCTCACCTGGAGAGAAATGCCCCCGGAAATATGATTATTTATTTATTCATTCATTCATTCATTCATTCATTCATTCATTCATTCATTCATTCCCCCCGGAAATAAATAAATAAACAAGGATAATCATCCATCCATGTGTGACAATTGTTTGACACACATCATGTCATGTCATGTCATGTCATGTCATGTCTTGTATATTATTACTAATATAATATACAAACGTGAATGGAGCACTGCTGCCAACATAGTACACGCATATAGTGGCCATACTGGCATACTCACCATAGCCTGGTCAAGGTTTCCCCCTGGTGGACGTGTCAATTCCAACTATTGTCAGCGCATGGAAAACTAAGGGCTAATAATATATACTATTCTCTGCCTATCGGGTCGGTCGGACGGCGCGTCTTAAATACATTTCAATTGTACATTTAGTTGACAAAAAGGTAAAGTGTGATTTATTTTTGATTTATGATTTATCCTTAGTCCTTAGTCCTTGTCTTGACTTTTGACTTGTTGACTAAAAGGTAAATAGTGATTTATTTTTGATTTATCTTCCTTGACTAAAAGGTAAAGAGTGATTTACTTTGATTTATCCTCAATCCTCTGTCCGAGGTCACGAATCTTGACTTGTCGAGAACCAGCGTCCTCTCACACCATCGGCAACTGACAGAACCACTGAGCCACCGTGGAATACTCTGAGCCAAGGATCGAGGGTATATTTACCCTCTTGTTTTTTTGCAGGAAAATCAAACCACAGACCACCGGCACACTGGACCAGCACACTAGCTAGTTAGAAATATCAATGTCTACTTATATGAATGCATATAAGATATACAAGTCAATGCATTCCACCAAAGATCCCTCACGTGACGTTAGGGTAGAGTTTGTTTAACAGTACTTGTGAGGACTCTCTCTCTCACACACACACACCAGAGACTGGCAGCTGATTGGCTCATTCAGGGTTGCCAGGTTGGTGGCTGTCAGGTTGTCTAATGCCTGCTGCATTGTGTGTGTGTGTGTGCATTTAAACACATTCATATTGTAACTGTTGCCACTATAGGTGATATAGTTTGCTTTATTCCTAAAAGGTACAAGTTCATAAGGAAGAAGTTCATAATTAAGTCACATTTACGTTTAAAACATTATTTCATGTATTTGTGTCAAGTTGTTGTAATGTTTTTATTTTGAAGAGTCAAAGTCATGTTCCGTGTCTCGTTTGGTCTGCTCATGTAAATTGGGTACACAGGTTTCTTGTGTAAGCAATCAAGCCACAAGCAGCAGCAGGGTGCAGCAGCTCCGTTTGCACTGCAGGTCACACAAAGAGACTAAGTTACAAGAGACTGTCATAAGAAAGGTTATAAGGACCTAAGACTGAAGAGATTCCCTTCTTTGTTATTTGCACGCAGCCAACGAGGTATTTGTTGTTTGTTTTATGTCTGTATTTTACTTTGGTAAAATGTTTGCATCTACATGTGCTGTGCATGTCATGTCGTATTTATGTTAATTGTAACATGCTTGTTTTATTGTATTGTTTATAGTTTTCACGGTGAATTTGGAGGATCCACAAGTCTTCAAATAAATCAGTTTCAAGGAAACCACTTGTGTCTGTCTGTGCTCGGAGGGAGTTACACATATAATATGTGTATGCTCAGTTAGCTTTTATAAACGTGAAAACAGACTGCGCTGCTGTCTAGTCATGTGCAAACCATTGTGATGTTGCATTACCTACGTTTACTGGGGACCCCCTGGAAATCCCCCAATGGCCCCTGGGGGTCACCGGACCCCGAATTGAGAAGCACTGGTATAGATTCTAAACAATTGTATTCAGTCAGCTTTTATAAATATGTTGTTCCCCCTAGGTCTGCTATTTTTGGGGGCCTCTGTCTGTCTGTCTGTCTGTCTGTCTGTCTGTCTAAAATAGCAGACCTACAAGCTCGTAGCGCGGCACTCGGTGCCGCGCTACGAGCTTGTAGATCTGCTATTTTTGGGGGCCACTGTCTGTCTGTCTGTCTGTCTGTCTGACAATCTGTCTTGTCTGTCTGTCTTGTCTGTCTGTCTGTCTGTCTGTCTGTCTGTCTGTCTGTCTGTCTGTCTGTCTGTCTGTCTGTCTGTCTGTCTGTCTGTCTGTCTGACAATCTGTCTTGTCTGTCTAACAATCTGTCTTGTCTGTCTGTCTGTCTAAAATAGCAGATCTACAAGCTCGTAGCGCGGCACTCGGTGCCGCGCTACGAGCTTGTAGATCTGCTATTTTTGGGGGCCACTGTCTGTCTGTCTGTCTGTCTGTCTGTCTGTCTGTCTGTCTGTCTGTCTGTCTGTCTGTCTGTCTGTCTGTCTGTCTGTCTGTCTGACAATCTGTCTTGTCTGTCTGTCTGTCTGTCTGACAATCTGTCTTGTCTGTCTGTCTAACAATCTGTCTTGTCTGTCTGTCTGTCTAAAATAGCAGATCTACAAGCTCGTAGCGCGGCACTCGGTGCCGCGCTACGAGCTTGTAGATCTGCTATTTTTGGGGGCCACTGTCTGTCTGTCTGTCTGTCTGACAATCTGTCTTGTCTGTCTGTCTGTCTGTCTGTCTGTCTGTCTGTCTGTCTGTCTGTCTGTCTGTCTGTCTGTCTGACAATCTATCTTGTCTGTCTGTCTAACAATCTGTCTTGTCTGTCTGTCTGTCTAAAATAGCAGACCTACAAGCTCGTAGCGCGGCACTCGGTGCCGCGCTACGAGCTTGTAGATCTGCTATTTTTGGGGGCCACTGTCTGTCTGTCTGTCTGTCTGACAATCTGTCTTGTCTGTTTGTCTAACAATCTGTCTTGTCTGTCTGTCTGTCTAAAATAGCAGACCTACAAGCTTTTTCTTTTGTACAACTTGACCTACGTTTCTTCTTCTTATTGGGGAGATGGAGGCAGATCCTGTGGAAATCCGCGCAGCGTAGCAGCTGGAGGGGCACTCACTTTTTCCCCCTCGTTTCTTTTTTGTTTGCTAACGTTTATCCGTTTGAAATCAGCAGCTTTCTAGTGAACGTGCTGGCGGTTTGAAAGCTGGAGACAGAATGACTTTTCATAGTATGATTCTGTGCAATCAGGGGAATATACGTTGTTTCATGGCACAAAACACTGATCTCCACCATAGTCACCCTCCGTTGAGACGAAGCCCGTCATTTCATGTTGCTGCTTGAGGGTGACTCAGAGCACAAGGAATTTACAAGCACACTTCCTGATCGTTTTCTTTTTGTTTGTACCTTTTTAGTGTCACCGCTGCTTTTAAAAATGGCCACTGCTGTTAAACATGTGTAATATGTGCACATGCTCACAATGCGCACACAAATTACACACATGTTCAAACACAAGGCATGTTTGTCTCCAGCTTTCTAAATGTCCATCCTGACTGAAGCCCAAGAGTTCCTAATAATACCCAATCTCAGGGTCCCAAAAGAGCTACAATTCCTGGGTGGACGTTCTTCCTTACCTGTGGAAACCTTGCTTCGACTACAGGGGCTTAATAATCTAGGATTGCAGATTTTAGGGAACTAAAATTGGCTAGTGTTAATGTTTCCTTGTTGGAAATCCAACACGTACGAGCGGCGCACGTCTAGAAATAATATAGGTGGATGCAACTCATTTTTGTACATAAAAGTGCCATCTCTTTTTAAGTCTTCCAAGCGTTCTTTCCAAGTGAAATGCATCCTGGTACGTGGCGGGTCACTTCAGGCGGCTTGACCAGAGCATCCTGGTACGTGGCGGGTCACTTCAGGCGGCTTGACCAGAGCATCCTGGTACGTGGCGGGTCACTTCAGGCGGCTTGACCAGAGCATAGGATAAAGACGCACAACGTTCTTGTGTCACGGTAGTCTATCACAACATGTAGCCATGTGCCCCCATCAAGGCATGTTACCAAAAACGTGTTCAACATGCATGAACTTTTGTGTCTTTCATCACTTTTTTTTTTTTTTTCAGATAGAAAATATATATATATATATCAGACTGGTATCCATTCTGTCGCTTTGCAACGGAACTTTAAATGTTTTTGTAGGCATTGTTTTTTAAAAGCTCTGAGCCAAGCGGTCGGGTGACTATACGTGAAAACGGGAAGGAGAAAGGCCAATCGGTTGGCTTGGAGATGGAGCTCGTCTCCAGAAGATTAAGGAAAAAACAAACAAAAAAAAACTTTACTGAATTACGTAGGTTAAAATGTAGTTGTATAGTATTGTTATTTCAATAGAATTGTCTTATTTTACCTCTCATTATTGTAAAGTAACATAGTAAATAATTATAAGGAAGACAACATATGTTTATTTTGTAAAGAAGTTACAGAATCTTATTGAACATAACCGTACTGTTTACCATTCCTCAACCATGACTTGATTCGCTGTCACTTTGTTGGAGGGTGTGATAGGGTAGCTTTGATAGGATAGTGACTGGTGTTCTGTTATCTCCAACGTCTCAGTATGTCCACGATGGACATATCATAGTAGAGCTATGATCTTAGCAGTATTGACTTCTGAAAATGTGACATTTTAATGGGAGAATAACAATGGGGGAAATCACCACAAAGTCACGCTAATACAGCAAGGATCAGGAGTCCATAAGGACACTAAAATGTAAGTCTAGGTCATTAATATAGCCAGCCTAACAGACTCAAGACTCAAGGTGCTGTGGCTGGACACTGGTTCAGAAGCGATGAAGATGAAACGTTCATCACAGAGTAGCCTTAGATATAGTGAAGGCGAACACAATAAGCTCAAAGTGGGTCTTGTTTTCCAAATGGTCATGAATTAAACTCACTTTCTTTTAATTAGTATTTTTTTAATGGGCTTTTTTGTAATAGAAAGCCTCTCAGTATTTAAATAAAGGTTACTGTCTGTCACACAACGCAAGACTTAATAGAGCAGACGAGATCCTGTTAGTGACTGTGCCAGTTCAAAACATTTTAATCTCATCCATTCACACATGTATTTTTACACAACTATTCTCCAGAAATGATATCTTGTGAATTTTTATCAATGATAAAAAAAAACATCACATTGTTTCATATCAACTACAGCTAAATCGGGTTCTTCCAACACTTATATCATCTTCGAGGAGCATTATAATGGATGGTTTATAAATTCATAACAACAGATGGGCCGTAGGGATCCATTAGTTGGCAGCAGCTATGTACACTGTAAAAGAAAAAAGCTGCTGTTTAAAAAGAATATTTTTTTATGATACCCCATTTGCATGAGTAAACTGGCTGAATGGCTGGAAGTGTTCACATGTCAGTGCATGATGGGGGAGCTGGTTTCATCATTATGTCTTGCTTAGGGCTGCAACACTTCCATGTCATCGATTACAAATATATATTAAGAATCAATCCCTATATTTGGGGCATGTCATTATTGGTGAAGTAAAAAAAAAAAGTAACAAAGTATGTTTCACTATTTTTGCATGACACTGTTGTGCAACAAAGTAGAAAATGACACTTAAAGGATGCATTTAGACATTTTCAACCTATCTTCATATAAGTGGTACTCACTCATGCTTATTATAAAATTGCACCATTTTTGTCTACTCTGCCTGTGTCTCAGAGAAGGGCTGTGGACAGTTCAGAAACCCGCCAATCAGTGACATCATCAATGGGGAATCCAAGTTAATAGAAATTGCAGGCTTCATATTCCTGAATTATTTGCATGCTATAATGGAAGCCATTGTTCTTGCGTTAATAAAAAACAAAATAAAACATTTGTTGTACAGTACAGTACAGTACAGTACAGTACAGTACAGTACAGCACAGCACCACTCACTTCAAACATATGAGCGTTAGTGAGGACCAATTATAATATGTAGATAGGTTGAAAATGGGTGAAGTCGTCCTTTAAGTATTTAATTGACTTGTTGATGTGTAAAATTGATTTAAATGTCTATAACAAAAAATGCATTTTGATTAGCAAAGAGTAATCGCTAAGACTAAAGGATAGTTGCAGCCCTAGTCCTGTGTACTGTATAATCTGCCTTCTGTAGCCAGTGGTGCATAGCCTCCACTATGCTACCATGCTATCTAGCTATATCACACCCCTCAACATCTTTGCTGGTCTGCCTATCCCTTTGTACAGTCATGTAAAAAACAAAAAACATAGTAATTGTAAGACCGATGTGTGTACGTGTGTGTTTTTCTTTGTTTTTATTCAAGGGACGGGAGGTGTGTTTGAGGTGTGCATTGTTTGGGGGTGGGGGGGGGCTGGGGTTTGATCACTTTGTTATTTTCTCATAGTGTCATTTAGACCATGTTGAGTGTTTTGTGTATTTTCTGTGTAGTGGACTTATTGCTGGGTCTGCGTCTAGCGCAGCCATAGTTTCATATTGATGTGTGTGTACCTCTAATCCACCACAACTAGCAAAGTCCTTATTCTGCTAACGTGCATTTTAATAATATTTTTGTTTTGTTTTTTTCTTTCTTTTGTTTTTTTACTAAAAGAGAAAGAAAGCTACACATGTTATGTTCAGATTTTAATCACCTTTTATCCAAGTTCAAAAACACTGCTCTTTTTGTCTTATTGAAGTTGTATTATGTAGAGAAATAAATATGAGATAAAAAGCCAGCTGATATCAAAATTGCCAAACAAAAAGCTTTGGATTGAAACTTGAACTACAAAGGAACGCTTGGTTTTGACTGTGAGGTTGGTGAGAACGCTGCAGGGGGAGGAACGCTTATCTGTGTAACACTGGTGTGTGTTACAGTACCTAAAGCAGTGTTACACATCGCAGGGCCGGCGCTGGTACAGGGCAGGATAACATACAGCCAGGCACACTACAGTGGAAACCTGTTTACAATCCGTTTACAGAGGTACGTGTTTGGCCTTTTACCCAAACTGTTGTTTTTAATCTGGGATCCGTGTTTTATAAGACCTTACATGTGGCAAAAAAACAAACAAACAAACACACACAGAGATAACTCGAATGCCAAAATCACTAACATGGTAAGAGAGATTGAATCGACATACTTTTAAAGCTGCTTTTTATGAAATGTCAACATCCACATAGTTGCTTCCAAGATGAGCCTGAGAGGCACATTCATTTTTTTACTCTACTGTGGTAGTGTCTCTGTTATGACACTGTACAATATCACTCGTCACCTCCTCAATTAGTTTTACCTTCCATCTTGAGAAGCACTTTGTTATATAATGTTGATACCAGGCTAGTATCCAGTTACTATTTGAAATGGACTTGTTTTGCTTCTTCTCAGCTGGTCATTTTAGACTGGAGCAGATAGCGTTATCTCATATGGGTGAGACTACACCCATTTGGCCTTCCAGGAAGACCACATCCAACTGTGAAATTAATTGAAAAGGGTTTCAATGAAGGATTTACACTGGCCTGGACATACTAACACTATATGTAGTGACCTCATACAAAGATGGCTGTTAAGCCTCTGGATGTTGAAGAGGACTCGTAGGTTTTGAGCTATTCTGAACACAAACTGACAGTGCAACTTCTCTACTGTACTAAAAAATAAAGTAAAACTGATCCCCCCCTCCCCAACTTTATTATTTTTGCAGTTATCTGTAAATTGCAGAAATTACCTCTTGAAGTTCTTACTACTACTCATAAAAAGAATTATGTCATCCTTGTCGTCTCAGCACTTTAAAATAATTTGTGTTCATAAGCAACAGGAAAAACATTATAGTAGCACACTTCCAAGTACATACAAAATACATCAAGTTAATGCCTTTTTCAATGGTCTGGCTGGAAAATAAATACTCAGTGGATGAATTCTGTGTTGTTACTATGCCAATGTAATCTATCATGGGGAAGAGAGGAAAGGAAAAGCACAAATGAAAAAGAGAACACAGTTCTTCTGGTGTCTTCTATCATATCTACTGTATCTATATCTATCTATCTATCTACCTATCTACCTATCTATCTATCTATCTATCTATCTATCTATCTATCTAACCATGTCTCTTCTTGTTCTTCAACCTTTAGGGCCAAAATCCATTGAAATGTTTTAGTCCTGTCAGATGTATATCGTAAACTGTTCAATTACGAAATGGAAAATAAAATCTATTTTAAAGATCAATGCATTGTGACGTTTTTGTCCCATATACTGTATTCATGGTGTTTATTGATTCCATAGGAGGGGCTAGCACCCCTCAAAGCTGTATATAGGAGGGGCTAGCTCCCCTTAAAGCTGTTTATAGGAGGGGCTAGCTCCCCTCAAAGCTGTATACTGTTTATGCATGCCATGATTTTTTCCAATATCTCCTACTGTATTACTGTCTGGGGCCAAATCACTTTTCACATCACTTTATAAACAAACACTGAAAATAATAGATAAAAAAACAATGAAATGGCATCTACAAGCTCATAGCGCGCCACCGAGTGGCGCGCTACGAGCTTGTAGGTCTGCTATTTTAGACAGACAGACAGACAGACAAGACAGATTGTTAGACAGACAAGACAGATTGTCAGACAGACAGACAGACAGTGGCCCCCAAAATAGCAGATCTACAAGCTCGTAGCGCGGCACTCGGTGCCGCGCTACGAGCTTGTAGGTCTGCTATTTTAGACAGACAGACAGACAGACAGACAAGACAGATTGTTAGACAGACAGACAGACAGACAAGACAGATTGTTAGACAGACAGAAAGACAGACAGACAGACAGACAGACAGTGGCCCCCAAAATAGCAGATCTACAAGCTCGTAGCGCGGCACTCGGTGCCGCGCTACGAGCTTGTAGGTCTGCTATTTTAGACAGACAGACAGACAGACAGACAAGACAGATTGTTAGACAGACAGACAGACAGACAGACAAGACAGATTGTTAGACAGACAGACAGACAGACAGACAGACAGACAGACAGACAGACAGTGGCCCCCAAAATAGCAGATCTACAAGCTCGTAGCGCGGCACTCGGTGCCGCGCTACGAGCTTGTAGGTCTGCTATTTTAGACAGACAGACAGACAGACAGACAGACAAGACAGATTGTTAGACAGACAGACAGACAGACAGATAGACAGACAGACAGACGGTGGCCCCCAAAATAGCAGATCTACAAGCTCGTAGCGCGGCACCGAGTGCCGCGCTACGAGCTTGTAGGTCTGCTATTTTAGACAGACAGACAGACAGACAGACAAGACAGATTGTTAGACAGACAGACAGACAGACAGACAAGACAGATTGTTAGACAGACAGACAGACAGACAGACAAGACAGATTGTTAGACAGACAGACAGACAGACAGACAGACAGACAGACAGTTGCCCCCAAAATAGCAGATCTACAAGCTCGTAGCGCGGCACTCGGTGCCGCGCTACGAGCTTGTAGGTCTGCTATTTTGCTAGGGGGAACAACATATTTTCAGATGGGGGTCGGAGGCCAATTACATATCATTTTTGGGGTCCTTGGCATGAAATATTGAGCACCACTAATACAGAAATCATAGGTATAGGTCAGAATTTAGAAGACATTTTTTTTATTTTGACGTCAGGCCTAAATGGGTTAAACTGTGAGTACATAAATGTGAAGAGATTATATCAATGAACCCTGAGGATGTACAGTAGGCTGTATACTTGTCCTTAATGTAGATGCAGTAATGCTCCTATCTGGTCACCAGAGGCCAGTCTATGGACGGATACTATCATGTTCTCCCTAGTACTATTCAGCATTGGTGTTATGTTAAGGGCCATTCTCACTGTGCACTTTAACTACAACTATAATATCTATAACAAGAGAGACTGTTTTCACGTTTAAAATGTCATTTATAAAAGCTGACTGAATACAATTGTTTAGAATCTATACCAGTGCTTCTCAATTCGGGGTCCGGTGACCCCCAGGGGCCATTGGGGGTTGTCCAGGGGGTCCCCAGTAAACGTAGGTAATGCAACATCACAATGGTTTGAACACGACTAGACAGCAGCGCAGTCTGTTTTCACATTTAAAGTGACATTTATAAAAGCTAACTGAGCATAAATGCTTAGAATGTATTATTTACAAACACACAACTTGTGTGTTTGTAATTGAATCAATCAAGTGACTCGCTGAGTGTCTGACCGACTGACTCTCTGTCTGTCTGTCAGTCGGAATGACCTTTGACCTGACCTGTCCTGTGGGGACCGTGTCTGCTCTCTGGGGAAATAAAGAACGGAGGTGACATCATGCAGTGTTGTGTTTTTGGCAGCAAACTCATTTCAGTCCCTTGAATAGTTTTCATTTAGTCACATTTTAGTCACCTGGAATGTTTGAGTGTTTTAGGTAATGCCTCTGTGTGTGTGTGGTGCTGTCATATTATATGTGTAACTCCCTCCGAGCACAGACAGACACAAGTGGTTTCCTTGAAAGTGATTTATTTGAAGACTTGTGGATCCTCCAAATTCACCGTGAAAACTATAAACAATACAATAAAACAAGCACGTTACAATTAACATAAATACGACATGACATGCACAGCATGTAGATGCAAACATTTTACCAAAGTAAAATACAGACATAAAACAAATACCTCGTTGGCTGCGTGCAAATAACAAAGAAGGGAATCTCTTCAGTCTTAGGTCCTTATAACCTTTCTTATGACAGTCTCTTGTAACTTAGTCTCTTTGTGTGACCAGTGCAAACGGAGCTGCTGCACCCTGCTGCTGCTAGCTGCTTGTGGCTTGATTAATTAATTGCTTACACAAAAAAACTATGAACTTCTTCATTAAACAATGAAACTATATCACCTATAGTGGCAACGGTTACAATATGAATGTGTTTAAATGCCAGTGTAGCTGGTTCACACACACACACACACACACACACACACACAATGCAGCAGGCATTGGACAACCTGACAGCCACCGACCTGGCAACCCTGAATGAGCCAATCAGCTGCCAGTCTCTGGTGTGTGTGTGTGTGAGAGAGAGAGTCCTCACAAGTACTGTTAAACAAACTCTACCCTAACGTCACTAAAAAGTACATTAAAACACTTTTTCCTTTCCAAAACAAACACAACGTACATTATGACAATATTTCACCCTTTGCATTGGTAAAATATACTTTTTAATTTTTTTCTTCCCTTCCTTCCAAAAAAACTAAAAGATAAAATGACCCAAAATCCATGTTTAAGAGTATTCCACGATGGTTCAGTGGTTCTGGCAGTTGCTGATGGTGTGAGAGGATGCTGGTTCGAGACAAGTCAAGATTCGTGACCTCGGACCAAGGACTAAGGATCCAGAATAAATAAATCAAAATAAATCACTCTTTACCTTTTGGTCAAGTAAATGTACTATTGGAATGTATTTTGGCGGACATAATCCAAGATAATCCACTGTCAATTTGTAACAGTCAGCAGTGCCAGTTGGTGCCACAGGGTGGTGCACTGCTCCCTTTTGTTTTGCTTTGTGTAGAAGATCTGACGTCAATTCCAGCTCTTGCTATAGATAGACATGACATGACATGATGTGTGTCAAACAATTGTCACACATGGATGGATGATTAGCCGTGTTTATTTATTTATTTCCGGGGGGAATGAATGAATGAATGAATGACTAACCCTGTAAAACCCGGATTAATTTCTACTTGCAAAAAAACGATTTCAACCTTACTACTACTTTTTACTACTAGGACTTATCAGAGGAAATCATGTAAAATACCTTTTAGTCAACAAGTCAAAAGTCAAGACAAGGACTAAGGACTAAGGATAAATCAATCCCGGCCCCTCCATAGGGCCGGGGGTCCGCGGAGGGGGTCCGCCGGGGGTCCGCGGAGGGGGTCCGCGGGGGTCCCCGGCCCTATCTCGGCCGTCCCTTGTCCGTTTCGGACGGGGGGAATCTCGTTCGAACCGGGCCGCCGTCCCGGACGCGCTCCCGGGGCTCTCGCGGTGGCAATAGTTGGAAATGACACGTCCACCAAGGGGAAACCTTGACCAGGCTATGGTGAGTATGCCAGTATGGCCACTATATGCGTGTACTATGTTGGCAGCAGTGCTCCGTTCACGTTTGTTTATTATATTAGTGCTGTCTACCGTTATACCTGGCTTAATATGGTCAATACTGACTCAGTCTAAAATATGCTTTGGCGGCCCCCCCCCCCCCCCCCCCCACCTCCTCTTGCTATAGACAGACATAACTTGACATGACATGACATGACATGATGTGTGTCAAACAATTGTCACACATGGATGGATGATTAGCCTTGTTTATTTATTTATTTCCGGGGGGAATGAATGAATGAATGAATGAATGAATGAATGAATGAATGAATGAATGAATGAATGAATAAATGAATAAATGAATAAATAAATGGATGGATGGATGGATGGATGAATCATATATTCCCGGGGGCATTTCTCTCCAGGTGAGGACAATGCCATCCAGTCAACCAAATATGGATGTCAGACGATCAGGCATCATCTCGTATGTATTACTTCTACTACTACTACTACTACACACACCCAAACACGCAAATGAAGGGGCATGGTTCCGGCTACTTTGTGGGATTGGTTTATGCAAATGAAGGGGAGTGGTATGCAAATGAAGGGGCGTGGTATGCAAATGCAGGGGCGTGGTATGCAAATGAAGGGGAGTGGTATGCAAATGAAGGGGCATGGTTCCGGCTACTTTGTGGGATTATCTTATGCAAATGAAGGTGCGTGGTATGCAAATGAAGGGGCATGGTATGCAAATTAAGGGGCATGGTATGCAAATGAAGGGGAGTGGTATGCAAATGAAGGGCGTGTTTCGGCTACTTTGTGGGATTAGTTTATGCAAATTAAGGGGCGTGGTATGCAAATGAAGGGGCGTGGTATGCAAATGAAGGGGCATGGTATGCAAATGAAGGGGAGTGGTATGCAAATGAAGGGCGTGTGTCGGCTACTTTGTGGGATTCGTTTATGCAAATGAAGGTGCGTGGTATGCAAATGAAGGGGAGTGGTATGCAAATGAAGGGCATGTTTCGGCTACTTTGTGGTATTAGTTTATGCAAATGAAGGGGTGTGGTATGCAAATGAAGGGGTGTGGTATGCAAATGAAGGGGCGTGGTATGCAAATGAATAGGAGTGGTATGCAAATGAATGGGAGTGGTATGCAAATGAAGGTGCATGGTATGCAAATGAAGGGGCATGGTATGCAAATGAAGGGGAGTGGTATGCAAATGAAGGGGAGTGGTATGCAAATGAAGGGGAGTGGTATGCAAATGAAGGGCATGTTTCGGCTACTTTGTGGGATTAGTTTATGCAAATGAAGGGCGTGGTTTCGACTACTTTGTGGGAACGGTTTATGCAAATTTGATGGGCGTGGTTTCGACTACCTTTGTGGGAACGGTTTATGCAAATTTGACGGGCGTGTTTCGGCTACTTTGTGTGGGTGGTTTATGCAAATGAAGGGCGTGGTTTTGACTACTTTGTGGGAACGGTTTATGCAAATTTGATGGGCGTGGTTTTGACTACTTTGTGGGGGTGGTTCATGCAAATGAAGGGCGTGGTTTCGACTACTTTGTGGGAACGGTTTATGCAAATGAAGGGCGTGGTTTCGACTACTTTGTGGGAACGGTTTATGCAAATTTGACGGGCGTGTTTCGGCTACTTTGTGGGGGTGGTTCATGCAAATGAAGGGCGTGGTTTCGACTACTTTGTGGGAACGGTTCATGCAAATTTGACGGGCGTGGTTTCGACTACTTTGTGGGGGTGGTTCATGCAAATGAAGGGCGTGGTTTCGATCACTTTGTGGGGGTGGTTCATGCAAATGAAGGGTGTGGTTTCGATCACTTTGTGGGGGTGGTTCATGCAAATGAAGGGCGTGGTTTCGACTACTTTGTGGGAACGGTTTATGCAAATTTGATGGGCGTGGTTTCGACTACTTTGTGGGAACGGTTTATGCAAATTTGATGGGCGTGGTTTCGACTACTTTGTGGGGGTGGTTCATGCAAATGAAGGGCGTGGTTTCGGCTACTTTGTGGGAACGGTTTATGCAAATGAAGGGCGTGGTTTCGACTACTTTGTGGGAACGGTTTATGCAAATGAAGGGCGTGGTTTCGACTACTTTGTGGGAACGGTTTATGCAAATTTGACGGGCGTGTTTCGGCTACTTTGTGGGGGTGGTTCATGCAAATGAAGGGCGTGGTTTCGACTACTTTGTGGGAACGGTTTATGCAAATTTGACGGGCGTGTTTCGGCTACTTTGTGGGGGTGGTTCATGCAAATGAAGGGCGTGGTTTCGACTACTTTGTGGGAACGGTTTATGCAAATTTGACGGGCGTGTTTCGGCTACTTTGTGGGGGTGGTTCATGCAAATGAATGGCGTGGTTTCGACTACTTTGTGGGAACGGTTTATGCAAATTTGATGGGCGTGTTTCGGCTACTTTGTGGGGGTGGTTCATGCAAATGAAGGGCGTGGTTTCGATCACTTTGTGGGAACGGTTTATGCAAATTTGATGGGCGTGGTTTCGACTACTTTGTGGGGGTGGTTCATGCAAATGAAGGGCGTGGTTTCGACTACTTTGTGGGAACGGTTTATGCAAATTTGACGGGCGTGTTTCGGCTACTTTGTGGGGGTGGTTCATGCAAATGAAGGGCGTGGTTTGGACTACTTTGTGGGAACGGTTTATGCAAATTTGACGGGCGTGGTTTGGACTACTTTGTGGGGGTGGTTCATGCAAATGAAGGGCGTGGTTTCGACTACTTTGTGGGAACGGTTTATGCAAATTTGATGGGCGTGGTTTCGACTACTTTGTGGGAACGGTTTATGCAAATTTGATGGGCGTGGTTTCGACTACTTTGTGGGGGTGGTTCATGCAAATGAAGGGCGTGGTTTCGACTACTTTGTGGGAACGGTTTATGCAAATTTGACGGGCGTGTTTCGGCTACTTTGTGGGGGTGGTTTATGCAAATGAAGGGCGTGGTTTCGACTACTTTGTGGGAACGGTTTATGCAAATTGGTTCAGACTACTTTGTGGGAGTGGGTTATGCAAATTTGATGGGCGTGGTTTCGACTACTTTGTTTGGGTGGTTCATGCAAATGAAGAGCGTGGTTTCGACTACTTTGTGGGAACGGTTTATGCAAATTTGATGGGCGTGGTTTCGACTACTTTGTGGGGGTGGTTCATGCAAATGAAGGGCGTGGTTTCGACTACTTTGTGGGAACGGTTTATGCAAATTTGATGGGCGTGGTTTTGACTACTTTGTGGGGGTGGTTAATGCAAATGAAGGGGAGTGGTTCCGACTACTTTGTGGGTTAGGGTTATACAAATTTGATAGGCGTGGTTTCGACTACTTTGTGGGAGGGGTTTATGCAAATGAAGGGGAGTGGTTCTGACTACTTTGTGGGGGTGGTTTATGCAAATTAGTGGGCGTGGTTTCGACTACTTTGTGGGGGTGGTGCAAATGCATACCACGCCCCTTCATTTGAATAAACAACTCCCACAAATCAGCCGGGGGAAAAAAGGGGAGGCGGGGCTTAGGTTTGAAAGAGGCGGGTCTTACAAAAGGGGGGAAGGCGGGGCTTAGGTTTGACAGAGGCCTAAGTTAGCGAGAAAAGTCGTGAAAGTCACTTTGACGCGCGCCAACGCGCCAACGATAAAACATCACGGTCCGACGTTCGGATATGTCGGAGAGCTAGCCGAGACGAACGGTTCGGTGTCTCGGACGCACGCCTCCGACAGTCGTACAAAACGTCCTTCACTTTGGCTGTGTGCATGGGAGACCTCATAGACACATAGGCCCTCATTTATCAATTGAGTGTAAAATCTGCCCCAAATTCGAGTGTAGGTTTCGTAGTACACCCACGTCGAGTCGGCATTTACAAAGTGATCGCAGACAGCTGATCCTTCCTTAATTTCGTTCGGACGTTTATAAATGTGACGGCTGAAATCTATCTGGCACGCCCTATGAAATCAAGCCTCGCCCTCGTTTTTGCGACATGAACAACTGCAGTACGACCTTGGAAACCATAGTTTATGACGAAAAAAGTCACCCCCTCTCATACACACACAGACGCACGCACGCACACGCAACTTGCAAGTCCAACTGGTTTGTTGTAGCCTATCTTAAATAAATAAAGAACGAACACCTGTATGAATTAAATAAAGCTGTAGCTGTAGTACCCTGTCTGTTTCTCCTCTCGCCTCGCTTGCCTTGCTGCCCACACACACGCACACACATACGGGCCGTGGCCCAGTCAGTTTAGAGCTGGCCCAACTTTGAGCCTTAATTGTGCATGCAAATTTCTGGTTATTAAACCACAGCATGCAAGCCGCCTTTGTTTTAAAATGGTTCCCCAAACCGTTCACAGTTCACACTTCACTATCGGCCGGGGATGCGCCCCCCCCCCCCCATGCTAATTTGCCCAGTCAATCATTTGATCCGTGCTACGCGCCTGCCGTGTGTTGTTAGTTGTTGTAGCCTATATTCAATTATTAAAGTATTTATTCATTTAATATAGCCTTATTTAAGGTTTATCCTTAAAACGACGAGATGTAACTCGAGAAAGACATGGCTGTAGAATTGCACTATACTATAGCCTACCCGTTGGTTGGTAGACTTGACTATAGCAGCATGCACTCTCGATCCAGTTAACTTCCAGGAGGGGGGGGGGGGCACCGGCATGCGCTCATGCAAAACACTGTTTAAATGGCTTAAGCATCAAAACTTGCAACATTGTTTTAATTGCGCGATTTTAACTGCTTGTAAAGTTGGTAATCTCCTACCAATTTCATATGACACAAAGACACATCGTTGATGTATTCCTTTCCTTTTTTTTTCTTTTTTTCTTTACATTTAGCCCATATACATACCTATACAGTTTTATATAAACATTTTAGGAGTGAATACATATGTTTCGATGCCTGTGACAGCCTCTCAGCTGGTCAAACAATGCTGCTCCGCTGTTCTACGACAAAAAACAGGTGAGGACAAAGCGTACGACAGCTCCCGACCAGACGTGAGTTTTGTCTTGGCACAAGATCATTTTCAATCTTTGGCGCAAATCGTAAATGCCGAAAATTGCGGTAATTTCGGCGTACACCCATATTTTGGCGTACGCACGGTTGATACATGAGGGCCATAGACTCTAACAGCATCCAGGCTGAAAAAGTGAAACGAGACCGCGCCTCCTAGAAAGGTCGCCCGAGGACGTTCTATAGATCCACGCGTGCGTCTCCAGGAGCTCTACAACATATCCGAAAATCTGACCGGAAGGCCTCACCGTCGTGGCGTTCTAGTGAAGCAAAGGTTTTACGTTCACGTGCGCCTACGCCGACGATCGTAACTCTGTTCGGGATGGGCCGAACACCTCTGCGATCGCGGCGACGAGCCGATCGTCGTGATGGTCTGTGTTTTTTTCTGCAACCTCGGGAACCTCAAATCTGACCCGAGGCCTAGCGTTGCAGTGTAGTTCCCTTTATCGGACGCTTGTAAGAGTCCCACAAAGTCGAGACCAACTCCATTTTATTCGTCATGTCCTGAATATGGATATTCGGGGGTGTTGGGTATTTTAAAAAATATCCTTCACCCCATTTGTAAGGCATTTGGCCCAAAGGTCAGCGTGGCTGACCTTTGACCTTTGCAAACGTTGTGGAAAGCCCAGACCGGCTCCATTGGATTCGGCACACTCTAAATATGAAGAGTGTGCGAAGAATAGGGTTAGGGAACATGTTTTAAAGGTTTGTTTTGTGTATTTCACACTTCTGTGGAGAGGAGAGGAGAGGAGGGAGAGGAGAGGCAGTCTTTTGGCGGACCTTTGACCTTTGCAAACGTCGTGGAAAGCCCAGACCGGCGCCATTGGATTCGGCATGCTCTTAATATGAACAATATGTCTAGTGTGTGAAGAATAACATTAATGAACATGTTGTGTTTTGTGTTTGGTCTGTTCACTCAAAAAGAGAGGAGAGCAGAGGAGGGGAGAGGCAGAGGCCTCCATTCATCTCACTGCCCATGTAATATCTATATCTGGCCACAGAGTGGGTGTGGCGCTGTTCTGAATTTCACTCCCAAATTACTCTTCTTCTCCAGTTTCTCTGACTTCCTGTGTGTGTGTGTCAGAAGACAGCAACAGAGGCAACAGAGACACAGGAGGAACACACCCATGACTGCCAGTACCACCACTACAACCTACCCATGCCCCACCTGCACCGTTAAGGACATAAGTGGACGTCATCATTGGATTCGATGGACAACCATCAGCAAGTAAGTAAGTAAGTGTGTGTGTGTGTGTGTGTGTGTGTGTGTGTGTGTGTGTGTGTGTGTGTGTGTGTGTGTGTGTGTGTGTGTGTGTGTGTGTGTGTGTGTGTGTGTGTGTGTGTGTGTGTGTGTGTGTGTGTGTGTGTGTGTACTGTACGTCGTGATCAATCAATGCCCCCAGACGAATGTGTGTGTGTGTGTGTGTGTGTGTGTGTGAACCAGCTACACTGGCATTTAAACACATTCATATTGTAACTGTTGCCCCTATAGGTGATATAGTTTGCTTTATTCCTAAAAGGTCATAATTAAGTCACATTTACGTTTAAAACATTATTTCATGTATTTGTGTCAAGTTGTTGTAATACTTTTATTTTGAAGAGTCAAAGTCATGTTCCGTGTCGTTTGGTCTGCTCATGTAAATTGGGTACACAGGTTTTTTGTGTAAGCAATCAATCAAGCCACAAGCAGCTAGCAGCAGCAGGGTGCAGCAGCTCCCTTTGCACTGGTCACACAAAGAGACTAAGTTACAAGAGACTGTCATACAAGTCTTCAAATAAATCAGTTTCAAGGAAACCACTTGTGTCTGTCTGTCCTCGGAGGGAGTTACACATATAATATGTGTATGCTCAGTTAGCTTTTATAAACGTGAAAACAGACTGCGCTGCTGTCTAGTCATGTGCAAACCATTGTGATGTTGCATTACCTACGTTTACTGGTGACCCCCTGGAAATCCCCCAAGGGCACCAGGGGGTCCACGGACCCCTAATTGAGAAGCACTGGCATACATTCTAAGCATTTATGCTCAGTTAGCTTTTATAAATGTAACTTTAAACGTGAAAACAGACTGCGCTGCTGTCTAGTCTGTCTGTCTGTCTGTCTGTCTAAAATAGCAGACCTACAAGCTCGTAGCGCGGCACCGAGTGCCGTGCTACGAGCTTGTAGATCTGCTATTTTTGGGGGCCACTGGCTGTCTGTCTGTCTGTCTTGTCTGTCTAAAATAGCAGACCTACAAGCTCGTAGCGCGGCACTCGGTGCCGCGCTACGAGCTTGTAGATCTGCTATTTTTGGGGGCCACTGTCTGTCTGTCTGTCTGTCTGTCTGTCTCTGTCTAAAATAGCAGACCTACAAGCTTTTTCTTTTGTAGAACTTGACCTATGTTTCTTCTTCTTATTGGGGAGATGGAGGCAGATCCTGTGGAAATACGCGCAGCGTAGCAGCTGGAGGGGCTCTCACTTTTCCCCCCTTGTTTCTTTTTTGTTTGCTAACGTTTATCCGTTTGAAATCAGCAGCTTTCTAGTGAACGTGCTGGCGGTTTGAAAGCTGGAGACAGAATGACTTTTCATAGTATGATTCTGTGCAGGGGAATATACGTTGTTTCATGGCACAAAACACTGATCTCCACCATAGTCACCCTCCGTTGAGACGAAGCCCGTCATTTCATGTTGCTGCTTGAGGGTGACTCAGAGCACAAGGAATTTACAAGCACACTTCCTGATCGTTTTTTTTTTGTTTGTACCTTTTTAGTGTCACCGCTGCTTTTAAAAATGGCCACTGCTGTTAAACATGTGTAATATGTGCACATGCTCACAATGCGCACACAAATTACACACATGTTCAAACACAAGGCATGTTTGTCTCCAGCTTTCTAAATGTCCATCCTGACTGAAGCCCAAGAGTTCCTAATAATACCCAATCTCAGGGTCCCAAAAGAGCTACAATTCCTGGGTGGACGTTCTTCCTTACCTGTGGATCGAAACCTTGCTTCGACTACAGGGGCTTAATAATCTAGGATTGCAGATTTTAGGGAACTAAAATTGGCTAGTGTTAATGTTTCATTGTTGGAAATCCAACACGTACGAGCGGCGCACGTCTAGAAATAATATAGGTGGATGCAACTCATTTTTGTACATAAAAGTGCCATCTCTTTTTAAGTCTTCCAAGCGTTCTTTCCAAGTGAAATGCATCCTGGTACGTGGCGGGTCACTTCAGGCGGCTTGACCAGAGCATCCTGGTACGTGGCGGGTCACTTCAGGCGGCTTGACCAGAGCATCCTGGTACGTGGCGGGTCACTTCAGGCGGCTTGACCAGAGCATAGGATAAAGACGCACAACGTTCTTGTGTCACGGTAGTCTATCACAACATGTAGCCATGTGCCCCCATCAAGGCATGTTACCAAAAACGTGTTCAACATGCATGAACTTTTGTGTCTTTCATCACTTTTTTTTTTTTTTCAGATAGAAAATATATATATATATCAGACTGGTATCCATTCTGTCGCTTTGCAACGGAACTTTAAATGTTTTTGTAGGCATTGTTTTTTAAAAGCTCTGAGCCAAGCGGTCGGGTGACTATACGTGACAACGGGAAGGAGAAAGGCCAATCGGTTGGCTTGGAGATGGAGCTCGTCTCCAGAAGATTAAGGAAAAAACAAACAAAAAAAAACTTTACTGAATTACGTAGGTTAAAATGTAGTTGTATAGTATTGTTATTTCAATAGAATTGTCTTATTTTACCTCTCATTATTGTAAAGTAACATAGTAAATAATTATAAGGAAGACAACATATGTTTATTTTGTAAAGAAGTTACAGAATCCTATTGAACATAACCGTACTGTTTACCATTCCTCAACCATGACTTGATTCGCTGTCACTTTGTTGGAGGGTGTGATAGGGTAGCTTTGATAGGATAGTGACTGGTGTTCTGTTATCTCCAACGTCTCAGTATGTCCACGATGGACATATCATAGTAGAGCTATGATCTTAGCAGTATTGACTTCTGAAAATGTGACATTTTAATGGGAGAATAACAATGGGGGAAATCACCACAAAGTCACGCTAATACAGCAAGGATCAGGAGTCCATAAGGACACTAAAATGTAAGTCTAGGTCATTAATATAGCCAGCCTAACAGACTCAAGACTCAAGGTGCTGTGGCTGGACACTGGTTCAGAAGCGATGAAGATGAAACGTTCATCACAGAGTAGCCTTAGATATAGTGAAGGCGAACACAATAAGCTCAAAGTGGGTCTTGTTTTCCAAATGGTCATGAATTAAACTCACTTTCTTTTAATTAGTATTTTTTGAATGGGCTTTTTTGTAATAGAAAGCCTCTCAGTATTTAAATAAAGGTTACTGTCTGTCACACAACGCAAGACTTAATAGAGCAGACGAGATCCTGTTAGTGACTGTGCCAGTTCAAAACATTTTAATCTCATCCATTCACACATGTATTTTTACATAACTATTCTCCAGAAATGATATCTTGTGAATTTTTATCAATGATAAAAAAAAACATCAAATTGTTTCATATCAACTACAGCTAAATCGGGTTCTTCCAACACTTATATATCATCTTCGAGGAGCATTATAATGGATGGTTTATAAATTCATAACAACAGATGGGCCGTAGGGATCCATTAGTTGGCAGCAGCTATGTACACTGTAAAAGAAAAAAGCTGCTGTTTAAAAAGAATATATTTTTATGATACCCCATTTGCATGAGTAAACTGGCTGAATGGCTGGAAGTGTTCACATGTCAGTGCATGATGGGGGAGCTGGTTTCATCATTATGTCTTGCTTAGGGCTGCAACACTTCCATGTCATCGATTACAAATATATATTAAGAATCAATCCCTATATTTGGGGCATGTCATTATTGGTGAAGTAAAAAAAAAAAAAAGTAACAAAGTATGTTTCACTATTTTTGCATGACACTGTTGTGCAACAAAGTAGAAAATGACACTTAAAGGATGCATTTAGACATTTTCAACCTATCTTCATATAAGTGGTACTCACTAATGCTTATTATAAAATTGCACCATTTTTGTCTACTCTGCCTGTGTCTCAGAGAAGGGCTGTGGACAGTTCAGAAACCCGCCAATCAGTGACATCATCAATGGGGAATCCAAGTTAATACAGTACAGTACAGTACAGTACAGTACAGTACAGTACAGTACAGCACCACTCACTTCAAACATATCATGAGCGTTAGTGAGGACCAATAATATAATATGTAGATAGGTTGAAAATGGGTGAAGTCGTCCTTTAAGTATTTAATTGACTTGTTGATGTGTAAAATTGATTTAAATGTCTATAACAAAAAATGCATTTTGATTAGCAAAGAGTAATCGCTAAGACTAAAGGATAGTTGCAGCCCTAGTCCTGTGTACTGTATATCTGCCTTCTGTAGCCAGTGGTGCGTAGCCTCCACAATGCTACCATGCTATCTAGCTATATCACACCCCTCAACATCTTTGCTGGTCTGCCTATCCCTTTGTACAGTCATGTAAAAAACAAAAAACATAGTAACTGTAAGACCGATGTGTGTACGTGTGTGTTTTTCTTTGTTTTTATTCAAGGGACGGGAGGTGTGTTTGAGGTGTGCATTGTTTGGGGGTGGGGGGGCTGGGGTTTGATCACTTTGTTATTTTCTCATAGTGTCATTTAGACCATGTTGAGTGTTTTGTGTATTTTCTGTGTAGTGGACTTCTTGCTGAGTCTGCGTCTAGCGCAGCCATAGTTTCATATTGATGTGTGTGTAGTACCTCTAATCCACCACAACTAGCAAAGTCCTTATTCTGCTAACGTGCATTTTAATAATATTTTTGTTTTGTTTTTTTCTTTCTTTTGTTTTTTTTACTAAAAGAGAAAGAAAGCTACACAATGTTATGTTCAGATTTTAATCACCTTTTATCCAAGTTCAAAAACACTGCTCTTTTTGTCTTATTGAAGTTGTATTATGTAGAGAAATAAATATGAGATAAAAAGCCAGCTGATATCAAAATTGCCAAACAAAAAGCTTTGGATGTAAACTTGAACTACAAAGGAACGCTTGGTTTTGACTGTGAGGTTGGTGAGAACGCTGCAGGGGGAGGAACGCTTATCTGTGTAACACTGGTGTGTGTTACAGTACCTAAAGCAGTGTTACACATCGCAGGGCCGGCGCTGGTACAGGTCAGGATAACATACAGCCAGGCACACTACAGTGTAAACCTGTTTACAATCCGTTTACAGAGGTACGTGTTTGGCCTTTTACCCAAACTGTTGTTTTTAATCTGGGATCCGTGTTTTATAAGACCTTACATGTGGCAAAAAAAACAAACAAACAAACACACACAGAGATAACTCGAATGCCAAAATCACTAACATGGTAAGAGAGATTGAATCGACATACTTTTAAAGCTGCTTTTTATGAAATGTCAACATCCACATAGTTGCTTCCAAGATGAGCCTGAGAGGCACATTCATTTTTTACTCTACTGTGGTAGTGTCTCTGTTATGACACTGTACAATATCACTCGTCACCTCCTCAATTAGTTTTACCTTCCATCTTGAGAAGCACTTTGTTATATAATGTTGATACCAGGCTAGTATCCAGTTACTATTTGAAATGGACTTGTTTTGCTTCTTCTCAGCTGGTCATTTTAGACTGGAGCAGATAGCGTTATCTCATATGGGTGAGACTACACCCATTTGGCCTTCCAGGAAGACCACATCCAACTGTGAAATGAATTGAAAAGGGTTTCAATGAAGGATTTACACTGGCCTGGACATACTAACACTATATGTAGTGACCTCATACAAAGATGGCTGTTAAGCCTCTGGATGTTGAAGAGGACTCGTAGGTTTTGAGCTATTCTGAACACAAACTGACAGTGCAACTTCTCTACTGTACTAAAAAATAAAGTAAAACTGATCCCCCCTCCCCAACTTTATTATTTTTGCAGTTATCTGTAAATTGCAGAAATTACCTCTTGAAGTTCTTACTACTACTCATAAAAATAATTATGTCATCCTTGTCGTCTCAGCACTTTAAAATAATTTGTGTTCATAAGCAACAGGAAAAACATTATAGTAGCACACTTCCAAGTACATACAAAATACATCAAGTTAATGCCTTTTTCAATGGTCTGGCTGGAAAAGAAATACTCAGTGGATGAATTCTGTGTTGTTACTATGCCAATGTAATCTATCATGGGGAAGAGAGGAAAGGAAAAGCACAAATGAAAAAGAGAACACAGTTCTTCTGGTGTCTTCTATCATATCTACTGTATCTATCTATATCTATCTATCTATCTACCTATCTACCTATCTATCTATCTATCTAACCATGTCTCTTCTTGTTCTTCAACCTTTAGGGCCAAAATCCATTGAAATGTTTTAGTCCTGTCAGATGTATATCGTAAACTGTTCAATTACGAAATGGAAAATAAAATCTATTTTAAAGATCAACGCATTGTGACGTTTTTGTCCCATATACTGTATTCATGGTGTTTATTGATTCCATAGGAGGGGCTAGCACCCCTCAAAGCTGTATATAGGAGGGGCTAGCACCCCTCAAAGCTGTTTATAGGAGGGACTAGTGCCCCTTAAAGCTGTTTATAGGAGGGGCTAGCTCCCCTTAAAGCTGTTTATAGGAGGGACTAGTGCCCCTTAAAGCTGTATATAGGAGGGGCTAGCACCCCTCAAAGCTGTATATAGGAGGGGCTAGCTCCCCTTAAAGCTGTTTATAGGAGGGACTAGTGCCCCTTAAAGCTGTATATAGGAGGGGCTAGCTCCCCTTAATGCTGTTTATAGGAGGGGCTAGCACCCTCAAAGCTGTATATAGGAGGGGCTAGCACCCTCAAAGCTGTATATAGGAGGGGCTAGCTCCCCTTAAAGCTGTTTATAGGAGGGGCTAGTGCCCCTGAAAGCTGTTTATAGGAGGGGCTAGCTCCCCTCAAAGCTGTATACTGTTTATGCATGCCATGATTTTTTCCAATATCTCCTACTGTATTACTGTCTGGGGCCAAACCAATCACATCACTTTATAAACAAACACTGAAAATAATAGATACAAAAACAATGAAATGGCATCTACAAGCTCATAGCGCGCCACCGAGTGGCGCGCTACGAGCTTGTAGATCTGCTATTTAAAACCTTTGCTTCTTTAGAACGCCACAACGGTAAGGCCCTCCGGTCTGATTATCGGATATGTTATAGAGCTCCACGAGACGCACGTGTGGAACTGTAGTACGTCCTCGGGCGACCTTTCTAGTCGACATGGCGCGCGAACGTTCCACTACACCGAGTGGCGCGCTACGAGCTTGTAGATCTGCTACTTAAAACCTTTGCTTCTGTAGAACGCCACAACGGTAAGGCCTTCCGGTCTGATTATCGGATATGTTATAGAGCTCCCAGAGACGCACGCGTGGAACTGTAGTACGTCCTCGGGCGACCTTTCTAGTCGACATGGCACGCGCGAACGTTCCACTACACCGAGTGGCGCGCTACGAGCTTGTAGATCTGCTATTTAAAACCTTTGCTTCTGTAGAACGCCACAACGGTAAGGCCTTCCGGTCTGATTATCGGATATGTTATAGAGCTCCCAGAGACGCACGCGTGGAACTGTAGTACGTCCTCGGGCGACCTTTCTAGTCGACATGGCACGCGCGAACGTTCCACTACACCGAGTGGCGCGCTACGAGCTTGTAGATCTGCTATTTAAAACCTTTGCTTCTGTAGAACGCCACAACGGTAAGGCCTTCCGGTCTGATTATCGGATATGTTATAGAGCTCCCAGAGACGCACGCGTGGAACTGTAGTACGTCCTCGGGCGACCTTTCTAGTCGACATGGCGCGCGCGAACGTTCCACTACACCGAGTGGCGCGCTACGAGCTTGTAGGTCTGCTATTTTAGACAGACAGACAGACAGACAGACAGACAGACAAGACAGATTGTTAGACAGACAGACAGACAGACAGACAGACAGACAGACAGACAAGACAGATTGTTAGACAGACAGACAGACAGACAGACAGACAGACAGTGGCCCCCAAAAATAGCAGACCTACAAGCTCGTAGTGCGGCACCCGGTGCCGCGCTACGAGCTTGTAGGTCTGCTATTTTGCTAGGGGGAACAACATATTTTCAGATGGGGGTCGGAGGCCAATTACATATCATTTTTGGGGTCCTTGGCATGAAATATTGAGCACCACTAATACAGAAATCATAGGTATAGGTCAGAATTTAGAAGACATTTTTTTTATTTTGACGTCAGGCCTAAATGGGTTAAACTGTGAGTACATAAATGTGAAGAGATTATATCAATGAACCCTGAGGATGTACAGTAGGCTGTATACTTGTCCTTAATGTAGATGCAGTAATGCTCCTATCTGGTCACCAGAGGCCAGTCTATGGACGGATACTATCATGTTCTCCCTAGTACTATTCAGCATTGGTGTTATGTTAAGGGCCATTCTCACTGTGCACTTTAACTACAACTATAATATCTATAACAAGAGAGACTGTTTTCACGTTTAAAATGTCATTTATAAAAGCTGACTGAATACAATTGTTTAGAATCTATACCAGTGCTTCTCAATTCGGGGTCCGGTGACCCCCAGGGGCCATTGGGGGTTGTCCAGGGGGTCCCCAGTAAACGTAGGTAATGCAACATCACAATGGTTTGAACACGACTAGACAGCAGCGCAGTCTGTTTTCACATTTAAAGTGACATTTATAAAAGCTAACTGAGCATAAATGCTTAGAATGTATTATTTACAAACACACAACTTGTGTGTTTGTAATTGAATCAATCAAGTGACTCGCTGAGTGTCTGACCGACTGACTCTCTGTCTGTCTGTCAGTCGGAATGACCTTTGACCTGACCTGTCCTGTGGGGACCGTGTCTGCTCTCTGGGGAAATAAAGAACGGAGGTGACATCATGCAGTGTTGTGTTTTTGGCAGCAAACTCATTTCAGTCCCTTGAATAGTTTTCATTTAGTCACATTTTAGTCACCTGGAATGTTTGAGTGTTTTAGGTAATGCCTCTGTGTGTGTGTGGTGCTGTCATATTATATGTGTAACTCCCTCCGAGCACAGACAGACACAAGTGGTTTCCTTGAAAGTGATTTATTTGAAGACTTGTGGATCCTCCAAATTCACCGTGAAAACTATAAACAATACAATAAAACAAGCACGTTACAATTAACATAAATACGACATGACATGCACAGCATGTAGATGCAAACATTTTACCAAAGTAAAATACAGACATAAAACAAATACCTCGTTGGCTGCGTGCAAATAACAAAGAAGGGAATCTCTTCAGTCTTAGGTCCTTATAACCTTTCTTATGACAGTCTCTTGTAACTTAGTCTCTTTGTGTGACCAGTGCAAACGGAGCTGCTGCACCCTGCTGCTGCTAGCTGCTTGTGGCTTGATTAATTAATTGCTTACACAAAAAAACTATGAACTTCTTCATTAAACAATGAAACTATATCACCTATAGTGGCAACGGTTACAATATGAATGTGTTTAAATGCCAGTGTAGCTGGTTCACACACACACACACACACACACACACACACAATGCAGCAGGCATTGGACAACCTGACAGCCACCGACCTGGCAACCCTGAATGAGCCAATCAGCTGCCAGTCTCTGGTGTGTGTGTGTGTGAGAGAGAGAGTCCTCACAAGTACTGTTAAACAAACTCTACCCTAACGTCACTAAAAAGTACATTAAAACACTTTTTCCTTTCCAAAACAAACACAACGTACATTATGACAATATTTCACCCTTTGCATTGGTAAAATATACTTTTTTATTTTTTTCTTCCCTTCCTTCCAAAAAAACTAAAAGATAAAATTACCCAAAATCCATGTTTAAGAGTATTCCACGATGGTTCAGTGGTTCTGGCAGTTGCTGATGGTGTGAGAGGATGCTGGTTCGAGACAAGTCAAGATTCGTGTCCTCGGACCAAGGACTAAGGATCCAGAATAAATAAATCAAAATAAATCACTCTTTACCTTTTGGTCAAGTAAATGTACTATTGGAATGTATTTTGGCGGACATAATCCAAGATAATCCACTGTCAATTTGTAACAGTCAGCAGTGCCAGTTGGTGCCACAGGGTGGTGCACTGCTCCCTTTTGTTTTGCTTTGTGTAGAAGATCTGACGTCAATTCCAGCTCTTGCTATAGATAGACATGACATGACATGATGTGTGTCAAACAATTGTCACACATGGATGGATGATTAGCCGTGTTTATTTATTTATTTCCGGGGGGAATGAATGAATGAATGAATGACTAACCCTGTAAAACCCGGATTAATTTCTACTTGCAAAAAAACGATTTCAACCTTACTACTACTTTTTACTACTAGGACTTATCAGAGGAAATCATGTAAAATACCTTTTAGTCAACAAGTCAAAAGTCAAGACAAGGACTAAGGACTAAGGATAAATCAATCCCGGCCCCTCCATAGGGCCGGGGGTCCGCGGAGGGGGTCCGCCGGGGGTCCGCGGAGGGGGTCCGCGGGGGTCCCCGGCCCTATCTCGGCCGTCCCTTGTCCGTTTCGGACGGGGGGAATCTCGTTCGAACCGGGCCGCCGTCCCGGACGCGCTCCCGGGGCTCTCGCGGTGGCAATAGTTGGAAATGACACGTCCACCAAGGGGAAACCTTGACCAGGCTATGGTGAGTATGCCAGTATGGCCACTATATGCGTGTACTATGTTGGCAGCAGTGCTCCGTTCACGTTTGTTTATTATATTAGTGCTGTCTACCGTTATACCTGGCTTAATATGGTCAATACTGACTCAGTCTAAAATATGCTTTGGCGGCCCCCCCCCCCCCCCCCCCCACCTCCTCTTGCTATAGACAGACATGACTTGACATGACATGACATGACATGATGTGTGTCAAACAATTGTCACACATGGATGGATGATTAGCCTTGTTTATTTATTTATTTCCGGGGGGAATGAATGAATGAATGAATGAATGAATGAATGAATGAATGAATGAATGAATGAATGAATAAATGAATAAATGAATAAATAAATGGATGGATGGATGGATGGATGAATCATATATTCCCGGGGGCATTTCTCTCCAGGTGAGGACAATGCCATCCAGTCAACCAAATATGGATGTCAGACGATCAGGCATCATCTCGTATGTATTACTTCTACTACTACTACTACTACACACACCCAAACACGCAAATGAAGGGGCATGGTTCCGGCTACTTTGTGGGATTGGTTTATGCAAATGAAGGGGAGTGGTATGCAAATGAAGGGGCGTGGTATGCAAATGCAGGGGCGTGGTATGCAAATGAAGGGGAGTGGTATGCAAATGAAGGGGCATGGTTCCGGCTACTTTGTGGGATTATCTTATGCAAATGAAGGTGCGTGGTATGCAAATGAAGGGGCATGGTATGCAAATTAAGGGGCATGGTATGCAAATGAAGGGGAGTGGTATGCAAATGAAGGGCGTGTTTCGGCTACTTTGTGGGATTAGTTTATGCAAATTAAGGGGCGTGGTATGCAAATGAAGGGGCGTGGTATGCAAATGAAGGGGCATGGTATGCAAATGAAGGGGAGTGGTATGCAAATGAAGGGCGTGTGTCGGCTACTTTGTGGGATTCGTTTATGCAAATGAAGGTGCGTGGTATGCAAATGAAGGGGAGTGGTATGCAAATGAAGGGCATGTTTCGGCTACTTTGTGGTATTAGTTTATGCAAATGAAGGGGTGTGGTATGCAAATGAAGGGGTGTGGTATGCAAATGAAGGGGCGTGGTATGCAAATGAATAGGAGTGGTATGCAAATGAATGGGAGTGGTATGCAAATGAAGGTGCATGGTATGCAAATGAAGGGGCATGGTATGCAAATGAAGGGGAGTGGTATGCAAATGAAGGGGAGTGGTATGCAAATGAAGGGGAGTGGTATGCAAATGAAGGGCATGTTTCGGCTACTTTGTGGGATTAGTTTATGCAAATGAAGGGCGTGGTTTCGACTACTTTGTGGGAACGGTTTATGCAAATTTGATGGGCGTGGTTTCGACTACCTTTGTGGGAACGGTTTATGCAAATTTGACGGGCGTGTTTCGGCTACTTTGTGTGGGTGGTTTATGCAAATGAAGGGCGTGGTTTTGACTACTTTGTGGGAACGGTTTATGCAAATTTGATGGGCGTGGTTTTGACTACTTTGTGGGGGTGGTTCATGCAAATGAAGGGCGTGGTTTCGACTACTTTGTGGGAACGGTTTATGCAAATGAAGGGCGTGGTTTCGACTACTTTGTGGGAACGGTTTATGCAAATTTGACGGGCGTGTTTCGGCTACTTTGTGGGGGTGGTTCATGCAAATGAAGGGCGTGGTTTCGACTACTTTGTGGGAACGGTTCATGCAAATTTGACGGGCGTGGTTTCGACTACTTTGTGGGGGTGGTTCATGCAAATGAAGGGCGTGGTTTCGATCACTTTGTGGGGGTGGTTCATGCAAATGAAGGGTGTGGTTTCGATCACTTTGTGGGGGTGGTTCATGCAAATGAAGGGCGTGGTTTCGACTACTTTGTGGGAACGGTTTATGCAAATTTGATGGGCGTGGTTTCGACTACTTTGTGGGAACGGTTTATGCAAATTTGATGGGCGTGGTTTCGACTACTTTGTGGGGGTGGTTCATGCAAATGAAGGGCGTGGTTTCGGCTACTTTGTGGGAACGGTTTATGCAAATGAAGGGCGTGGTTTCGACTACTTTGTGGGAACGGTTTATGCAAATGAAGGGCGTGGTTTCGACTACTTTGTGGGAACGGTTTATGCAAATTTGACGGGCGTGTTTCGGCTACTTTGTGGGGGTGGTTCATGCAAATGAAGGGCGTGGTTTCGACTACTTTGTGGGAACGGTTTATGCAAATTTGACGGGCGTGTTTCGGCTACTTTGTGGGGGTGGTTCATGCAAATGAAGGGCGTGGTTTCGACTACTTTGTGGGAACGGTTTATGCAAATTTGACGGGCGTGTTTCGGCTACTTTGTGGGGGTGGTTCATGCAAATGAATGGCGTGGTTTCGACTACTTTGTGGGAACGGTTTATGCAAATTTGATGGGCGTGTTTCGGCTACTTTGTGGGGGTGGTTCATGCAAATGAAGGGCGTGGTTTCGATCACTTTGTGGGAACGGTTTATGCAAATTTGATGGGCGTGGTTTCGACTACTTTGTGGGGGTGGTTCATGCAAATGAAGGGCGTGGTTTCGACTACTTTGTGGGAACGGTTTATGCAAATTTGACGGGCGTGTTTCGGCTACTTTGTGGGGGTGGTTCATGCAAATGAAGGGCGTGGTTTGGACTACTTTGTGGGAACGGTTTATGCAAATTTGACGGGCGTGGTTTGGACTACTTTGTGGGGGTGGTTCATGCAAATGAAGGGCGTGGTTTCGACTACTTTGTGGGAACGGTTTATGCAAATTTGATGGGCGTGGTTTCGACTACTTTGTGGGAACGGTTTATGCAAATTTGATGGGCGTGGTTTCGACTACTTTGTGGGGGTGGTTCATGCAAATGAAGGGCGTGGTTTCGACTACTTTGTGGGAACGGTTTATGCAAATTTGACGGGCGTGTTTCGGCTACTTTGTGGGGGTGGTTTATGCAAATGAAGGGCGTGGTTTCGACTACTTTGTGGGAACGGTTTATGCAAATTGGTTCAGACTACTTTGTGGGAGTGGGTTATGCAAATTTGATGGGCGTGGTTTCGACTACTTTGTTTGGGTGGTTCATGCAAATGAAGAGCGTGGTTTCGACTACTTTGTGGGAACGGTTTATGCAAATTTGATGGGCGTGGTTTCGACTACTTTGTGGGGGTGGTTCATGCAAATGAAGGGCGTGGTTTCGACTACTTTGTGGGAACGGTTTATGCAAATTTGATGGGCGTGGTTTTGACTACTTTGTGGGGGTGGTTAATGCAAATGAAGGGGAGTGGTTCCGACTACTTTGTGGGTTAGGGTTATACAAATTTGATAGGCGTGGTTTCGACTACTTTGTGGGAGGGGTTTATGCAAATGAAGGGGAGTGGTTCTGACTACTTTGTGGGGGTGGTTTATGCAAATTAGTGGGCGTGGTTTCGACTACTTTGTGGGGGTGGTGCAAATGCATACCACGCCCCTTCATTTGAATAAACAACTCCCACAAATCAGCCGGGGGAAAAAAGGGGAGGCGGGGCTTAGGTTTGAAAGAGGCGGGTCTTACAAAAGGGGGGAAGGCGGGGCTTAGGTTTGACAGAGGCCTAAGTTAGCGAGAAAAGTCGTGAAAGTCACTTTGACGCGCGCCAACGCGCCAACGATAAAACATCACGGTCCGACGTTCGGATATGTCGGAGAGCTAGCCGAGACGAACGGTTCGGTGTCTCGGACGCACGCCTCCGACAGTCGTACAAAACGTCCTTCACTTTGGCTGTGTGCATGGGAGACCTCATAGACACATAGGCCCTCATTTATCAATTGAGTGTAAAATCTGCCCCAAATTCGAGTGTAGGTTTCGTAGTACACCCACGTCGAGTCGGCATTTACAAAGTGATCGCAGACAGCTGATCCTTCCTTAATTTCGTTCGGACGTTTATAAATGTGACGGCTGAAATCTATCTGGCACGCCCTATGAAATCAAGCCTCGCCCTCGTTTTTGCGACATGAACAACTGCAGTACGACCTTGGAAACCATAGTTTATGACGAAAAAAGTCACCCCCTCTCATACACACACAGACGCACGCACGCACACGCAACTTGCAAGTCCAACTGGTTTGTTGTAGCCTATCTTAAATAAATAAAGAACGAACACCTGTATGAATTAAATAAAGCTGTAGCTGTAGTACCCTGTCTGTTTCTCCTCTCGCCTCGCTTGCCTTGCTGCCCACACACACGCACACACATACGGGCCGTGGCCCAGTCAGTTTAGAGCTGGCCCAACTTTGAGCCTTAATTGTGCATGCAAATTTCTGGTTATTAAACCACAGCATGCAAGCCGCCTTTGTTTTAAAATGGTTCCCCAAACCGTTCACAGTTCACACTTCACTATCGGCCGGGGATGCGCCCCCCCCCCCCCATGCTAATTTGCCCAGTCAATCATTTGATCCGTGCTACGCGCCTGCCGTGTGTTGTTAGTTGTTGTAGCCTATATTCAATTATTAAAGTATTTATTCATTTAATATAGCCTTATTTAAGGTTTATCCTTAAAACGACGAGATGTAACTCGAGAAAGACATGGCTGTAGAATTGCACTATACTATAGCCTACCCGTTGGTTGGTAGACTTGACTATAGCAGCATGCACTCTCGATCCAGTTAACTTCCAGGAGGGGGGGGGGGGCACCGGCATGCGCTCATGCAAAACACTGTTTAAATGGCTTAAGCATCAAAACTTGCAACATTGTTTTAATTGCGCGATTTTAACTGCTTGTAAAGTTGGTAATCTCCTACCAATTTCATATGACACAAAGACACATCGTTGATGTATTCCTTTCCTTTTTTTTTCTTTTTTTCTTTACATTTAGCCCATATACATACCTATACAGTTTTATATAAACATTTTAGGAGTGAATACATATGTTTCGATGCCTGTGACAGCCTCTCAGCTGGTCAAACAATGCTGCTCCGCTGTTCTACGACAAAAAACAGGTGAGGACAAAGCGTACGACAGCTCCCGACCAGACGTGAGTTTTGTCTTGGCACAAGATCATTTTCAATCTTTGGCGCAAATCGTAAATGCCGAAAATTGCGGTAATTTCGGCGTACACCCATATTTTGGCGTACGCACGGTTGATACATGAGGGCCATAGACTCTAACAGCATCCAGGCTGAAAAAGTGAAACGAGACCGCGCCTCCTAGAAAGGTCGCCCGAGGACGTTCTATAGATCCACGCGTGCGTCTCCAGGAGCTCTACAACATATCCGAAAATCTGACCGGAAGGCCTCACCGTCGTGGCGTTCTAGTGAAGCAAAGGTTTTACGTTCACGTGCGCCTACGCCGACGATCGTAACTCTGTTCGGGATGGGCCGAACACCTCTGCGATCGCGGCGACGAGCCGATCGTCGTGATGGTCTGTGTTTTTTTCTGCAACCTCGGGAACCTCAAATCTGACCCGAGGCCTAGCGTTGCAGTGTAGTTCCCTTTATCGGACGCTTGTAAGAGTCCCACAAAGTCGAGACCAACTCCATTTTATTCGTCATGTCCTGAATATGGATATTCGGGGGTGTTGGGTATTTTAAAAAATATCCTTCACCCCATTTGTAAGGCATTTGGCCCAAAGGTCAGCGTGGCTGACCTTTGACCTTTGCAAACGTTGTGGAAAGCCCAGACCGGCTCCATTGGATTCGGCACACTCTAAATATGAAGAGTGTGCGAAGAATAGGGTTAGGGAACATGTTTTAAAGGTTTGTTTTGTGTATTTCACACTTCTGTGGAGAGGAGAGGAGAGGAGGGAGAGGAGAGGCAGTCTTTTGGCGGACCTTTGACCTTTGCAAACGTCGTGGAAAGCCCAGACCGGCGCCATTGGATTCGGCATGCTCTTAATATGAACAATATGTCTAGTGTGTGAAGAATAACATTAATGAACATGTTGTGTTTTGTGTTTGGTCTGTTCACTCAAAAAGAGAGGAGAGCAGAGGAGGGGAGAGGCAGAGGCCTCCATTCATCTCACTGCCCATGTAATATCTATATCTGGCCACAGAGTGGGTGTGGCGCTGTTCTGAATTTCACTCCCAAATTACTCTTCTTCTCCAGTTTCTCTGACTTCCTGTGTGTGTGTGTCAGAAGACAGCAACAGAGGCAACAGAGACACAGGAGGAACACACCCATGACTGCCAGTACCACCACTACAACCTACCCATGCCCCACCTGCACCGTTAAGGACATAAGTGGACGTCATCATTGGATTCGATGGACAACCATCAGCAAGTAAGTAAGTAAGTGTGTGTGTGTGTGTGTGTGTGTGTGTGTGTGTGTGTGTGTGTGTGTGTGTGTGTGTGTGTGTGTGTGTGTGTGTGTGTGTGTGTGTGTGTGTGTGTGTGTGTGTGTGTGTGTGTGTGTGTGTGTGTGTGTGTGTGTGTGTGTGTGTGTGTGTACTGTACGTCGTGATCAATCAATGCCCCCAGACGAATGTGTGTGTGTGTGTGTGTGTGTGTGTGTGAACCAGCTACACTGGCATTTAAACACATTCATATTGTAACTGTTGCCCCTATAGGTGATATAGTTTGCTTTATTCCTAAAAGGTCATAATTAAGTCACATTTACGTTTAAAACATTATTTCATGTATTTGTGTCAAGTTGTTGTAATACTTTTATTTTGAAGAGTCAAAGTCATGTTCCGTGTCGTTTGGTCTGCTCATGTAAATTGGGTACACAGGTTTTTTGTGTAAGCAATCAATCAAGCCACAAGCAGCTAGCAGCAGCAGGGTGCAGCAGCTCCCTTTGCACTGGTCACACAAAGAGACTAAGTTACAAGAGACTGTCATACAAGTCTTCAAATAAATCAGTTTCAAGGAAACCACTTGTGTCTGTCTGTCCTCGGAGGGAGTTACACATATAATATGTGTATGCTCAGTTAGCTTTTATAAACGTGAAAACAGACTGCGCTGCTGTCTAGTCATGTGCAAACCATTGTGATGTTGCATTACCTACGTTTACTGGTGACCCCCTGGAAATCCCCCAAGGGCACCAGGGGGTCCACGGACCCCTAATTGAGAAGCACTGGCATACATTCTAAGCATTTATGCTCAGTTAGCTTTTATAAATGTAACTTTAAACGTGAAAACAGACTGCGCTGCTGTCTAGTCTGTCTGTCTGTCTGTCTGTCTAAAATAGCAGACCTACAAGCTCGTAGCGCGGCACCGAGTGCCGTGCTACGAGCTTGTAGATCTGCTATTTTTGGGGGCCACTGGCTGTCTGTCTGTCTGTCTTGTCTGTCTAAAATAGCAGACCTACAAGCTCGTAGCGCGGCACTCGGTGCCGCGCTACGAGCTTGTAGATCTGCTATTTTTGGGGGCCACTGTCTGTCTGTCTGTCTGTCTGTCTGTCTCTGTCTAAAATAGCAGACCTACAAGCTTTTTCTTTTGTAGAACTTGACCTATGTTTCTTCTTCTTATTGGGGAGATGGAGGCAGATCCTGTGGAAATACGCGCAGCGTAGCAGCTGGAGGGGCTCTCACTTTTCCCCCCTTGTTTCTTTTTTGTTTGCTAACGTTTATCCGTTTGAAATCAGCAGCTTTCTAGTGAACGTGCTGGCGGTTTGAAAGCTGGAGACAGAATGACTTTTCATAGTATGATTCTGTGCAGGGGAATATACGTTGTTTCATGGCACAAAACACTGATCTCCACCATAGTCACCCTCCGTTGAGACGAAGCCCGTCATTTCATGTTGCTGCTTGAGGGTGACTCAGAGCACAAGGAATTTACAAGCACACTTCCTGATCGTTTTTTTTTTGTTTGTACCTTTTTAGTGTCACCGCTGCTTTTAAAAATGGCCACTGCTGTTAAACATGTGTAATATGTGCACATGCTCACAATGCGCACACAAATTACACACATGTTCAAACACAAGGCATGTTTGTCTCCAGCTTTCTAAATGTCCATCCTGACTGAAGCCCAAGAGTTCCTAATAATACCCAATCTCAGGGTCCCAAAAGAGCTACAATTCCTGGGTGGACGTTCTTCCTTACCTGTGGATCGAAACCTTGCTTCGACTACAGGGGCTTAATAATCTAGGATTGCAGATTTTAGGGAACTAAAATTGGCTAGTGTTAATGTTTCATTGTTGGAAATCCAACACGTACGAGCGGCGCACGTCTAGAAATAATATAGGTGGATGCAACTCATTTTTGTACATAAAAGTGCCATCTCTTTTTAAGTCTTCCAAGCGTTCTTTCCAAGTGAAATGCATCCTGGTACGTGGCGGGTCACTTCAGGCGGCTTGACCAGAGCATCCTGGTACGTGGCGGGTCACTTCAGGCGGCTTGACCAGAGCATCCTGGTACGTGGCGGGTCACTTCAGGCGGCTTGACCAGAGCATAGGATAAAGACGCACAACGTTCTTGTGTCACGGTAGTCTATCACAACATGTAGCCATGTGCCCCCATCAAGGCATGTTACCAAAAACGTGTTCAACATGCATGAACTTTTGTGTCTTTCATCACTTTTTTTTTTTTTTCAGATAGAAAATATATATATATATCAGACTGGTATCCATTCTGTCGCTTTGCAACGGAACTTTAAATGTTTTTGTAGGCATTGTTTTTTAAAAGCTCTGAGCCAAGCGGTCGGGTGACTATACGTGACAACGGGAAGGAGAAAGGCCAATCGGTTGGCTTGGAGATGGAGCTCGTCTCCAGAAGATTAAGGAAAAAACAAACAAAAAAAAACTTTACTGAATTACGTAGGTTAAAATGTAGTTGTATAGTATTGTTATTTCAATAGAATTGTCTTATTTTACCTCTCATTATTGTAAAGTAACATAGTAAATAATTATAAGGAAGACAACATATGTTTATTTTGTAAAGAAGTTACAGAATCCTATTGAACATAACCGTACTGTTTACCATTCCTCAACCATGACTTGATTCGCTGTCACTTTGTTGGAGGGTGTGATAGGGTAGCTTTGATAGGATAGTGACTGGTGTTCTGTTATCTCCAACGTCTCAGTATGTCCACGATGGACATATCATAGTAGAGCTATGATCTTAGCAGTATTGACTTCTGAAAATGTGACATTTTAATGGGAGAATAACAATGGGGGAAATCACCACAAAGTCACGCTAATACAGCAAGGATCAGGAGTCCATAAGGACACTAAAATGTAAGTCTAGGTCATTAATATAGCCAGCCTAACAGACTCAAGACTCAAGGTGCTGTGGCTGGACACTGGTTCAGAAGCGATGAAGATGAAACGTTCATCACAGAGTAGCCTTAGATATAGTGAAGGCGAACACAATAAGCTCAAAGTGGGTCTTGTTTTCCAAATGGTCATGAATTAAACTCACTTTCTTTTAATTAGTATTTTTTGAATGGGCTTTTTTGTAATAGAAAGCCTCTCAGTATTTAAATAAAGGTTACTGTCTGTCACACAACGCAAGACTTAATAGAGCAGACGAGATCCTGTTAGTGACTGTGCCAGTTCAAAACATTTTAATCTCATCCATTCACACATGTATTTTTACATAACTATTCTCCAGAAATGATATCTTGTGAATTTTTATCAATGATAAAAAAAAACATCAAATTGTTTCATATCAACTACAGCTAAATCGGGTTCTTCCAACACTTATATATCATCTTCGAGGAGCATTATAATGGATGGTTTATAAATTCATAACAACAGATGGGCCGTAGGGATCCATTAGTTGGCAGCAGCTATGTACACTGTAAAAGAAAAAAGCTGCTGTTTAAAAAGAATATTTTTTTATGATACCCCATTTGCATGAGTAAACTGGCTGAATGGCTGGAAGTGTTCACATGTCAGTGCATGATGGGGGAGCTGGTTTCATCATTATGTCTTGCTTAGGGCTGCAACACTTCCATGTCATCGATTACAAATATATATTAAGAATCAATCCCTATATTTGGGGCATGTCATTATTGGTGAAGTAAAAAAAAAAAAAAGTAACAAAGTATGTTTCACTATTTTTGCATGACACTGTTGTGCAACAAAGTAGAAAATGACACTTAAAGGATGCATTTAGACATTTTCAACCTATCTTCATATAAGTGGTACTCACTAATGCTTATTATAAAATTGCACCATTTTTGTCTACTCTGCCTGTGTCTCAGAGAAGGGCTGTGGACAGTTCAGAAACCCGCCAATCAGTGACATCATCAATGGGGAATCCAAGTTAATACAGTACAGTACAGTACAGTACAGTACAGTACAGTACAGTACAGTACAGCACCACTCACTTCAAACATATCATGAGCGTTAGTGAGGACCAATAATATAATATGTAGATAGGTTGAAAATGGGTGAAGTCGTCCTTTAAGTATTTAATTGACTTGTTGATGTGTAAAATTGATTTAAATGTCTATAACAAAAAATGCATTTTGATTAGCAAAGAGTAATCGCTAAGACTAAAGGATAGTTGCAGCCCTAGTCCTGTGTACTGTATATCTGCCTTCTGTAGCCAGTGGTGCGTAGCCTCCACAATGCTACCATGCTATCTAGCTATATCACACCCCTCAACATCTTTGCTGGTCTGCCTATCCCTTTGTACAGTCATGTAAAAAACAAAAAACATAGTAACTGTAAGACCGATGTGTGTACGTGTGTGTTTTTCTTTGTTTTTATTCAAGGGACGGGAGGTGTGTTTGAGGTGTGCATTGTTTGGGGGTGGGGGGGCTGGGGTTTGATCACTTTGTTATTTTCTCATAGTGTCATTTAGACCATGTTGAGTGTTTTGTGTATTTTCTGTGTAGTGGACTTCTTGCTGAGTCTGCGTCTAGCGCAGCCATAGTTTCATATTGATGTGTGTGTAGTACCTCTAATCCACCACAACTAGCAAAGTCCTTATTCTGCTAACGTGCATTTTAATAATATTTTTGTTTTGTTTTTTTCTTTCTTTTGTTTTTTTTACTAAAAGAGAAAGAAAGCTACACAATGTTATGTTCAGATTTTAATCACCTTTTATCCAAGTTCAAAAACACTGCTCTTTTTGTCTTATTGAAGTTGTATTATGTAGAGAAATAAATATGAGATAAAAAGCCAGCTGATATCAAAATTGCCAAACAAAAAGCTTTGGATGTAAACTTGAACTACAAAGGAACGCTTGGTTTTGACTGTGAGGTTGGTGAGAACGCTGCAGGGGGAGGAACGCTTATCTGTGTAACACTGGTGTGTGTTACAGTACCTAAAGCAGTGTTACACATCGCAGGGCCGGCGCTGGTACAGGTCAGGATAACATACAGCCAGGCACACTACAGTGTAAACCTGTTTACAATCCGTTTACAGAGGTACGTGTTTGGCCTTTTACCCAAACTGTTGTTTTTAATCTGGGATCCGTGTTTTATAAGACCTTACATGTGGCAAAAAAAACAAACAAACAAACACACACAGAGATAACTCGAATGCCAAAATCACTAACATGGTAAGAGAGATTGAATCGACATACTTTTAAAGCTGCTTTTTATGAAATGTCAACATCCACATAGTTGCTTCCAAGATGAGCCTGAGAGGCACATTCATTTTTTACTCTACTGTGGTAGTGTCTCTGTTATGACACTGTACAATATCACTCGTCACCTCCTCAATTAGTTTTACCTTCCATCTTGAGAAGCACTTTGTTATATAATGTTGATACCAGGCTAGTATCCAGTTACTATTTGAAATGGACTTGTTTTGCTTCTTCTCAGCTGGTCATTTTAGACTGGAGCAGATAGCGTTATCTCATATGGGTGAGACTACACCCATTTGGCCTTCCAGGAAGACCACATCCAACTGTGAAATGAATTGAAAAGGGTTTCAATGAAGGATTTACACTGGCCTGGACATACTAACACTATATGTAGTGACCTCATACAAAGATGGCTGTTAAGCCTCTGGATGTTGAAGAGGACTCGTAGGTTTTGAGCTATTCTGAACACAAACTGACAGTGCAACTTCTCTACTGTACTAAAAAATAAAGTAAAACTGATCCCCCCTCCCCAACTTTATTATTTTTGCAGTTATCTGTAAATTGCAGAAATTACCTCTTGAAGTTCTTACTACTACTCATAAAAAGAATTATGTCATCCTTGTCGTCTCAGCACTTTAAAATAATTTGTGTTCATAAGCAACAGGAAAAACATTATAGTAGCACACTTCCAAGTACATACAAAATACATCAAGTTAATGCCTTTTTCAATGGTCTGGCTGGAAAAGAAATACTCAGTGGATGAATTCTGTGTTGTTACTATGCCAATGTAATCTATCATGGGGAAGAGAGGAAAGGAAAAGCACAAATGAAAAAGAGAACACAGTTCTTCTGGTGTCTTCTATCATATCTACTGTATCTATCTATATCTATCTATCTATCTACCTATCTACCTATCTATCTATCTATCTAACCATGTCTCTTCTTGTTCTTCAACCTTTAGGGCCAAAATCCATTGAAATGTTTTAGTCCTGTCAGATGTATATCGTAAACTGTTCAATTACGAAATGGAAAATAAAATCTATTTTAAAGATCAACGCATTGTGACGTTTTTGTCCCATATACTGTATTCATGGTGTTTATTGATTCCATAGGAGGGGCTAGCACCCCTCAAAGCTGTATATAGGAGGGGCTAGCACCCCTCAAAGCTGTTTATAGGAGGGACTAGTGCCCCTTAAAGCTGTTTATAGGAGGGGCTAGCTCCCCTTAAAGCTGTTTATAGGAGGGACTAGTGCCCCTTAAAGCTGTATATAGGAGGGGCTAGCACCCCTCAAAGCTGTATATAGGAGGGGCTAGCTCCCCTTAAAGCTGTTTATAGGAGGGACTAGTGCCCCTTAAAGCTGTATATAGGAGGGGCTAGCTCCCCTTAATGCTGTTTATAGGAGGGGCTAGCACCCTCAAAGCTGTATATAGGAGGGGCTAGCACCCTCAAAGCTGTATATAGGAGGGGCTAGCTCCCCTTAAAGCTGTTTATAGGAGGGGCTAGTGCCCCTGAAAGCTGTTTATAGGAGGGGCTAGCTCCCCTCAAAGCTGTATACTGTTTATGCATGCCATGATTTTTTCCAATATCTCCTACTGTATTACTGTCTGGGGCCAAACCAATCACATCACTTTATAAACAAACACTGAAAATAATAGATACAAAAACAATGAAATGGCATCTACAAGCTCATAGCGCGCCACCGAGTGGCGCGCTACGAGCTTGTAGATCTGCTATTTAAAACCTTTGCTTCTTTAGAACGCCACAACGGTAAGGCCCTCCGGTCTGATTATCGGATATGTTATAGAGCTCCACGAGACGCACGTGTGGAACTGTAGTACGTCCTCGGGCGACCTTTCTAGTCGACATGGCGCGCGAACGTTCCACTACACCGAGTGGCGCGCTACGAGCTTGTAGATCTGCTACTTAAAACCTTTGCTTCTGTAGAACGCCACAACGGTAAGGCCTTCCGGTCTGATTATCGGATATGTTATAGAGCTCCCAGAGACGCACGCGTGGAACTGTAGTACGTCCTCGGGCGACCTTTCTAGTCGACATGGCACGCGCGAACGTTCCACTACACCGAGTGGCGCGCTACGAGCTTGTAGATCTGCTATTTAAAACCTTTGCTTCTGTAGAACGCCACAACGGTAAGGCCTTCCGGTCTGATTATCGGATATGTTATAGAGCTCCCAGAGACGCACGCGTGGAACTGTAGTACGTCCTCGGGCGACCTTTCTAGTCGACATGGCACGCGCGAACGTTCCACTACACCGAGTGGCGCGCTACGAGCTTGTAGATCTGCTATTTAAAACCTTTGCTTCTGTAGAACGCCACAACGGTAAGGCCTTCCGGTCTGATTATCGGATATGTTATAGAGCTCCCAGAGACGCACGCGTGGAACTGTAGTACGTCCTCGGGCGACCTTTCTAGTCGACATGGCGCGCGCGAACGTTCCACTACACCGAGTGGCGCGCTACGAGCTTGTAGGTCTGCTATTTTAGACAGACAGACAGACAGACAGACAGACAGACAAGACAGATTGTTAGACAGACAGACAGACAGACAGACAGACAGACAGACAGACAAGACAGATTGTTAGACAGACAGACAGACAGACAGACAGACAGACAGTGGCCCCCAAAAATAGCAGACCTACAAGCTCGTAGTGCGGCACCCGGTGCCGCGCTACGAGCTTGTAGGTCTGCTATTTTGCTAGGGGGAACAACATATTTTCAGATGGGGGTCGGAGGCCAATTACATATCATTTTTGGGGTCCTTGGCATGAAATATTGAGCACCACTAATACAGAAATCATAGGTATAGGTCAGAATTTAGAAGACATTTTTTTTATTTTGACGTCAGGCCTAAATGGGTTAAACTGTGAGTACATAAATGTGAAGAGATTATATCAATGAACCCTGAGGATGTACAGTAGGCTGTATACTTGTCCTTAATGTAGATGCAGTAATGCTCCTATCTGGTCACCAGAGGCCAGTCTATGGACGGATACTATCATGTTCTCCCTAGTACTATTCAGCATTGGTGTTATGTTAAGGGCCATTCTCACTGTGCACTTTAACTACAACTATAATATCTATAACAAGAGAGACTGTTTTCACGTTTAAAATGTCATTTATAAAAGCTGACTGAATACAATTGTTTAGAATCTATACCAGTGCTTCTCAATTCGGGGTCCGGTGACCCCCAGGGGCCATTGGGGGTTGTCCAGGGGGTCCCCAGTAAACGTAGGTAATGCAACATCACAATGGTTTGAACACGACTAGACAGCAGCGCAGTCTGTTTTCACATTTAAAGTGACATTTATAAAAGCTAACTGAGCATAAATGCTTAGAATGTATTATTTACAAACACACAACTTGTGTGTTTGTAATTGAATCAATCAAGTGACTCGCTGAGTGTCTGACCGACTGACTCTCTGTCTGTCTGTCAGTCGGAATGACCTTTGACCTGACCTGTCCTGTGGGGACCGTGTCTGCTCTCTGGGGAAATAAAGAACGGAGGTGACATCATGCAGTGTTGTGTTTTTGGCAGCAAACTCATTTCAGTCCCTTGAATAGTTTTCATTTAGTCACATTTTAGTCACCTGGAATGTTTGAGTGTTTTAGGTAATGCCTCTGTGTGTGTGTGGTGCTGTCATATTATATGTGTAACTCCCTCCGAGCACAGACAGACACAAGTGGTTTCCTTGAAAGTGATTTATTTGAAGACTTGTGGATCCTCCAAATTCACCGTGAAAACTATAAACAATACAATAAAACAAGCACGTTACAATTAACATAAATACGACATGACATGCACAGCATGTAGATGCAAACATTTTACCAAAGTAAAATACAGACATAAAACAAATACCTCGTTGGCTGCGTGCAAATAACAAAGAAGGGAATCTCTTCAGTCTTAGGTCCTTATAACCTTTCTTATGACAGTCTCTTGTAACTTAGTCTCTTTGTGTGACCAGTGCAAACGGAGCTGCTGCACCCTGCTGCTGCTAGCTGCTTGTGGCTTGATTAATTAATTGCTTACACAAAAAAACTATGAACTTCTTCATTAAACAATGAAACTATATCACCTATAGTGGCAACGGTTACAATATGAATGTGTTTAAATGCCAGTGTAGCTGGTTCACACACACACACACACACACACACACACACAATGCAGCAGGCATTGGACAACCTGACAGCCACCGACCTGGCAACCCTGAATGAGCCAATCAGCTGCCAGTCTCTGGTGTGTGTGTGTGTGAGAGAGAGAGTCCTCACAAGTACTGTTAAACAAACTCTACCCTAACGTCACTAAAAAGTACATTAAAACACTTTTTCCTTTCCAAAACAAACACAACGTACATTATGACAATATTTCACCCTTTGCATTGGTAAAATATACTTTTTAATTTTTTTCTTCCCTTCCTTCCAAAAAAACTAAAAGATAAAATTACCCAAAATCCATGTTTAAGAGTATTCCACGATGGTTCAGTGGTTCTGGCAGTTGCTGATGGTGTGAGAGGATGCTGGTTCGAGACAAGTCAAGATTCGTGACCTCGGACCAAGGACTAAGGATCCAGAATAAATAAATCAAAATAAATCACTCTTTACCTTTTGGTCAAGTAAATGTACTATTGGAATGTATTTTGGCGGACATAATCCAAGATAATCCACTGTCAATTTGTAACAGTCAGCAGTGCCAGTTGGTGCCACAGGGTGGTGCACTGCTCCCTTTTGTTTTGCTTTGTGTAGAAGATCTGACGTCAATTCCAGCTCTTGCTATAGATAGACATGACATGACATGATGTGTGTCAAACAATTGTCACACATGGATGGATGATTAGCCGTGTTTATTTATTTATTTCCGGGGGGAATGAATGAATGAATGAATGACTAACCCTGTAAAACCCGGATTAATTTCTACTTGCAAAAAAACGATTTCAACCTTACTACTACTTTTTACTACTAGGACTTATCAGAGGAAATCATGTAAAATACCTTTTAGTCAACAAGTCAAAAGTCAAGACAAGGACTAAGGACTAAGGATAAATCAATCCCGGCCCCTCCATAGGGCCGGGGGTCCGCGGAGGGGGTCCGCCGGGGGTCCGCGGAGGGGGTCCGCGGGGGTCCCCGGCCCTATCTCGGCCGTCCCTTGTCCGTTTCGGACGGGGGGAATCTCGTTCGAACCGGGCCGCCGTCCCGGACGCGCTCCCGGGGCTCTCGCGGTGGCAATAGTTGGAAATGACACGTCCACCAAGGGGAAACCTTGACCAGGCTATGGTGAGTATGCCAGTATGGCCACTATATGCGTGTACTATGTTGGCAGCAGTGCTCCGTTCACGTTTGTTTATTATATTAGTGCTGTCTACCGTTATACCTGGCTTAATATGGTCAATACTGACTCAGTCTAAAATATGCTTTGGCGGCCCCCCCCCCCCCCCCCCCCACCTCCTCTTGCTATAGACAGACATGACTTGACATGACATGACATGACATGATGTGTGTCAAACAATTGTCACACATGGATGGATGATTAGCCTTGTTTATTTATTTATTTCCGGGGGGAATGAATGAATGAATGAATGAATGAATGAATGAATGAATGAATGAATGAATGAATAAATGAATAAATGAATAAATAAATGGATGGATGGATGGATGGATGAATCATATATTCCCGGGGGCATTTCTCTCCAGGTGAGGACAATGCCATCCAGTCAACCAAATATGGATGTCAGACGATCAGGCATCATCTCGTATGTATTACTTCTACTACTACTACTACTACACACACCCAAACACGCAAATGAAGGGGCATGGTTCCGGCTACTTTGTGGGATTGGTTTATGCAAATGAAGGGGAGTGGTATGCAAATGAAGGGGCGTGGTATGCAAATGCAGGGGCGTGGTATGCAAATGAAGGGGAGTGGTATGCAAATGAAGGGGCATGGTTCCGGCTACTTTGTGGGATTATCTTATGCAAATGAAGGTGCGTGGTATGCAAATGAAGGGGCATGGTATGCAAATTAAGGGGCATGGTATGCAAATGAAGGGGAGTGGTATGCAAATGAAGGGCGTGTTTCGGCTACTTTGTGGGATTAGTTTATGCAAATTAAGGGGCGTGGTATGCAAATGAAGGGGCGTGGTATGCAAATGAAGGGGCATGGTATGCAAATGAAGGGGAGTGGTATGCAAATGAAGGGCGTGTGTCGGCTACTTTGTGGGATTCGTTTATGCAAATGAAGGTGCGTGGTATGCAAATGAAGGGGAGTGGTATGCAAATGAAGGGCATGTTTCGGCTACTTTGTGGTATTAGTTTATGCAAATGAAGGGGTGTGGTATGCAAATGAAGGGGTGTGGTATGCAAATGAAGGGGCGTGGTATGCAAATGAATAGGAGTGGTATGCAAATGAATGGGAGTGGTATGCAAATGAAGGTGCATGGTATGCAAATGAAGGGGCATGGTATGCAAATGAAGGGGAGTGGTATGCAAATGAAGGGGAGTGGTATGCAAATGAAGGGGAGTGGTATGCAAATGAAGGGCATGTTTCGGCTACTTTGTGGGATTAGTTTATGCAAATGAAGGGCGTGGTTTCGACTACTTTGTGGGAACGGTTTATGCAAATTTGATGGGCGTGGTTTCGACTACCTTTGTGGGAACGGTTTATGCAAATTTGACGGGCGTGTTTCGGCTACTTTGTGTGGGTGGTTTATGCAAATGAAGGGCGTGGTTTTGACTACTTTGTGGGAACGGTTTATGCAAATTTGATGGGCGTGGTTTTGACTACTTTGTGGGGGTGGTTCATGCAAATGAAGGGCGTGGTTTCGACTACTTTGTGGGAACGGTTTATGCAAATGAAGGGCGTGGTTTCGACTACTTTGTGGGAACGGTTTATGCAAATTTGACGGGCGTGTTTCGGCTACTTTGTGGGGGTGGTTCATGCAAATGAAGGGCGTGGTTTCGACTACTTTGTGGGAACGGTTCATGCAAATTTGACGGGCGTGGTTTCGACTACTTTGTGGGGGTGGTTCATGCAAATGAAGGGCGTGGTTTCGATCACTTTGTGGGGGTGGTTCATGCAAATGAAGGGTGTGGTTTCGATCACTTTGTGGGGGTGGTTCATGCAAATGAAGGGCGTGGTTTCGACTACTTTGTGGGAACGGTTTATGCAAATTTGATGGGCGTGGTTTCGACTACTTTGTGGGAACGGTTTATGCAAATTTGATGGGCGTGGTTTCGACTACTTTGTGGGGGTGGTTCATGCAAATGAAGGGCGTGGTTTCGGCTACTTTGTGGGAACGGTTTATGCAAATGAAGGGCGTGGTTTCGACTACTTTGTGGGAACGGTTTATGCAAATGAAGGGCGTGGTTTCGACTACTTTGTGGGAACGGTTTATGCAAATTTGACGGGCGTGTTTCGGCTACTTTGTGGGGGTGGTTCATGCAAATGAAGGGCGTGGTTTCGACTACTTTGTGGGAACGGTTTATGCAAATTTGACGGGCGTGTTTCGGCTACTTTGTGGGGGTGGTTCATGCAAATGAAGGGCGTGGTTTCGACTACTTTGTGGGAACGGTTTATGCAAATTTGACGGGCGTGTTTCGGCTACTTTGTGGGGGTGGTTCATGCAAATGAAGGGCGTGGTTTCGACTACTTTGTGGGAACGGTTTATGCAAATTTGATGGGCGTGTTTCGGCTACTTTGTGGGGGTGGTTCATGCAAATGAAGGGCGTGGTTTCGATCACTTTGTGGGAACGGTTTATGCAAATTTGATGGGCGTGGTTTCGACTACTTTGTGGGGGTGGTTCATGCAAATGAAGGGCGTGGTTTGGACTACTTTGTGGGAACGGTTTATGCAAATTTGACGGGCGTGTTTCGGCTACTTTGTGGGGGTGGTTCATGCAAATGAAGGGCGTGGTTTGGACTACTTTGTGGGAACGGTTTATGCAAATTTGACGGGCGTGGTTTGGACTACTTTGTGGGGGTGGTTCATGCAAATGAAGGGCGTGGTTTCGACTACTTTGTGGGAACGGTTTATGCAAATTTGATGGGCGTGGTTTCGACTACTTTGTGGGAACGGTTTATGCAAATTTGATGGGCGTGGTTTCGACTACTTTGTGGGGGTGGTTCATGCAAATGAAGGGCGTGGTTTCGACTACTTTGTGGGAACGGTTTATGCAAATTTGACGGGCGTGTTTCGGCTACTTTGTGGGGGTGGTTTATGCAAATGAAGGGCGTGGTTTCGACTACTTTGTGGGAACGGTTTATGCAAATTGGTTCAGACTACTTTGTGGGAGTGGGTTATGCAAATTTGATGGGCGTGGTTTCGACTACTTTGTTTGGGTGGTTCATGCAAATGAAGAGCGTGGTTTCGACTACTTTGTGGGAACGGTTTATGCAAATTTGATGGGCGTGGTTTCGACTACTTTGTGGGGGTGGTTCATGCAAATGAAGGGCGTGGTTTCGACTACTTTGTGGGAACGGTTTATGCAAATTTGATGGGCGTGGTTTTGACTACTTTGTGGGGGTGGTTAATGCAAATGAAGGGGAGTGGTTCCGACTACTTTGTGGGTTAGGGTTATACAAATTTGATAGGCGTGGTTTCGACTACTTTGTGGGAGGGGTTTATGCAAATGAAGGGGAGTGGTTCTGACTACTTTGTGGGGGTGGTTTATGCAAATTAGTGGGCGTGGTTTCGACTACTTTGTGGGGGTGGTGCAAATGCATACCACGCCCCTTCATTTGAATAAACAACTCCCACAAATCAGCCGGGGGAAAAAAGGGGAGGCGGGGCTTAGGTTTGAAAGAGGCGGGTCTTACAAAAGGGGGGAAGGCGGGGCTTAGGTTTGACAGAGGCCTAAGTTAGCGAGAAAAGTCGTGAAAGTCACTTTGACGCGCGCCAACGCGCCAACGATAAAACATCACGGTCCGACGTTCGGATATGTCGGAGAGCTAGCCGAGACGAACGGTTCGGTGTCTCGGACGCACGCCTCCGACAGTCGTACAAAACGTCCTTCACTTTGGCTGTGTGCATGGGAGACCTCATAGACACATAGGCCCTCATTTATCAATTGAGTGTAAAATCTGCCCCAAATTCGAGTGTAGGTTTCGTAGTACACCCACGTCGAGTCGGCATTTACAAAGTGATCGCAGACAGCTGATCCTTCCTTAATTTCGTTCGGACGTTTATAAATGTGACGGCTGAAATCTATCTGGCACGCCCTATGAAATCAAGCCTCGCCCTCGTTTTTGCGACATGAACAACTGCAGTACGACCTTGGAAACCATAGTTTATGACGAAAAAAGTCACCCCCTCTCATACACACACAGACGCACGCACGCACACGCAACTTGCAAGTCCAACTGGTTTGTTGTAGCCTATCTTAAATAAATAAAGAACGAACACCTGTATGAATTAAATAAAGCTGTAGCTGTAGTACCCTGTCTGTTTCTCCTCTCGCCTCGCTTGCCTTGCTGCCCACACACACGCACACACATACGGGCCGTGGCCCAGTCAGTTTAGAGCTGGCCCAACTTTGAGCCTTAATTGTGCATGCAAATTTCTGGTTATTAAACCACAGCATGCAAGCCGCCTTTGTTTTAAAATGGTTCCCCAAACCGTTCACAGTTCACACTTCACTATCGGCCGGGGATGCGCCCCCCCCCCCCCATGCTAATTTGCCCAGTCAATCATTTGATCCGTGCTACGCGCCTGCCGTGTGTTGTTAGTTGTTGTAGCCTATATTCAATTATTAAAGTATTTATTCATTTAATATAGCCTTATTTAAGGTTTATCCTTAAAACGACGAGATGTAACTCGAGAAAGACATGGCTGTAGAATTGCACTATACTATAGCCTACCCGTTGGTTGGTAGACTTGACTATAGCAGCATGCACTCTCGATCCAGTTAACTTCCAGGAGGGGGGGGGGGGCACCGGCATGCGCTCATGCAAAACACTGTTTAAATGGCTTAAGCATCAAAACTTGCAACATTGTTTTAATTGCGCGATTTTAACTGCTTGTAAAGTTGGTAATCTCCTACCAATTTCATATGACACAAAGACACATCGTTGATGTATTCCTTTCCTTTTTTTTTCTTTTTTTCTTTACATTTAGCCCATATACATACCTATACAGTTTTATATAAACATTTTAGGAGTGAATACATATGTTTCGATGCCTGTGACAGCCTCTCAGCTGGTCAAACAATGCTGCTCCGCTGTTCTACGACAAAAAACAGGTGAGGACAAAGCGTACGACAGCTCCCGACCAGACGTGAGTTTTGTCTTGGCACAAGATCATTTTCAATCTTTGGCGCAAATCGTAAATGCCGAAAATTGCGGTAATTTCGGCGTACACCCATATTTTGGCGTACGCACGGTTGATACATGAGGGCCATAGACTCTAACAGCATCCAGGCTGAAAAAGTGAAACGAGACCGCGCCTCCTAGAAAGGTCGCCCGAGGACGTTCTATAGATCCACGCGTGCGTCTCCAGGAGCTCTACAACATATCCGAAAATCTGACCGGAAGGCCTCACCGTCGTGGCGTTCTAGTGAAGCAAAGGTTTTACGTTCACGTGCGCCTACGCCGACGATCGTAACTCTGTTCGGGATGGGCCGAACACCTCTGCGATCGCGGCGACGAGCCGATCGTCGTGATGGTCTGTGTTTTTTTCTGCAACCTCGGGAACCTCAAATCTGACCCGAGGCCTAGCGTTGCAGTGTAGTTCCCTTTATCGGACGCTTGTAAGAGTCCCACAAAGTCGAGACCAACTCCATTTTATTCGTCATGTCCTGAATATGGATATTCGGGGGTGTTGGGTATTTAAAAAAATATCCTTCACCCCATTTGTAAGGCATTTGGCCCAAAGGTCAGCGTGGCTGACCTTTGACCTTTGCAAACGTTGTGGAAAGCCCAGACCGGCTCCATTGGATTCGGCACACTCTAAATATGAAGAGTGTGCGAAGAATAGGGTTAGGGAACATGTTTTAAAGGTTTGTTTTGTGTATTTCACACTTCTGTGGAGAGGAGAGGAGAGGAGGGAGAGGAGAGGCAGTCTTTTGGCGGACCTTTGACCTTTGCAAACGTCGTGGAAAGCCCAGACCGGCGCCATTGGATTCGGCATGCTCTTAATATGAACAATATGTCTAGTGTGTGAAGAATAACATTAATGAACATGTTGTGTTTTGTGTTTGGTCTGTTCACTCAAAAAGAGAGGAGAGCAGAGGAGGGGAGAGGCAGAGGCCTCCATTCATCTCACTGCCCATGTAATATCTATATCTGGCCACAGAGTGGGTGTGGCGCTGTTCTGAATTTCACTCCCAAATTACTCTTCTTCTCCAGTTTCTCTGACTTCCTGTGTGTGTGTGTCAGAAGACAGCAACAGAGGCAACAGAGACACAGGAGGAACACACCCATGACTGCCAGTACCACCACTACAACCTACCCATGCCCCACCTGCACCGTTAAGGACATAAGTGGACGTCATCATTGGATTCGATGGACAACCATCAGCAAGTAAGTAAGTAAGTGTGTGTGTGTGTGTGTGTGTGTGTGTGTGTGTGTGTGTGTGTGTGTGTGTGTGTGTGTGTGTGTGTGTGTGTGTGTGTGTGTGTGTGTGTGTGTGTGTGTGTGTGTGTGTGTGTGTGTGTGTGTGTGTGTGTACTGTACGTCGTGATCAATCAATGCCCCCAGACGAATGTGTGTGTGTGTGTGTGTGTGTGTGTGTGAACCAGCTACACTGGCATTTAAACACATTCATATTGTAACTGTTGCCCCTATAGGTGATATAGTTTGCTTTATTCCTAAAAGGTCATAATTAAGTCACATTTACGTTTAAAACATTATTTCATGTATTTGTGTCAAGTTGTTGTAATACTTTTATTTTGAAGAGTCAAAGTCATGTTCCGTGTCGTTTGGTCTGCTCATGTAAATTGGGTACACAGGTTTTTTGTGTAAGCAATCAATCAAGCCACAAGCAGCTAGCAGCAGCAGGGTGCAGCAGCTCCCTTTGCACTGGTCACACAAAGAGACTAAGTTACAAGAGACTGTCATACAAGTCTTCAAATAAATCAGTTTCAAGGAAACCACTTGTGTCTGTCTGTCCTCGGAGGGAGTTACACATATAATATGTGTATGCTCAGTTAGCTTTTATAAACGTGAAAACAGACTGCGCTGCTGTCTAGTCATGTGCAAACCATTGTGATGTTGCATTACCTACGTTTACTGGTGACCCCCTGGAAATCCCCCAAGGGCACCAGGGGGTCCACGGACCCCTAATTGAGAAGCACTGGCATACATTCTAAGCATTTATGCTCAGTTAGCTTTTATAAATGTAACTTTAAACGTGAAAACAGACTGCGCTGCTGTCTAGTCTGTCTGTCTGTCTGTCTGTCTAAAATAGCAGACCTACAAGCTCGTAGCGCGGCACCGAGTGCCGTGCTACGAGCTTGTAGATCTGCTATTTTTGGGGGCCACTGGCTGTCTGTCTGTCTGTCTTGTCTGTCTAAAATAGCAGACCTACAAGCTCGTAGCGCGGCACTCGGTGCCGCGCTACGAGCTTGTAGATCTGCTATTTTTGGGGGCCACTGTCTGTCTGTCTGTCTGTCTGTCTGTCTCTGTCTAAAATAGCAGACCTACAAGCTTTTTCTTTTGTACAACTTGACCTATGTTTCTTCTTCTTATTGGGGAGATGGAGGCAGATCCTGTGGAAATACGCGCAGCGTAGCAGCTGGAGGGGCTCTCACTTTTCCCCCCTTGTTTCTTTTTTGTTTGCTAACGTTTATCCGTTTGAAATCAGCAGCTTTCTAGTGAACGTGCTGGCGGTTTGAAAGCTGGAGACAGAATGACTTTTCATAGTATGATTCTGTGCAGGGGAATATACGTTGTTTCATGGCACAAAACACTGATCTCCACCATAGTCACCCTCCGTTGAGACGAAGCCCGTCATTTCATGTTGCTGCTTGAGGGTGACTCAGAGCACAAGGAATTTACAAGCACACTTCCTGATCGTTTTTTTTTTGTTTGTACCTTTTTAGTGTCACCGCTGCTTTTAAAAATGGCCACTGCTGTTAAACATGTGTAATATGTGCACATGCTCACAATGCGCACACAAATTACACACATGTTCAAACACAAGGCATGTTTGTCTCCAGCTTTCTAAATGTCCATCCTGACTGAAGCCCAAGAGTTCCTAATAATACCCAATCTCAGGGTCCCAAAAGAGCTACAATTCCTGGGTGGACGTTCTTCCTTACCTGTGGATCGAAACCTTGCTTCGACTACAGGGGCTTAATAATCTAGGATTGCAGATTTTAGGGAACTAAAATTGGCTAGTGTTAATGTTTCATTGTTGGAAATCCAACACGTACGAGCGGCGCACGTCTAGAAATAATATAGGTGGATGCAACTCATTTTTGTACATAAAAGTGCCATCTCTTTTTAAGTCTTCCAAGCGTTCTTTCCAAGTGAAATGCATCCTGGTACGTGGCGGGTCACTTCAGGCGGCTTGACCAGAGCATCCTGGTACGTGGCGGGTCACTTCAGGCGGCTTGACCAGAGCATCCTGGTACGTGGCGGGTCACTTCAGGCGGCTTGACCAGAGCATAGGATAAAGACGCACAACGTTCTTGTGTCACGGTAGTCTATCACAACATGTAGCCATGTGCCCCCATCAAGGCATGTTACCAAAAACGTGTTCAACATGCATGAACTTTTGTGTCTTTCATCACTTTTTTTTTTTTTTCAGATAGAAAATATATATATATATCAGACTGGTATCCATTCTGTCGCTTTGCAACGGAACTTTAAATGTTTTTGTAGGCATTGTTTTTTAAAAGCTCTGAGCCAAGCGGTCGGGTGACTATACGTGACAACGGGAAGGAGAAAGGCCAATCGGTTGGCTTGGAGATGGAGCTCGTCTCCAGAAGATTAAGGAAAAAACAAACAAAAAAAAACTTTACTGAATTACGTAGGTTAAAATGTAGTTGTATAGTATTGTTATTTCAATAGAATTGTCTTATTTTACCTCTCATTATTGTAAAGTAACATAGTAAATAATTATAAGGAAGACAACATATGTTTATTTTGTAAAGAAGTTACAGAATCCTATTGAACATAACCGTACTGTTTACCATTCCTCAACCATGACTTGATTCGCTGTCACTTTGTTGGAGGGTGTGATAGGGTAGCTTTGATAGGATAGTGACTGGTGTTCTGTTATCTCCAACGTCTCAGTATGTCCACGATGGACATATCATAGTAGAGCTATGATCTTAGCAGTATTGACTTCTGAAAATGTGACATTTTAATGGGAGAATAACAATGGGGGAAATCACCACAAAGTCACGCTAATACAGCAAGGATCAGGAGTCCATAAGGACACTAAAATGTAAGTCTAGGTCATTAATATAGCCAGCCTAACAGACTCAAGACTCAAGGTGCTGTGGCTGGACACTGGTTCAGAAGCGATGAAGATGAAACGTTCATCACAGAGTAGCCTTAGATATAGTGAAGGCGAACACAATAAGCTCAAAGTGGGTCTTGTTTTCCAAATGGTCATGAATTAAACTCACTTTCTTTTAATTAGTATTTTTTGAATGGGCTTTTTTGTAATAGAAAGCCTCTCAGTATTTAAATAAAGGTTACTGTCTGTCACACAACGCAAGACTTAATAGAGCAGACGAGATCCTGTTAGTGACTGTGCCAGTTCAAAACATTTTAATCTCATCCATTCACACATGTATTTTTACATAACTATTCTCCAGAAATGATATCTTGTGAATTTTTATCAATGATAAAAAAAAACATCAAATTGTTTCATATCAACTACAGCTAAATCGGGTTCTTCCAACACTTATATATCATCTTCGAGGAGCATTATAATGGATGGTTTATAAATTCATAACAACAGATGGGCCGTAGGGATCCATTAGTTGGCAGCAGCTATGTACACTGTAAAAGAAAAAAGCTGCTGTTTAAAAAGAATATATTTTTATGATACCCCATTTGCATGAGTAAACTGGCTGAATGGCTGGAAGTGTTCACATGTCAGTGCATGATGGGGGAGCTGGTTTCATCATTATGTCTTGCTTAGGGCTGCAACACTTCCATGTCATCGATTACAAATATATATTAAGAATCAATCCCTATATTTGGGGCATGTCATTATTGGTGAAGTAAAACAAAAAAAAAGTAACAAAGTATGTTTCACTATTTTTGCATGACACTGTTGTGCAACAAAGTAGAAAATGACACTTAAAGGATGCATTTAGACATTTTCAACCTATCTTCATATAAGTGGTACTCACTAATGCTTATTATAAAATTGCACCATTTTTGTCTACTCTGCCTGTGTCTCAGAGAAGGGCTGTGGACAGTTCAGAAACCCGCCAATCAGTGACATCATCAATGGGGAATCCAAGTTAATAGAAATGGCAGGCTTCATATTCCTGAATTATTTGCATGCTATAATGGAAGCCATTGTTCTTGCGTTAATAAAAAACAAAATAAAACATTTGTTGTTTGAAAGAAAAAGAGTACAGTACAGTACAGTACAGTACAGTACAGCACCACTCACTTCAAACATATCATGAGCGTTAGTGAGGACCAATTATAATATGTAGATAGGTTGAAAATGGGTGAAGTCGTCCTTTAAGTATTTAATTGACTTGTTGATGTGTAAAATTGATTTAAATGTCTATAACAAAAGATGCATTTTGATTAGCAAAGAGTAATCGCTAAGACTAAAGGATAGTTGCAGCCCTAGTCCTGTGTACTGTATATCTGCCTTCTGTAGCCAGTGGTGCATAGCCTCCACAATGCTACCATGCTATCTAGCTATATCACACCCCTCAACATCTTTGCTGGTCTGCCTATCCCTTTGTACAGTCATGTAAAAAACAAAAAACATAGTAACTGTAAGACCGATGTGTACATGTACGTGTGTGTTTTTCTTTGTTTTTATTCAAGGGACGGGAGGTGTGTTTGAGGTGTGCATTGTTTGGGGGTGGGGGGGCTGGGGTTTGATCACTTTGTTATTTTCTCATAGTGTCATTTAGACCATGTTGAGTGTTTTGTGTATTTTCTGTGTAGTGGACTTATTGCTGGGTCTGCGTCTAGCGCAGCCATAGTTTCATATTGATGTGTGTGTAGTACCTCTAATCCACCACAACTAGCAAAGTCCTTATTCTGCTAACGTGCATTTTAATAATATTTTTGTTTTGTTTTTTTCTTTCTTTTGTTTTTTACTAAAAGAGAAAGAAAGCTACACATGTTATGTTCAGATTTTAATCACCTTTTATCCAAGTTCAAAAACACTGCTCTTTTTGTCTTATTGAAGTTGTATTATGTAGAGAAATAAATATGAGATAAAAAGCCAGCTGATATCAAAATTGCCAAACAAAAAGCTTTGGATTGAAACTTGAACTACAAAGGAACGCTTGGTTTTGACTGTGAGGTTGGTGAGATGCTGCAGGGGGAGGAACGCTTATCTGTGTAACACTGGTGTGTGTTACAGTACCTAAAGCAGTGTTACACATCGCAGGGCCGGCGCTGGTACAGGTCAGGATAACATACAGCCAGGCACACTACAGTGGAAACCTGTTTACAATCCGTTTACAGAGGTACGTGTTTGGCCTTTTACCCAAACTGTTGTTTTTAATCTGGGATCCGTGTTTTATAAGACCTTACATGTGGCAAAAAAACAAACACACACAGAGATAACTCGAATGCCAAAATCACTAACATGGTAAGAGAGATTGAATCGACATACTTTTAAAGCTGCTTTTTATGAAATGTCAACATCCACATAGTTGCTTCCAAGATGAGCCTGAGAGGCACATTCATTGTTTACTCTACTGTGGTAGTGTCTCTGTTATGACACTGTACAATATCACTCGTCACCTCCTCAATTAGTTTTACCTTCCATCTTGAGAAGCACTTTGTTATATAATGTTAATACCAGGCTAGTATCCAGTTACTATTTGAAATGGACTTGTTTTGCTTCTTCTCAGCTGGTCATTTTAGACTGGAGCAGATAGCGTTATCTCATATGGGTGAGACTACACCCATTTGGCCTTCCAGGAAGACCACATCCAACTGTGAAATTAATTGAAAAGGGTTTCAATGAAGGATTTACACTGGCCTGGACATACTAACACTATATGTAGTGACCTCATACAAAGATGGCTGTTAAGCCTCTGGATGTTGAAGAGGACTCGTAGGTTTTGAGCTATTCTGAACACAAACTGACAGTGCAACTTCTCTACTGTACTAAAAAATAAAGTAAAACTGATCCCCCCCCTCCCCAACTTTATTATTTTTGCAGTTATCTGTAAATTGCAGAAGTTACCTCTTGAAGTTCTTACTACTACTCATAAAAAGAATTATGTCATCCTTGTCGTCTCAGCACTTTAAAATAATTTGTGTTCATAAGCAACAGGAAAAACATTATAGTAGCACACTTCCAAGTACATACAAAATACATCAAGTTAATGCCTTTTTCAATGGTCTGGCTGGAAAATAAATACTCAGTGGATGAATTCTGTGTTGTTACTATGCCAATGTAATCTATCATGGGGAAGAGAGGAAAGGAAAAGCACAAATGAAAAAGAGAACACAGTTCTTCTGGTGTCTTCTATCATATCTACTGTATCTATCTATATCTATCTACCTATCTATCTATCTATCTATCTATCTACCTATCTATCTATCTATCTATCTATCTATCTATCTATCTATCTATCTATCTATCTATCTATCTATCTATCTATCTATCTATCTATCTATCTATCTATCTATCTATCTATCTATCTATCTACCTATCTACCTATCTATCTATCTAACCATGTCTCTTCTTGTTCTTCAACCTTTAGGGCCAAAATCCATTGAAATGTTTTAGTCCTGTCAGATGTATATCGTAAACTGTTCAATTACGAAATGGAAAATAAAATCTATTTTAAAGATCAATGCGTTGTGACGTTTTTGTCCCATATACTGTATTCATGGTGTTTATTGATTCCATAGGAGGGGCTAGCACCCCTCAAAGCTGTATATAGGAGGGGCTAGCTCCCCTTAAAGCTGTTTATAGGAGGGGCTAGTGCCCCTAAAGCTGTTTATAGGAGGGGCTAGCTCCCCTCAAAGCTGTATATAGGAGGGGCTAGCACCCTCAAAGCTGTATATAGGAGGGGCTAGCACCCTCAAAGCTGTATATAGGAGGGGCTAGCTCCCCTTAAAGCTGTTTATAGGAGGGGCTAGTGCCCCTGAAAGCTGTTTATAGGAGGGGCTAGCTCCCCTAAAGCTGTTTATAGGAGGGGCTAGCTCCCCTCAAAGCTGTATACTGTTTATGCATGCCATGATTTTTTCCAATATCTCCTACTGTATTACTGTCTGGGGCCAAACCAATCACATCACTTTATAAACAAACACTGAAAATAATAGATAAAAAAACAATGAAATGGCATCTACAAGCTCATAGCGCGCCACCGAGTGGCGCGCTACGAGCTTGTAGATCTGCTATTTAAAACCTTTGCTTCTGTAGAACGCCACAACGGTAAGGCCCTCCGGTCTGATTATCGGATATGTTATAGAGCTCCCAGAGACGCACGCGTGGAACTGTAGTACGTCCTCGGGCGACCTTTCTAGTCGACATGGCACGCGCGAACGTTCCACTACACCGAGTGGCGCGCTACGAGCTTGTAGATCTGCTATTTAAAACCTTTGCTTCTGTAGAACGCCACAACGGTAAGGCCTTCCGGTCTGATTATCGGATATGTTATAGAGCTCCCAGAGACGCACGCGTGGAACTGTAGTACATCCTCGGGCGACCTTTCTAGTCGACATGGCACGCGCGAACGTTCCACTACACCGAGTGGCGCGCTACGAGCTTGTAGATCTGCTACTTAAAACCTTTGCTTCTGTAGAACGCCACAACGGTAAGGCCTTCCGGTCTGATTATCGGATATGTTATAGAGCTCCCAGAGACGCACGCGTGGAACTGTAGTACGTCCTCGGGCGACCTTTCTAGTCGACATGGCACGCGCGAACGTTCCACTACACCGAGTGGCGCGCTACGAGCTTGTAGATCTGCTATTTAAAACCTTTGCTTCTGTAGAACGCCACAACGGTAAGGCCTTCCGGTCTGATTATCGGATATGTTATAGAGCTCCCAGAGACGCACGCGTGGAACTGTAGTACGTCCTCGGGCGACCTTTCTAGTCGACATGGCGCGCGCAAACGTTCCACTACACCGAGTGGCGCGCTACGAGCTTGTAGGTCTGCTATTTTAGACAGACAGACAGACAGACAGACAAGACAGATTGTTAGACAGACAGACAGACAGACAGACAGACAGACAGACAGTGGCCCCCAAAAATAGCAGACCTACAAGCTCGTAGTGCGGCACCCGGTGCCGCGCTACGAGCTTGTAGGTCTGCTATTTTGCTAGGGGGAACAACATATTTTCAGATGGGGGTCGGAGGCCAATTACATATCATTTTTGGGGTCCTTGGCATGAAATATTGAGCACCACTAATACAGAAATCATAGGTATAGGTCAGAATTTAGAAGACATTTTTTTTATTTTGACGTCAGGCCTAAATGGGTTAAACTGTGAGTACATAAATGTGAAGAGATTATATCAATGAACCCTGAGGATGTACAGTAGGCTGTATACTTGTCCTTAATGTAGATGCAGTAATGCTCCTATCTGGTCACCAGAGGCCAGTCTATGGACGGATACTATCATGTTCTCCCTAGTACTATTCAGCATTGGTGTTATGTTAAGGGCCATTCTCACTGTGCACTTTAACTACAACTATAATATCTATAACAAGAGACTGTTTTCACGTTTAAAATGTCATTTATAAAAGCTGACTGAATACAATTGTTTAGAATCTATACCAGTGCTTCTCAATTCGGGGTCCGGTGACCCCCAGGGGCCATTGGGGGTTGTCCAGGGGGTCCCCAGTAAACGTAGGTAATGCAACATCACAATGGTTTGAACACGACTAGACAGCAGCGCAGTCTGTTTTCACATTTAAAGTGACATTTATAAAAGCTAACTGAGCATAAATGCTTAGAATGTATTATTTACAAACACACAACTTGTGTGTTTGTAAATGAATCAATCAAGTGACTCGCTGAGTGTCTGACCGACTGACTCTCTGTCTGTCTGTCAGTCGGAATGACCTTTGACCTGACCTGTCCTGTGGGGACCGTGTCTGCTCTCTGGGGAAATAAAGAACGGAGGTGACATCATGCAGTGTTGTGTTTTTGGCAGCAAACTCATTTCAGTCCCTTGAATAGTTTTCATTTAGTCACATTTTAGTCACCTGGAATGTTTGAGTGTTTTAGGTAATGCCTCTGTGTGTGTGTGGTGCTGTCATATTATATGTGTAACTCCCTCCGAGCACAGACAGACACAAGTGGTTTCCTTGAAAGTGATTTATTTGAAGACTTGTGGATCCTCCAAATTCACCGTGAAAACTATAAACAATACAATAAAACAAGCACGTTACAATTAACATAAATACGACATGACATGCACAGCATGTAGATGCAAACATTTTACCAAAGTAAAATACAGACATAAAACAAATACCTCGTTGGCTGCGTGCAAATAACAAAGAAGGGAATCTCTTCAGTCTTAGGTCCTTATAACCTTTCTTATGACAGTCTCTTGTAACTTAGTCTCTGTGTGTGACCAGTGCAAACGGAGCTGCTGCACCCTGCTGCTGCTAGCTGCTTGTGGCTTGATTAATTAATTGCTTACACAAAAAAATTATGAACTTCTTCATTAAACAATGAAACTATATCACCTATAGTGGCAACGGTTACAATATGAATGTGTTTAAATGCCAGTGTAGCTGGTTCACACACACACACACACACACAATGCAGCAGGCATTGGACAACCTGACAGCCACCGACCTGGCAACCCTGAATGAGCCAATCAGCTGCCAGTCTCTGGTGTGTGTGTGTGTGTGTGAGAGAGAGAGTCCTCACAAGTACTGTTAAACAAACTCTACCCTAACGTCAAAGTACATTAAAACACTTTTTCCTTTCCAAAACAAACACAACGTACATTATGACAATATTTCACCCTTTGCATTGGTAAAATATACTTTTTTATTTTTTTCTTCCCTTCCTTCCAAAAAAACTAAAAGATAAAATTACCCAAAATCCATGTTTAAGAGTATTCCACGATGGTTCAGTGGTTCTGGCAGTTGCTGATGGTGTGAGAGGATGCTGGTTCGAGACAAGTCAAGATTCGTGACCTCGGAACAAGGACTAAGGATCCAGAATAAATAAATCAAAATAAATCACTCTTTACCTTTTGGTCAAGTAAATGTACTATTGGAATGTATTTTGGCGGACATAATCCAAGATAATCCACTGTCAATTTGTAACAGTCAGCAGTGCCAGTTGGTGCCACAGGGTGGTGCACTGCTCCCTTTTGTTTTGCTTTGTGTAGAAGATCTGACGTCAATTCCAGCTCTTGCTATAGATAGACATGACATGACATGATGTGTGTCAAACAATTGTCACACATGGATGGATGATTAGCCGTGTTTATTTATTTATTTCCGGGGGGAATGAATGAATGAATGAATGACTAACCCTGTAAAACCCGGATTAATTTCTACTTGCAAAAAAACGATTTCAACCTTACTACTACTTTTTACTACTAGGACTTATCAGAGGAAATCATGTAAAATACCTTTTAGTCAACAAGTCAAAAGTCAAGACAAGGACTAAGGACTAAGGATAAATCAATCCCGGCCCCTCCATAGGGCCGGGGGTCCGCGGAGGGGGTCCGCCGGGGGTCCGCGGAGGGGGTCCGCGGGGGTCGCCGGCCCTATCTCGGCCGTCCCTTGTCCGTTTCGGACGGGGGGAATCTCGTTCGAACCGGGCCGCCGTCCCGGACGCGCTCCCGGGGCTCTCGCGGTGGCAATAGTTGGAAATGACACGTCCACCAAGGGGAAACCTTGACCAGGCTATGGTGAGTATGCCAGTATGGCCACTATATGCGTGTACTATGTTGGCAGCAGTGCTCCGTTCACGTTTGTTTATTATATTAGTGCTGTCTACCGTTATACCTGGCTTAATATGGTCAATACTGACTCAGTCTAAAATATGCTTTGGCGCCCCCCCCCCCCCCCCCCCACCTCCTCTTGCTATAGACAGACATGACTTGACATGACATGACATGACATGATGTGTGTCAAACAATTGTCACACATGGATGGATGATTAGCCTTGTTTATTTATTTATTTCCGGGGGGAATGAATGAATGAATGAATGAATGAATGAATGAATGAATGAATGAATGGATGGATGGATGGATGGATGGATGGATGGATGAATCATATATTCCCGGGGGCATTTCTCTCCAGGTGAGGACAATGCCATCCAGTCAACCAAATATGGATGTCAGACGATCAGGCATCATCTCGTATGTATTACTTCTACTACTACTACTACTACTACACACACCCAAACACGCAAATGAAGGGGCATGGTTCCGGCTACTTTGTGGGATTATCTTATGCAAATGAAGGTGCGTGGTATGCAAATGAAGGGGCATGGTATGCAAATTAAGGGGCATGGTATGCAAATGAAGGGGAGTGGTATGCAAATGAAGGGCGTGTTTCGGCTACTTTGTGGGATTAGTTTATGCAAATTAAGGGGCGTGGTATGCAAATGAAGGGGCGTGGTATGCAAATGAAGGGGCATGGTATGCAAATGAAGGGGAGTGGTATGCAAATGAAGGGCGTGTGTCGGCTACTTTGTGGGATTCGTTTATGCAAATGAAGGTGCGTGGTATGCAAATGAAGGGGAGTGGTATGCAAATGAAGGACATGTTTCGGCTACTTTGTGGTATTAGTTTATGCAAATGAAGGGGTGTGGTATGCAAATGAAGGGGTGTGGTATGCAAATGAAGGGGCGTGGTATGCAAATGAATAGGAGTGGTATGCAAATGAATGGGAGTGGTATGCAAATGAAGGTGCATGGTATGCAAATGAAGGGGCATGGTATGCAAATGAAGGGGAGTGGTATGCAAATGAAGGGGAGTGGTATGCAAATGAAGGGGAGTGGTATGCAAATGAAGGGGAGTGGTATGCAAATGAAGGGCATGTTTCGGCTACTTTGTGGGATTAGTTTATGCAAATGAAGGGCGTGGTTTCGACTACTTTGTGGGAACGGTTTATGCAAATTTGATGGGCGTGGTTTCGACTACCTTTGTGGGAACGGTTTATGCAAATTTGACGGGCGTGTTTCGACTACTTTGTGTGGGTGGTTTATGCAAATGAAGGGCGTGGTTTTGACTACTTTGTGGGAACGGTTTATGCAAATTTGATGGGCGTGGTTTTGACTACTTTGTGGGGGTGGTTCATGCAAATGAAGGGCGTGGTTTCGACTACTTTGTGGGAACGGTTTATGCAAATTTGATGGGCGTGGTTTCGACTACTTTGTGGGAACGGTTTATGCAAATTTGATGGGCGTGGTTTCGACTACTTTGTGGGGGTGGTTCATGCAAATGAAGGGCGTGGTTTCGGCTACTTTGTGGGAACGGTTTATGCAAATGAAGGGCGTGGTTTCGACTACTTTGTGGGAACGGTTTATGCAAATTTGACGGGCGTGTTTCGGCTACTTTGTGGGGGTGGTTCATGCAAATGAAGGGCGTGGTTTCGACTACTTTGTGGGAACGGTTCATGCAAATTTGACGGGCGTGTTTCGGCTACTTTGTGGGGGTGGTTCATGCAAATGAAGGGCGTGGTTTCGACTACTTTGTGGGAACGGTTTATGCAAATTTGACGGGCGTGTTTCGGCTACTTTGTGGGGGTGGTTCATGCAAATGAAGGGCGTGGTTTCGACTACTTTGTGGGAACGGTTTATGCAAATTTGACGGGCGTGGTTTCGACTACTTTGTGGGGGTGGTTCATGCAAATGAAGGGCGTGGTTTCGATCACTTTGTGGGGGTGGTTCATGCAAATGAAGGGCGTGGTTTCGATCACTTTGTGGGGGTGGTTCATGCAAATGAAGGGCGTGGTTTCGACTACTTTGTGGGAACGGTTTATGCAAATTTGACGGGCGTGTTTCGGCTACTTTGTGGGGGTGGTTCATGCAAATGAAGGGCGTGGTTTCGACTACTTTGTGGGAACGGTTTATGCAAATTTGACGGGCGTGTTTCGGCTACTTTGTGGGAACGGTTCATGCAAATGAAGGGCGTGGTTTCGACTACTTTGTGGGAACGGTTTATGCAAATTTGATGGGCGTGGTTTCGACTACTTTGTGGGGGTGGTTCATGCAAATGAAGGGCGTGGTTTCGGCTACTTTGTGGGAACGGTTAATGCAAATTTGACGGGCGTGGTTTCGACTACTTTGTGGGGGTGGTTCATGCAAATGAAGGGCGTGGTTTCGATCACTTTGTGGGAACGGTTTATGCAAATTTGACGGGCGTGTTTCGGCTACTTTGTGGGAACGGTTCATGCAAATGAAGGGCGTGGTTTCGACTACTTTGTGGGAACGGTTTATGCAAATTTGATGGGCGTGGTTTCGACTACTTTGTGGGGGTGGTTCATGCAAATGAAGGGCGTGGTTTCGGCTACTTTGTGGGAACGGTTAATGCAAATTTGACGGGCGTGGTTTCGACTACTTTGTGGGGGTGGTTCATGCAAATGAAGGGCGTGGTTTCGATCACTTTGTGGGAACGGTTTATGCAAATTTGACGGGCGTGTTTCGGCTACTTTGTGGGGGTGGTTCATGCAAATGAAGGGCGTGGTTTCGACTACTTTGTGGGAACGGTTTATGCAAATTTGACGGGCGTGTTTCGGCTACTTTGTGGGGGTGGTTCATGCAAATGAAGGGCGTGGTTTCGACTACTTTGTGGGAACGGTTTATGCAAATTTGACGGGCGTGGTTTCGACTACTTTGTGGGGGTGGTTCATGCAAATGAAGGGCGTGGTTTCGATCACTTTGTGGGGGTGGTTCATGCAAATGAAGGGCGTGGTTTCGATCACTTTGTGGGGGTGGTTCATGCAAATGAAGGGCGTGGTTTCGACTACTTTGTGGGAACGGTTTATGCAAATTTGACGGGCGTGTTTCGGCTACTTTGTGGGGGTGGTTCATGCAAATGAAGGGCGTGGTTACGACTACTTTGTGGGAACGGTTTATGCAAATTTGATGGGCGTGGTTTCGACTACTTTGTGGGGGTGGTTCATGCAAATGAAGGGCGTGGTTTCGGCTACTTTGTGGGAACGGTTAATGCAAATTTGACGGGCGTGGTTTCGACTACTTTGTGGGGGTGGTTCATGCAAATGAAGGGCGTGGTTTCGATCACTTTGTGGGAACGGTTTATGCAAATTTGATGGGCGTGGTTTCGACTACTTTGTGGGGGTGGTTCATGCAAATGAAGGGCGTGGTTTCGACTACTTTGTGGGAACGGTTTATGCAAATTTGACGGGCGTGTTTCGGCTACTTTGTGGGGGTGGTTCATGCAAATGAAGGGCGTGGTTTCGACTACTTTGTGGGAACGGTTTATGCAAATTTGACGGGCGTGGTTTGGACTACTTTGTGGGGGTGGTTCATGCAAATGAAGGGCGTGGTTTCGACTACTTTGTGGGAACGGTTTATGCAAATTTGATGGGCGTGGTTTCGACTACTTTGTGGGAACGGTTTATGCAAATTTGATGGGCGTGGTTTCGACTACTTTGTGGGGGTGGTTCATGCAAATGAAGGGCGTGGTTTCGACTACTTTGTGGGAACGGTTTATGCAAATTTGACGGGCGTGGTTTGGACTACTTTGTGGGGGTGGTTCATGCAAATGAAGGGCGTGGTTTCGACTACTTTGTGGGAACGGTTTATGCAAATTTGATGGGCGTGGTTTCGACTACTTTGTGGGAACGGTTTATGCAAATTTGATGGGCGTGGTTTCGGCTACTTTGTGGGGGTGGTTCATGCAAATGAAGGGCGTGGTTTGGACTACTTTGTGGGAACGGTTTATGCAAATTTGACGGGCGTGGTTTGGACTACTTTGTGGGGGTGGTTCATGCAAATGAAGGGCGTGGTTTCGACTACTTTGTGGGAACGGTTTATGCAAATTTGATGGGCGTGGTTTCGACTACTTTGTGGGAACGGTTTATGCAAATTTGATGGGCGTGGTTTCGACTACTTTGTGGGGGTGGTTCATGCAAATGAAGGGCGTGGTTTCGACTACTTTGTGGGAACGGTTTATGCAAATTTGACGGGCGTGTTTCGGCTACTTTGTGGGGGTGGTTTATGCAAATGAAGGGTGTGGTTTCGACTACTTTGTGGGAACGGTTTATGCAAATTGGTTCAGACTACTTTGTGGGAGTGGGTTATGCAAATTTGATGGGCGTGGTTTCGACTACTTTGTTTGGGTGGTTCATGCAAATGAAGAGCGTGGTTTCGACTACTTTGTGGGAACGGTTTATGCAAATTTGACGGGCGTGGTTTCGACTACTTTGTGGGGGTGGTTCATGCAAATGAAGGGCGTGGTTTCGACTACTTTGTGGGAACGGTTTATGCAAATTTGATGGGCGTGGTTTTGACTACTTTGTGGGGGTGGTTAATGCAAATGAAGGGGAGTGGTTCCGACTACTTTGTGGGTTAGGGTTATACAAATTTGATAGGCGTGGTTTCGACTACTTTGTGGGAGGGGTTTATGCAAATGAAGGGGAGTGGTTCTGACTACTTTGTGGGGGTGGTTTATGCAAATTAGTGGGCGTGGTTTCGACTACTTTGTGGGGGTGGTGCAAATGCATACCACGCCCCTTCATTTGAATAAACAACTCCCACAAATCAGCCGGGGGAAAAAAGGGGAGGCGGGGCTTAGGTTTGAAAGAGGCGGGTCTTACAAAAGGGGGGAAGGCGGGGCTTAGGTTTGACAGAGGCCTAAGTTAGCGAGAAAAGTCGTGAAAGTCACTTTGACGCGCGACAACGCGCCAACGATAAAACATCACGGTCCGACGTTCGGATATGTCGGAGAGCTAGCCGAGACGAACGGTTCGGTGTCTCGGATGCACGCCTCCGACAGTCGTACAAAACGTCCTTCACTTTGGCTGTGTGCATGGGAGACCTCATAGACACATAGGCCCTCATTTATCAATTGAGTGTAAAATCTGCCCCAAATTCGAGTGTAGGTTTCGTAGTACACCCACGTCGAGTCGGCATTTACAAAGTGATCGCAGACAGCTGATCCTTCCTTAATTTCGTTCGGACGTTTATAAATGTGACGGCTGAAATCTATCTGGCACGCCCTATGAAATCAAGCCTCGCCCTCGTTTTTGCGACATGAACAACTGCAGTACGACCTTGGAAACCATAGTTTATGACGAAAAAAGTCACCCCCTCTCATACACACACAGACGCACGCACGCACACGCAACTTGCAAGTCCAACTGGTTTGTTGTAGCCTATCTTAAATAAATAAAGAACGAACACCTGTATGAATTAAATAAAGCTGTAGCTGTAGTACCCTGTCTGTTTCTCCTCTCGCCTCGCTTGCCTTGCTGCCCACACACACGCACACACATACGGGCCGTGGCCCAGTCAGTTTAGAGCTGGCCCAACTTTGAGCCTTAATTGTGCATGCAAATTTCTGGTTATTAAACCACAGCATGCAAGCCGCCTTTGTTTTAAAATGGTTCCCCAAACCGTTCACAGTTCACAGTTCACTATCGGCCGGGGATGCGCCCCCCCCCCCCCCCCCCCCCCCATGCTAATTTGCCCAGTCAATCATTTGATCCGTGCTACGCGCCTGCCGTGTGTTGTTAGTTGTTGTAGCCTATATTAAATTATTAAAGTATTTATTCATTTAATATAGCCTTATTTAAGGTTTATCCTTAAAACGACGAGATGTAACTCGAGAAAGACATGGCTGTAGAATTGCACTATACTATAGCCTACCCGTTGGTTGGTAGACTTGACTATAGCAGCATGCACTCTCGATCCAGTTAACTATTCCAGGAGGGGGGGGGGGGCACCGGCATGCGCTCATGCAAAACACTGTTTAAATGGCTTAAGCATCAAAACTTGCAACATTGTTTTAATTGCGCGATTTTAACTGCTTGTAAAGTTGGTAATCTCCTACCAATTTCATATGACACAAAGACACATCGTTGATGTATTCCTTTCCTTTTTTTTTCTTTTTTTCTTTACATTTAGCCCATATACATACCTATACAGTTTTATATAAACATTTTAGGAGTGAATACATATGTTTCGATGCCTGTGACAGCCTCTCAGCTGGTCAAACAATGCTGCTCCGCTGTTCTACGACAAAAAACAGGTGAGGAAAAAAGCGTACGACAGCTCCCGACCAGACGTGAGTTTTGTCTTGGCACAAGATCATTTTCAATCTTTGGCGCAAATCGTAAATGCCGAAAATTGCGGTAATTTCGGCGTACACCCATATTTTGGCGTACGCACGGTTGATACATGAGGGCCATAGACTCTAACAGCATCCAGGCTGAAAAAGTGAAACGAGACCGCGCCTCCTAGAAAGGTCGCCCGAGGACGTTCTATAGATCCACGCGTGCGTCTCCAGGAGCTCTACAACATATCCGAAAATCTGACCGGAAGGCCTCACCGTCGTGGCGTTCTAGTGAAGCAAAGGTTTTACGTTCACGTGCGCCTACGCCGACGATCGTAACTCTGTTCGGGATGGGCCGAACACCTCTGCGATCGCGGCGACGAGCCGATCGTCGTGATGGTCTGTGTTTTTTTCTGCAACCTCGGGAACCTCAAATCTGACCCGAGGCCTAGCGTTGCAGTGTAGTTCCCTTTATCGGACGCTTGTAAGAGTCCCACAAAGTCGAGACCAACTCCATTTTATTCGTCATGTCCTGAATATGGATATTCGGGGGTGTTGGGTATTTTAAAAAATATCCTTCACCCCATTTGTAAGGCATTTGGCCCAAAGGTCAGCGTGGCTGACCTTTGACCTTTGCAAACGTTGTGGAAAGCCCAGACCGGCTCCATTGGATTCGGCACACTCTAAATATGAAGAGTGTGCGAAGAATAGGGTTAGGGAACATGTTTTAAAGGTTTGTTTTGTGTATTTCACACTTCTGTGGAGAGGAGAGGAGAGGAGGGAGAGGAGAGGCAGTCTTTTGGCGGACCTTTGACCTTTGCAAACGTCGTGGAAAGCCCAGACCGGCGCCATTGGATTCGGCATGCTCTTAATATGAACAATATGTCTAGTGTGTGAAGAATAACATTAATGAACATGTTGTGTTTTGTGTTTGGTCTGTTCACTCAAAAAGAGAGGAGAGCAGAGGAGGGGAGAGGCAGAGGCCTCCATTCATCTCACTGCCCATGTAATATCTATATCTGGCCACAGAGTGGGTGTGGCGCTGTTCTGAATTTCACTCCCAAATTACTCTTCTTCTCCAGTTTCTCTGACTTCCTGTGTGTGTGTGTCAGAAGACAGCAACAGAGGCAACAGAGACACAGGAGGAACACACCCATGACTGCCAGTACCACCACTACAACCTACCCATGCCCCACCTGCACCGTTAAGGACATAAGTGGACGTCATCATTGGATTCGATGGACAACCATCAGCAAGTAAGTAAGTAAGTGTGTGTGTGTGTGTGTGTGTGTGTGTGTGTGTGTGTGTGTGTGTGTGTGTGTGTGTGTGTGTGTGTGTGTGTGTGTGTGTGTGTGTGTGTGTGTGTGTGTGTGTGTGTGTGTGTGTGTGTGTGTGTGTGTACTGTACGTCGTGATCAATCAATGCCCCCAGACGAATGTGTGTGTGTGTGTGTGTGTGTGTGAACCAGCTACACTGGCATTTAAACACATTCATATTGTAACTGTTGCCCCTATAGGTGATATAGTTTGCTTTATTCCTAAAAGGTCATAATTAAGTCACATTTACGTTTAAAACATTATTTCATGTATTTGTGTCAAGTTGTTGTAATACTTTTATTTTGAAGAGTCAAAGTCATGTTCCGTGTCGTTTGGTCTGCTCATGTAAATTGGGTACACAGGTTTTTTGTGTAAGCAATCAAGCCACAAGCAGCTAGCAGCAGCAGGGTGCAGCAGCTCCCTTTGCACTGGTCACACAAAGAGACTAAGTTACAAGAGACTGTCATACAAGTCTTCAAATAAATCAGTTTCAAGGAAACCACTTGTGTCTGTCTGTCCTCGGAGGGAGTTACACATATAATATGTGTATGCTCAGTTAGCTTTTATAAACGTGAAAACAGACTGCGCTGCTGTCTAGTCATGTGCAAACCATTGTGATGTTGCATTACCTACGTTTACTGGTGACCCCCTGGAAATCCCCCAAGGGCACCAGGGGGTCCACGGACCCCTAATTGAGAAGCACTGGCATACATTCTAAGCATTTATGCTCAGTTAGCTTTTATAAATGTAACTTTAAACGTGAAAACAGACTGCGCTGCTGTCTAGTCTGTCTGTCTGTCTGTCTAAAATAGCAGACCTACAAGCTCGTAGCGCGGCACCGAGTGCCGTGCTACGAGCTTGTAGATCTGCTATTTTTGGGGGCCACTGGCTGTCTGTCTGTCTGTCTTGTCTGTCTAAAATAGCAGACCTACAAGCTCGTAGCGCGGCACTCGGTGCCGCGCTACGAGCTTGTAGATCTGCTATTTTTGGGGGCCACTGGCTGTCTGTCTGTCTGTCTGTCTGTCTAAAATAGCAGACCTACAAGCTTTTTCTTTTGTACAACTTGACCTATGTTTCTTCTTCTTATTGGGGAGATGGAGGCAGATCCTGTGGAAATACGCGCAGCGTAGCAGCTGGAGGGGCTCTCACTTTTCCCCCCTTGTTTCTTTTTTGTTTGCTAACGTTTATCCGTTTGAAATCAGCAGCTTTCTAGTGAACGTGCTGGCGGTTTGAAAGCTGGAGACAGAATGACTTTTCATAGTATGATTCTGTGCAATCAGGGGAATATACGTTGTTTCATGGCACAAAACACTGATCTCCACCATAGTCACCCTCCGTTGAGACGAAGCCCGTCATTTCATGTTGCTGCTTGAGGGTGACTCAGAGCACAAGGAATTTACAAGCACACTTCCTGATCGTTTTTTTTTTGTTTGTACCTTTTTAGTGTCACCGCTGCTTTTAAAAATGGCCACTGCTGTTAAACATGTGTAATATGTGCACATGCTCACAATGCGCACACAAATTACACACATGTTCAAACACAAGGCATGTTTGTCTCCAGCTTTCTAAATGTCCATCCTGACTGAAGCCCAAGAGTTCCTAATAATACCCAATCTCAGGGTCCCAAAAGAGCTACAATTCCTGGGTGGACGTTCTTCCTTACCTGTGGAAACCTTGCTTCGACTACAGGGGCTTAATAATCTAGGATTGCAGATTTTAGGGAACTAAAATTGGCTAGTGTTAATGTTTCATTGTTGGAAATCCAACGCGTACGAGCGGCGCACGTCTAGAAATAATATAGGTGGATGCAACTCATTTTTGTACATAAAAGTGCCATCTCTTTTTAAGTCTTCCAAGCGTTCTTTCCAAGTGAAATGCATCCTGGTACGTGGCGGGTCACTTCAGGCGGCTTGACCAGAGCATCCTGGTACGTGGCGGGTCACTTCAGGCGGCTTGACCAGAGCATAGGATAAAGACGCACAACGTTCTTGTGTCACGGTAGTCTATCACAACATGTAGCCATGTGCCCCCATCAAGGCATGTTACCAAAAACGTGTTCAACATGCATGAACTTTTGTGTCTTTCATCACTTTTTTTTTTTTTTTCAGATAGAAAATATATATATATATCAGACTGGTATCCATTCTGTCGCTTTGCAACGGAACTTTAAATGTTTTTGTAGGCATTGTTTTTTAAAAGCTCTGAGCCAAGCGGTCGGGTGACTATACGTGAAAACGGGAAGGAGAAAGGCCAATCGGTTGGCTTGGAGATGGAGCTCGTCTCCAGAAGATTAAGGAAAAAACAAACAAAAAAAACTTTACTGAATTACGTAGGTTAAAATGTAGTTGTATAGTATTGTTATTTCAATAGAATTGTCTTATTTTACCTCTCATTATTGTAAAGTAACATAGTAAATAATTATAAGGAAGACAACATATGTTTATTTTGTAAAGAAGTTACAGAATCCTATTGAACATAACCGTACTGTTTACCATTCCTCAACCATGACTTGATTCGCTGTCACTTTGTTGGAGGGTGTGATAGGGTAGCTTTGATAGGATAGTGACTGGTGTTCTGTTATCTCCAACGTCTCAGTATGTCCACGATGGACATATCATAGTAGAGCTATGATCTTAGCAGTATTGACTTCTGAAAATGTGACATTTTAATGGGAGAATAACAATGGGGGAAATCACCACAAAGTCACGCTAATACAGCAAGGATCAGGAGTCCATAAGGACACTAAAATGTAAGTCTAGGTCATTAATATAGCCAGCCTAACAGACTCAAGACTCAAGGTGCTGTGGCTGGACACTGGTTCAGAAGCGATGAAGATGAAACGTTCATCACAGAGTAGCCTTAGATATAGTGAAGGCGAACACAATAAGCTCAAAGTGGGTCTTGTTTTCCAAATGGTCATGAATTAAACTCACTTTCTTTTAATTAGTATTTTTTTAATGGGCTTTTTTGTAATAGAAAGCCTCTCAGTATTTAAATAAAGGTTACTGTCTGTCACACAACGCAAGACTTAATAGAGCAGACGAGATCCTGTTAGTGACTGTGCCAGTTCAAAACATTTTAATCTCATCCATTCACACATGTATTTTTACACAACTATTCTCCAGAAATGATATCTTGTGAATTTTTATCAATGATAAAAAAAAACATCAAATTGTTTCATATCAACTACAGCTAAATCGGGTTCTTCCAACACTTATATATCATCTTCGAGGAGCATTATAATGGATGGTTTATAAATTCATAACAACAGATGGGCCGTAGGGATCCATTAGTTGGCAGCAGCTATGTACACTGTAAAAGAAAAAAGCTGCTGTTTAAAAAGAATATATTTTTATGATACCCCATTTGCATGAGTAAACTGGCTGAATGGCTGGAAGTGTTCACATGTCAGTGCATGATGGGGGAGCTGGTTTCATCATTATGTCTCGCTTAGGGCTGCAACACTTCCATGTCATCGATTACAAATATATATTAAGAATCAATCCCTATATTTGGGGCATGTCATTATTGGTGAAGTAAAACAAAAAAAAAGTAACAAAGTATGTTTCACTATTTTTGCATGACACTGTTGTGCAACAAAGTAGAAAATGACACTTAAAGGATGCATTTAGACATTTTCAACCTATCTTCATATAAGTGGTACTCACTAATGCTTATTATAAAATTGCACCATTTTTGTCTACTCTGCCTGTGTCTCAGAGAAGGGCTGTGGACAGTTCAGAAACCCGCCAATCAGTGACATCATCAATGGGGAATCCAAGTTAATAGAAATGGCAGGCTTCATATTCCTGAATTATTTGCATGCTATAATGGAAGCCATTGTTCTTGCGTTAATAAAAAACAAAATAAAACATTTGTTGTTTGAAAGAAAAAGAGTACAGTACAGTACAGTACAGTACAGTACAGCACCACTCACTTCAAACATATCATGAGCGTTAGTGAGGACCAATTATAATATGTAGATAGGTTGAAAATGGGTGAAGTCGTCCTTTAAGTATTTAATTGACTTGTTGATGTGTAAAATTGATTTAAATGTCTATAACAAAAGATGCATTTTGATTAGCAAAGAGTAATCGCTAAGACTAAAGGATAGTTGCAGCCCTAGTCCTGTGTACTGTATATCTGCCTTCTGTAGCCAGTGGTGCATAGCCTCCACAATGCTACCATGCTATCTAGCTATATCACACCCCTCAACATCTTTGCTGGTCTGCCTATCCCTTTGTACAGTCATGTAAAAAACAAAAAACATAGTAACTGTAAGACCGATGTGTACATGTACGTGTGTGTTTTTCTTTGTTTTTATTCAAGGGACGGGAGGTGTGTTTGAGGTGTGCATTGTTTGGGGGTGGGGGGGCTGGGGTTTGATCACTTTGTTATTTTCTCATAGTGTCATTTAGACCATGTTGAGTGTTTTGTGTATTTTCTGTGTAGTGGACTTATTGCTGGGTCTGCGTCTAGCGCAGCCATAGTTTCATATTGATGTGTGTGTAGTACCTCTAATCCACCACAACTAGCAAAGTCCTTATTCTGCTAACGTGCATTTTAATAATATTTTTGTTTTGTTTTTTTCTTTCTTTTGTTTTTTACTAAAAGAGAAAGAAAGCTACACATGTTATGTTCAGATTTTAATCACCTTTTATCCAAGTTCAAAAACACTGCTCTTTTTGTCTTATTGAAGTTGTATTATGTAGAGAAATAAATATGAGATAAAAAGCCAGCTGATATCAAAATTGCCAAACAAAAAGCTTTGGATTGAAACTTGAACTACAAAGGAACGCTTGGTTTTGACTGTGAGGTTGGTGAGATGCTGCAGGGGGAGGAACGCTTATCTGTGTAACACTGGTGTGTGTTACAGTACCTAAAGCAGTGTTACACATCGCAGGGCCGGCGCTGGTACAGGTCAGGATAACATACAGCCAGGCACACTACAGTGGAAACCTGTTTACAATCCGTTTACAGAGGTACGTGTTTGGCCTTTTACCCAAACTGTTGTTTTTAATCTGGGATCCGTGTTTTATAAGACCTTACATGTGGCAAAAAAACAAACACACACAGAGATAACTCGAATGCCAAAATCACTAACATGGTAAGAGAGATTGAATCGACATACTTTTAAAGCTGCTTTTTATGAAATGTCAACATCCACATAGTTGCTTCCAAGATGAGCCTGAGAGGCACATTCATTGTTTACTCTACTGTGGTAGTGTCTCTGTTATGACACTGTACAATATCACTCGTCACCTCCTCAATTAGTTTTACCTTCCATCTTGAGAAGCACTTTGTTATATAATGTTAATACCAGGCTAGTATCCAGTTACTATTTGAAATGGACTTGTTTTGCTTCTTCTCAGCTGGTCATTTTAGACTGGAGCAGATAGCGTTATCTCATATGGGTGAGACTACACCCATTTGGCCTTCCAGGAAGACCACATCCAACTGTGAAATTAATTGAAAAGGGTTTCAATGAAGGATTTACACTGGCCTGGACATACTAACACTATATGTAGTGACCTCATACAAAGATGGCTGTTAAGCCTCTGGATGTTGAAGAGGACTCGTAGGTTTTGAGCTATTCTGAACACAAACTGACAGTGCAACTTCTCTACTGTACTAAAAAATAAAGTAAAACTGATCCCCCCCCTCCCCAACTTTATTATTTTTGCAGTTATCTGTAAATTGCAGAAGTTACCTCTTGAAGTTCTTACTACTACTCATAAAAAGAATTATGTCATCCTTGTCGTCTCAGCACTTTAAAATAATTTGTGTTCATAAGCAACAGGAAAAACATTATAGTAGCACACTTCCAAGTACATACAAAATACATCAAGTTAATGCCTTTTTCAATGGTCTGGCTGGAAAATAAATACTCAGTGGATGAATTCTGTGTTGTTACTATGCCAATGTAATCTATCATGGGGAAGAGAGGAAAGGAAAAGCACAAATGAAAAAGAGAACACAGTTCTTCTGGTGTCTTCTATCATATCTACTGTATCTATCTATATCTATCTACCTATCTATCTATCTATCTATCTATCTATCTATCTATCTATCTATCTATCTATCTATCTATCTATCTATCTATCTATCTATCTATCTATCTATCTATCTATCTATCTATCTATCTACCTATCTACCTATCTATCTATCTATCTATCTAACCATGTCTCTTCTTGTTCTTCAACCTTTAGGGCCAAAATCCATTGAAATGTTTTAGTCCTGTCAGATGTATATCGTAAACTGTTCAATTACGAAATGGAAAATAAAATCTATTTTAAAGATCAATGCGTTGTGACGTTTTTGTCCCATATACTGTATTCATGGTGTTTATTGATTCCATAGGAGGGGCTAGCACCCCTCAAAGCTGTATATAGGAGGGGCTAGCTCCCCTTAAAGCTGTTTATAGGAGGGGCTAGTGCCCCTAAAGCTGTTTATAGGAGGGGCTAGCTCCCCTCAAAGCTGTATATAGGAGGGGCTAGCACCCTCAAAGCTGTATATAGGAGGGGCTAGCACCCTCAAAGCTGTATATAGGAGGGGCTAGCTCCCCTTAAAGCTGTTTATAGGAGGGGCTAGTGCCCCTGAAAGCTGTTTATAGGAGGGGCTAGCTCCCCTAAAGCTGTTTATAGGAGGGGCTAGCTCCCCTCAAAGCTGTATACTGTTTATGCATGCCATGATTTTTTCCAATATCTCCTACTGTATTACTGTCTGGGGCCAAACCAATCACATCACTTTATAAACAAACACTGAAAATAATAGATAAAAAAACAATGAAATGGCATCTACAAGCTCATAGCGCGCCACCGAGTGGCGCGCTACGAGCTTGTAGATCTGCTATTTAAAACCTTTGCTTCTGTAGAACGCCACAACGGTAAGGCCCTCCGGTCTGATTATCGGATATGTTATAGAGCTCCCAGAGACGCACGCGTGGAACTGTAGTACGTCCTCGGGCGACCTTTCTAGTCGACATGGCACGCGCGAACGTTCCACTACACCGAGTGGCGCGCTACGAGCTTGTAGATCTGCTATTTAAAACCTTTGCTTCTGTAGAACGCCACAACGGTAAGGCCTTCCGGTCTGATTATCGGATATGTTATAGAGCTCCCAGAGACGCACGCGTGGAACTGTAGTACATCCTCGGGCGACCTTTCTAGTCGACATGGCACGCGCGAACGTTCCACTACACCGAGTGGCGCGCTACGAGCTTGTAGATCTGCTACTTAAAACCTTTGCTTCTGTAGAACGCCACAACGGTAAGGCCTTCCGGTCTGATTATCGGATATGTTATAGAGCTCCCAGAGACGCACGCGTGGAACTGTAGTACGTCCTCGGGCGACCTTTCTAGTCGACATGGCACGCGCGAACGTTCCACTACACCGAGTGGCGCGCTACGAGCTTGTAGATCTGCTATTTAAAACCTTTGCTTCTGTAGAACGCCACAACGGTAAGGCCTTCCGGTCTGATTATCGGATATGTTATAGAGCTCCCAGAGACGCACGCGTGGAACTGTAGTACGTCCTCGGGCGACCTTTCTAGTCGACATGGCGCGCGCAAACGTTCCACTACACCGAGTGGCGCGCTACGAGCTTGTAGGTCTGCTATTTTAGACAGACAGACAGACAGACAGACAAGACAGATTGTTAGACAGACAGACAGACAGACAGACAGACAGACAGACAGTGGCCCCCAAAAATAGCAGACCTACAAGCTCGTAGTGCGGCACCCGGTGCCGCGCTACGAGCTTGTAGGTCTGCTATTTTGCTAGGGGGAACAACATATTTTCAGATGGGGGTCGGAGGCCAATTACATATCATTTTTGGGGTCCTTGGCATGAAATATTGAGCACCACTAATACAGAAATCATAGGTATAGGTCAGAATTTAGAAGACATTTTTTTTATTTTGACGTCAGGCCTAAATGGGTTAAACTGTGAGTACATAAATGTGAAGAGATTATATCAATGAACCCTGAGGATGTACAGTAGGCTGTATACTTGTCCTTAATGTAGATGCAGTAATGCTCCTATCTGGTCACCAGAGGCCAGTCTATGGACGGATACTATCATGTTCTCCCTAGTACTATTCAGCATTGGTGTTATGTTAAGGGCCATTCTCACTGTGTACTTTAACTACAACTATAATATCTATAACAAGAGACTGTTTTCACGTTTAAAATGTCATTTATAAAAGCTGACTGAATACAATTGTTTAGAATCTATACCAGTGCTTCTCAATTCGGGGTCCGGTGACCCCCAGGGGCCATTGGGGGTTGTCCAGGGGGTCCCCAGTAAACGTAGGTAATGCAACATCACAATGGTTTGAACACGACTAGACAGCAGCGCAGTCTGTTTTCACATTTAAAGTGACATTTATAAAAGCTAACTGAGCATAAATGCTTAGAATGTATTATTTACAAACACACAACTTGTGTGTTTGTAAATGAATCAATCAAGTGACTCGCTGAGTGTCTGACCGACTGACTCTCTGTCTGTCTGTCAGTCGGAATGACCTTTGACCTGACCTGTCCTGTGGGGACCGTGTCTGCTCTCTGGGGAAATAAAGAACGGAGGTGACATCATGCAGTGTTGTGTTTTTGGCAGCAAACTCATTTCAGTCCCTTGAATAGTTTTCATTTAGTCACATTTTAGTCACCTGGAATGTTTGAGTGTTTTAGGTAATGCCTCTGTGTGTGTGTGGTGCTGTCATATTATATGTGTAACTCCCTCCGAGCACAGACAGACACAAGTGGTTTCCTTGAAAGTGATTTATTTGAAGACTTGTGGATCCTCCAAATTCACCGTGAAAACTATAAACAATACAATAAAACAAGCACGTTACAATTAACATAAATACGACATGACATGCACAGCATGTAGATGCAAACATTTTACCAAAGTAAAATACAGACATAAAACAAATACCTCGTTGGCTGCGTGCAAATAACAAAGAAGGGAATCTCTTCAGTCTTAGGTCCTTATAACCTTTCTTATGACAGTCTCTTGTAACTTAGTCTCTGTGTGTGACCAGTGCAAACGGAGCTGCTGCACCCTGCTGCTGCTAGCTGCTTGTGGCTTGATTAATTAATTGCTTACACAAAAAAATTATGAACTTCTTCATTAAACAATGAAACTATATCACCTATAGTGGCAACGGTTACAATATGAATGTGTTTAAATGCCAGTGTAGCTGGTTCACACACACACACACACACACAATGCAGCAGGCATTGGACAACCTGACAGCCACCGACCTGGCAACCCTGAATGAGCCAATCAGCTGCCAGTCTCTGGTGTGTGTGTGTGTGTGTGAGAGAGAGAGTCCTCACAAGTACTGTTAAACAAACTCTACCCTAACGTCAAAGTACATTAAAACACTTTTTCCTTTCCAAAACAAACACAACGTACATTATGACAATATTTCACCCTTTGCATTGGTAAAATATACTTTTTTATTTTTTTCTTCCCTTCCTTCCAAAAAAACTAAAAGATAAAATTACCCAAAATCCATGTTTAAGAGTATTCCACGATGGTTCAGTGGTTCTGGCAGTTGCTGATGGTGTGAGAGGATGCTGGTTCGAGACAAGTCAAGATTCGTGACCTCGGAACAAGGACTAAGGATCCAGAATAAATAAATCAAAATAAATCACTCTTTACCTTTTGGTCAAGTAAATGTACTATTGGAATGTATTTTGGCGGACATAATCCAAGATAATCCACTGTCAATTTGTAACAGTCAGCAGTGCCAGTTGGTGCCACAGGGTGGTGCACTGCTCCCTTTTGTTTTGCTTTGTGTAGAAGATCTGACGTCAATTCCAGCTCTTGCTATAGATAGACATGACATGACATGATGTGTGTCAAACAATTGTCACACATGGATGGATGATTAGCCGTGTTTATTTATTTATTTCCGGGGGGAATGAATGAATGAATGAATGACTAACCCTGTAAAACCCGGATTAATTTCTACTTGCAAAAAAACGATTTCAACCTTACTACTACTTTTTACTACTAGGACTTATCAGAGGAAATCATGTAAAATACCTTTTAGTCAACAAGTCAAAAGTCAAGACAAGGACTAAGGACTAAGGATAAATCAATCCCGGCCCCTCCATAGGGCCGGGGGTCCGCGGAGGGGGTCCGCCGGGGGTCCGCGGAGGGGGTCCGCGGGGGTCCCCGGCCCTATCTCGGCCGTCCCTTGTCCGTTTCGGACGGGGGGAATCTCGTTCGAACCGGGCCGCCGTCCCGGACGCGCTCCCGGGGCTCTCGCGGTGGCAATAGTTGGAAATGACACGTCCACCAAGGGGAAACCTTGACCAGGCTATGGTGAGTATGCCAGTATGGCCACTATATGCGTGTACTATGTTGGCAGCAGTGCTCCGTTCACGTTTGTTTATTATATTAGTGCTGTCTACCGTTATACCTGGCTTAATATGGTCAATACTGACTCAGTCTAAAATATGCTTTGGCGGCCCCCCCCCCCCCCCCCCCACCTCCTCTTGCTATAGACAGACATGACTTGACATGACATGACATGACATGATGTGTGTCAAACAATTGTCACACATGGATGGATGATTAGCCTTGTTTATTTATTTATTTCCGGGGGGAATGAATGAATGAATGAATGAATGAATGAATGAATGAATGAATGAATGAATGAATGAATGAATGAATGAATGGATGGATGGATGGATGGATGGATGAATCATATATTCCCGGGGGCATTTCTCTCCAGGTGAGGACAATGCCATCCAGTCAACCAAATATGGATGTCAGACGATCAGGCATCATCTCGTATGTATTACTTCTACTACTACTACTACTACACACACCCAAACACGCAAATGAAGGGGCATGGTTCCGGCTACTTTGTGGGATTATCTTATGCAAATGAAGGTGCGTGGTATGCAAATGAAGGGGCATGGTATGCAAATTAAGGGGCATGGTATGCAAATGAAGGGGAGTGGTATGCAAATGAAGGGCGTGTTTCGGCTACTTTGTGGGATTAGTTTATGCAAATTAAGGGGCGTGGTATGCAAATGAAGGGGCGTGGTATGCAAATGAAGGGGCATGGTATGCAAATGAAGGGGAGTGGTATGCAAATGAAGGGCGTGTTTCGGCTACTTTGTGGGATTAGTTTATGCAAATTAAGGGGCGTGGTATGCAAATGAAGGGGCGTGGTATGCAAATGCAGGGGCGTGGTATGCAAATGAAGGGGAGTGGTATGCAAATGAAGGGGCATGGTTCCGGCTACTTTGTGGGATTATCTTATGCAAATGAAGGTGCGTGGTATGCAAATGAAGGGGCATGGTATGCAAATGAAGGGGAGTGGTATGCAAATGAAGGGCGTGTTTCGGCTACTTTGTGGGATTAGTTTATGCAAATTAAGGGGCGTGGTATGCAAATTAAGGGGCGTGGTATGCAAATGAAGGGGCATGGTATGCAAATGAAGGGGAGTGGTATGCAAATGAAGGGCGTGTTTCGGCTACTTTGTGGGATTCGTTTATGCAAATGAAGGTGCGTGGTATGCAAATGAAGGGGAGTGGTATGCAAATGAAGGGGAGTGGTATGCAAATGAAGGGCATGTTTCGGCTACTTTGTGGTATTAGTTTATGCAAATGAAGGGGTGTGGTATGCAAATGAAGGGGTGTGGTATGCAAATGAAGGGGCGTGGTATGCAAATGAATAGGAGTGGTATGCAAATGAATGGGAGTGGTATGCAAATGAAGGTGCATGGTATGCAAATGAAGGGGCATGGTATGCAAATGAAGGGGAGTGGTATGCAAATGAAGGGGAGTGGTATGCAAATGAAGGGCATGTTTCGGCTACTTTGTGGGATTAGTTTATGCAAATGAAGGGCGTGGTTTCGACTACTTTGTGGGAACGGTTTATGCAAATTTGATGGGCGTGGTTTCGACTACTTTGTGGGGGTGGTTCATGCAAATGAAGGGCGTGGTTTCGATCACTTTGTGGGAACGGTTTATGCAAATTTGATGGGCGTGGTTTCGACTACCTTTGTGGGAACGGTTTATGCAAATTTGACGGGCGTGTTTCGGCTACTTTGTGTGGGTGGTTCATGCAAATGAAGGGCGTGGTTTCGGCTACTTTGTGGGAACGGTTTATGCAAATGAAGGGCGTGGTTTCGACTACTTTGTGGGAACGGTTTATGCAAATGAAGGGCGTGGTTTCGACTACTTTGTGGTAACGGTTTATGCAAATTTGACGGGCGTGTTTCGGCTACTTTGTGGGGGTGGTTCATGCAAATGAAGGGCGTGGTTTCGACTACTTTGTGGGAACGGTTTATGCAAATTTGATGGGCGTGGTTTCGACTACTTTGTGGGGGTGGTTCATGCAAATGAAGGGCGTGGTTTCGACTACTTTGTGGGAACGGTTTATGCAAATTTGACGGGCGTGTTTCGGCTACTTTGTGGGGGTGGTTTATGCAAATGAAGGGCGTGGTTTCGACTACTTTGTGGGAACGGTTTATGCAAATTGGTTCAGACTACTTTGTGGGAGTGGGTTATGCAAATTTGATGGGCGTGGTTTCGACTACTTTGTTTGGGTGGTTCATGCAAATGAAGAGCGTGGTTTCGACTACTTTGTGGGAACGGTTTATGCAAATTTGATGGGCGTGGTTTCGACTACTTTGTGGGGGTGGTTCATGCAAATGAAGGGCGTGGTTTCGACTACTTTGTGGGAACGGTTTATGCAAATTTGATGGGTGTGGTTTTGACTACTTTGTGGGGGTGGTTAATGCAAATGAAGGGGAGTGGTTCCGACTACTTTGTGGGTTAGGGTTATACAAATTTGATAGGCGTGGTTTCGACTACTTTGTGGGAGGGGTTTATGCAAATGAAGGGGAGTGGTTCTGACTACTTTGTGGGGGTGGTTTATGCAAATTAGTGGGCGTGGTTTTGACTACTTTGTGGGGGTGGTGCAAATGCATACCACGCCCCTTCATTTGAATAAACAACTCCCACAAATCAGCCGGGGGAAAAAAGGGGAGGCGGGGCTTAGGTTTGAAAGAGGCGGGTCTTACAAAAGGGGGGAAGGCGGGGCTTAGGTTTGACAGAGGCCTAAGTTAGCGAGAAAAGTCGTGAAAGTCACTTTGACGCGCGACAACGCGCCAACGCGCCAACGATAAAACATCACGGTCCGACGTTCGGATATGTCGGAGAGCTAGCCGAGACGAACGGTTCGGTGTCTCGGACGCACGCCTCCGACAGTCGTACAAAACGTCCTTCACTTTGGCTGTGTGCATGGGAGACCTCATAGACACATAGGCCCTCATTTATCAATTGAGTGTAAAATCTGCCCCAAATTCGAGTGTAGGTTTCGTAGTACACCCACGTCGAGTCGGCATTTACAAAGTGATCGCAGACAGCTGATCCTTCCTTAATTTCGTTCGGACGTTTATAAATGTGACGGCTGAAATCTATCTGGCACGCCCTATGAAATCAAGCCTCGCCCTCGTTTTTGCGACATGAACAACTGCAGTACGACCTTGGAAACCATAGTTACATGACGAAAGTAGCCTATCTTAAATAAATAAAGAAAGAACACCTGTATGAATTAAATAAAGCTGTAGCTGTAGTACCCTGTCTGTTTCTCCTCTCGCCTCGCTTGCCTTGCTGCCCACACACACGCACACACATACGGGCCGTGGCCCAGTCAGTTTAGAGCTGGCCCAACTTTGAGCCTTAATTGTGCATGCAAATTTCTGGTTATTAAACCACAGCATGCAAGCCGCCTTTGTTTTAAAATGGTTCCCCAAACCGTTCACAGTTCACACTTCACTATCGGCCGGGGATGCGCGCCGTTGATGTATTCCTTTCCTTTTTTTTTTTTTTTTTCTTTACATTTAGCCCATATACATACCTATACAGTTTTATATAAACATTTTAGGAGTGAATACATATGTTTCGATGCCTGTGACAGCCTCTCAGCTGGTCAAACAATGCTGCTCCGCTGTTCTACGACAAAAAACAGGTGAGGACAAAGCGTACGACAGCTCCCGACCAGACGTGAGTTTTGTCTTGGCACAAGATCATTTTCAATCTTTGGCGCAAATCGTAAATGCCGAAAATTGCGGTAATTTCGGCGTACACCCATATTTTGGCGTACGCACGGTTGATACATGAGGGCCATAGACTCTAACAGCATCCAGGCTGAAAAAGTGAAACGAGACCGCGCCTCCTAGAAAGGTCGCCCGAGGACGTCCTTATAGATCCACGCGTGCGTCTCCGGGAGCTCTACAACATATCCGAAAATCTGACCGGAAGGCCTCACCGTCGTGGCGTTCTAGTGAAGCAAAGGTTTTACGTTCACGTGCGCCTACGCCGACGATCGTAACTCTGTTCGGGATGGGCCGAACACCTCTGCGATCGCGGCGACGAGCCGATCGTCGTGATGGTCTGTGTTTTTTTCTGCAACCTCGGGAACCTCAAATCTGACCCGAGGCCTAGCGTTGCAGTGTAGTTCCCTTTATCGGACGCTTGTAAGAGTCCCACAAAGTCGAGACCAACTCCATTTTATTCGTCATGTCCTGAATATGGATATTCGGGGGTGTTGGGTATTTTAAAAAATATCCTTCACCCCATTTGTAAGGCATTTGGCCCAAAGGTCAGCGTGGCTGACCTTTGACCTTTGCAAACGTTGTGGAAAGCCCAGACCGGCTCCATTGGATTCGGCACACTCTAAATATGAAGAGTGTGCGAAGAATAGGGTTAGGGAACATGTTTTAAAGGTTTGTTTTGTGTATTTCACACTTCTGTGGAGAGGAGAGGAGAGGAGGGAGAGGAGAGGCAGTCTTTTGGCGGACCTTTGACCTTTGCAAACGTCGTGGAAAGCCCAGACCGGCGCCATTGGATTCGGCATGCTCTTAATATGAACAATATGTCTAGTGTGTGAAGAATAACATTAATGAACATGTTGTGTTTTGTGTTTGGTCTGTTCACTCAAAAAGAGAGGAGAGCAGAGGAGGGGAGAGGCAGAGGCCTCCATTCATCTCACTGCCCATGTAATATCTATATCTGGCCACAGAGTGGGTGTGGCGCTGTTCTGAATTTCACTCCCAAATTACTCTTCTTCTCCAGTTTCTCTGACTTCCTGTGTGTGTGTGTCAGAAGACAGCAACAGAGGCAACAGAGACACAGGAGGAACACACCCATGACTGCCAGTACCACCACTACAACCTACCCATGCCCCACCTGCAATAAAACATGTAATTCCAGGATTGGACTCTTTAGCCACCAAAGAACTCACCGTTAAGGACATAAGTGGACGTCATCATTGGATTCGATGGACAACCATCAGCAAGTAAGTAAGTGTGTGTGTGTGTGTGTGTGTGTGTGTGTGTGTGTGTGTGTGTGTGTGTGTGTGTGTGTGTGTGTGTGTGTGTGTGTGTGTGTGTGTGTGTGTGTGTGTGTTATGTCTGTAATTTACTTTGGTAAAATGTTTGCATCTACATGTGCTGTGCATGTCATGTCGTATTTATGTTAATTGTAACATGCTTGTTTTATTGTATTGTTTATAGTTTTCACGGTGAATTTGGAGGATCCACAAGTCTTCAAATAAATCAGTTTCAAGGAAACCACTTGTGTCTGTCTGTCCTCGGAGGGAGTTACACATATAATATGTGTATGCTCAGTTAGCTTTTATAAACGTGAAAACAGACTGCGCTGCTGTCTAGTCATGTGCAAACCATTGTGATGTTGCATTACCTACGTTTACTGGTGACCCCCTGGAAATCCCCCAAGGGCCCCTGGGGGTCACCGGACCCCGAATTGAGACGCACTGGCATGCATTCTAAGCATTTATGATCAGTTAGCTTTTATAAATGTCATTTTAAACGTGAAAACAGACTGCGCTGCTGTCTAGTCTGTCTGTCTGTCTGTCTGTCTGTCTAAAATAGCAGACCTACAAGCTCGTAGCGCGGCACCGAGTGCCGTGCTACGAGCTTGTAGATCTGCTATTTTTGGGGGCCACTGGCTGTCTGTCTGTCTGGCTGTCTGTCTGTCTGTCTGTCTTGTCTGTCTAAAATAGCAGACCTACAAGCTCGTAGCGCGGCACTCGGTGCCGCGCTACGAGCTTGTAGATCTGCTATTTTTGGGGGCCACTGGCTGTCTGTCTGTCTGTCTGTCTGTCTGTCTGTCTGTCTAAAATAGCAGACCTACAAGCTTTTTCTTTTGTACAACTTGACCTATGTTTCTTCTTCTTATTGGGGAGATGGAGGCAGATCCTGTGGAAATACGCGCAGCGTAGCAGCTGGAGGGGCTCTCACTTTTTCCCCCTTGTTTCTTTTTTGTTTGCTAACGTTTATCCGTTTGAAATCAGCAGCTTTCTAGTGAACGTGCTGGCGGTTTGAAAGCTGGAGACAGAATGACTTTTCATAGTATGATTCTGTGCAGAATATGGGAATATACGTTGTTTCATGGCACAAAACACTGATCTCCACCATAGTCACCCTCCGTTGAGACGAAGCCCGTCATTTCATGTTGCTGCTTGAGGGTGACTCAGAGCACAAGGAATTTACAAGCACACTTCCTGATAATTTTTTTTTTTTTTGTACCTTTTTAGTGTCACCGCTGCTTTTAAAAATGGCCACTGCTGTTAAACATGTGTAATATGTGCACATGCTCACAATGCGCACACAAATTACACACATGTTCAAACACAAGGCATGTTTGTCTCCAGCTTTCTAAATGTCCATCCTGACTGAAGCCCAAGAGTTCCTAATAATACCCAATCTCAGGGTCCCAAAAGAGCTACAATTCCTGGGTGGACGTTCTTCCTTACCTGTGGAAACCTTGCTTCGACTACAGGGGCTTAATAATCTAGGATTGCAGATTTTAGGGAACTAAAATTGGCTAGTGTTAATGTTTCATTGTTGGAAATCCAACACGTACGAGCGGCGCACGTCTAGAAATAATATAGGTGGATGCAACTCATTTTTGTACATAAAAGTGCCATCTCTTTTTAAGTCTTCCAAGCGTTCTTTCCAAGTGAAATGCATCCTGGTACGTGGCGGGTCACTTCAGGCGGCTTGACCAGAGCATCCTGGTACGTGGCGGGTCACTTCAGGCAGCTTGACCAGAGCATCCTGGTACGTGGCGGGTCACTTCAGGCGGCTTGACCAGAGCATAGGATAAAGACGCACAACGTTCTTGTGTCACGGTAGTCTATCACAACATGTAGCCATGTGCCCCCATCAAGGCATGTTACCAAAAACGTGTTCAACATGCATGAACTTTTGTGTCTTTCATCACTTTTTCTTTTTTTTTTCAGATAGAAAATATATATATATATCAGACTGGTATCCATTCTGTCGCTTTGCAACGGAACTTTAAATGTTTTTGTAGGCATTGTTTTTTAAAAGCTCTGAGCCAAGCGGTCGGGTGACTATACGTGAAAACGGGAAGGAGAAAGGCCAATCGGTTGGCTTGGAGATGGAGCTCGTCTCCAGAAGATTAAGGAAAAAACAAACAAAAAAAACTTTACTGAATTACGTAGGTTAAATTGTAGTTGTATAGTATTGTTATTTCAATAGAATTGTCTTATTTTACCTCTCATTATTGTAAAGTAACATAGTAAATAATTATAAGGAAGACAACATATGTTTATTTTGTAAAGAAGTTACAGAATCTTATTGAACATAACCGTACTGTTTACCATTCCTCAACCATGACTTGATTCGCTGTCACTTTGTTGGAGGGTGTGATAGGGTAGCTTTGATAGGATAGTGACTGGTGTTCTGTTATCTCCAACGTCTCAGTATGTCCACGATGGACATATCATAGTAGAGCTATGATCTTAGCAGTATTGACTTCTGAAAATGTGACATTTTAATGGGAGAATAACAATGGGGGAAATCACCACAAAGTCACGCTAATACAGCAAGGATCAGGAGTCCATAAGGACACTAAAATGTAAGTCTAGGTCATTAATATAGCCAGCCTAATAGACTCAAGACTCAAGGTGCTGTGGCTGGACACTGGTTCAGAAGCGATGAAGATGAAACGTTCATCACAGAGTAGCCTTAGATATAGTGAAGGCGAACACAATAAGCTCAAAGTGGGTCTTGTTTTCCAAATGGTCATGAATTAAACTCACTTTCTTTTAATTAGTATTTTTTTAATGGGCTTTTTTGTAATAGAAAGCCTCTCAGTATTTAAATAAAGGTTACTGTCTGTCACACAACGCAAGACTTAATAGAGCAGACGAGATCCTGTTAGTGACTGTGCCAGTTCAAAACATTTTAATCTCATCCATTCACACATGTATTTTCACATAACTATTCTCCAGAAATGATATCTTGTGAATTTTTATCAATGATAAAAAAAAACATCAAATTGTTTCATATCAACTACAGCTAAATCGGGTTCTTCCAACACTTATATCATCTTCGAGGAGCATTATAATGGATGGTTTATAAATTCATAACAACAGATGGGCCGTAGGGATCCATTAGTTGGCAGCAGCTATGTACACTGTAAAAGAAAAAAGCTGCTGTTTAAAAAGAATATTTTTATGATACCCCATTTGCATGAGTAAACTGGCTGAATGGCTGGAAGTGTTCACATGTCAGTGCATGATGGGGGAGCTGGTTTCATCATTATGTCTCGCTTAGGGCTGCAACACTTCCATGTCATCGATTACAAATATATATTAAGAATCAATCCCTATATTTGGGGCATGTCATTATTGGTGAAGTAAAAAAAAAAAGTAACAAAGTATGTTTCACTATTTTTGCATGACACTGTTGTGCAACAAAGTAGAAAATGACACTTAAAGGATGCATTTAGACATTTTCAACCTATCTTCATATAAGTGGTACTCACTAATGCTTATTATAGAATTGCACCATTTTTGTCTACTCTGCCTGTGTCTCAGAGAAGGGCTGTGGACAGTTCAGAAACCCGCCAATCAGTGACATCATCAATGGGGAATCCAAGTTAATACAGTACAGTACAGTACAGTACAGTACAGTACAGTACAGTACAGTACAGTACAGCACCACTCACTTCAAACATATGAGCGTTAGTGAGGACCAATTATAATATGTAGATAGGTTGAAAATGGGTGAAGTCGTCCTTTAAGTATTTAATTGACTTGTTGATGTGTAAAATTGATTTAAATGTCTATAACAAAAAAATGCATTTTGATTAGCAAAGAGTAATCGCTAAGACTAAAGGATAGTTGCAGCCCTAGTCCTGTGTACTGTATATCTGCCTTCTGTAGCCAGTGGTGCATAGCCTCCACAATGCTACCATGCTATCTAGCTATATCACACCCCTCAACATCTTTGCTGGTCTGCCTATCCCTTTGTACAGTCATGTAAAAAACAAAAAACATAGTAACTGTAAGACCGATGTGTGTACGTGTGTGTTTTTCTTTGTTTTTATTCAAGGGACGGGAGGTGTGTTTGAGGTGTGCATTGTTTGGGGGTGGGGGGGGGCTGGGGTTTGATCACTTTGTTATTTTCTCATAGTGTCATTTAGACCATGTTGAGTGTTTTGTGTATTTTCTGTGTAGTGGACTTCTTGCTGAGTCTGCGTCTAGCGCAGCCATAGTTTCATATTGATGTGTGTGTAGTACCTCTAATCCACCACAACTAGCAAAGTCCTTATTCTGCTAACGTGCATTTTAATAATATTTTTGTTTTGTTTTTTTCTTTCTTTTGTTTTTTACTAAAAGAGAAAGAAAGCTACACATGTTATGTTCAGATTTTAATCACCTTTTATCCAAGTTCAAAAACACTGCTCTTTTTGTCTTATTGAAGTTGTATTATGTAGAGAAATAAATATGAGATAAAAAGCCAGCTGATATCAAAATTGCCAAACAAAAAGCTTTGGATGTAAACTTGAACTACAAAGGAACGCTTGGTTTTGACTGTGAGGTTGGTGAGAACGCTGCAGGGGGAGGAACGCTTATCTGTGTAACACTGGTGTGTGTTACAGTACCTAAAGCAGTGTTACACATCGCAGGGCCGGCGCTGGTACAGGTCAGGATAACATACAGCCAGGCACACTACAGTGGAAACCTGTTTACAATCCGTTTACAGAGGTACGTGTTTGGCCTTTTACCCAAACTGTTGTTTTTAATCTGGGATCCGTGTTTTATAAGACCTTACATGTGGCAAAAAAACAAACAAACACACACAGAGATAACTCGAATGCCAAAATCACTAACATGGTAAGAGAGATTGAATCGACATACTTTTAAAGCTGCTTTTTATGAAATGTCAACATCCACATAGTTGCTTCCAAGATGAGCCTGAGAGGCACATTCATTGTTTACTCTACTGTGGTAGTGTCTCTGTTATGACACTGTACAATATCACTCGTCACCTCCTCAATTAGTTTTACCTTCCATCTTGAGAAGCACTTTGTTATATAATGTTGATACCAGGCTAGTATCCAGTTACTATTTGAAATGGACTTGTTTTGCTTCTTCTCAGCTGGTCATTTTAGACTGGAGCAGATAGCGTTATCTCATATGGGGGAGACTACACCCATTTGGCCTTCCAGGAAGACCACATCCAACTGTGAAATTAATTGAAAAGGGTTTCAATGAAGGATTTACACTGGCCTGGACGTACTAACACTATATGTAGTGACCTCATACAAAGATGGCTGTTAAGCCTCTGGATGTTGAAGAGGACTCGTAGGTTTTGAGCTATTCTGAACACAAACTGACAGTGCAACTTCTCTACTGTACTAAAAAATAAAGTAAAACTGATCCCCCCCTCCCCAACTTTATTATTTTTGCAGTTATCTGTAAATTGCAGAAATTACCTCTTGAAGTTCTTACTACTACTCATAAAAAGAATTATGTCATCCTTGTCGTCTCAGCACTTTAAAATAATTTGTGTTCATAAGCAACAGGAAAAACATTATAGTAGCACACTTCCAAGTACATACAAAATACATCAAGTTAATGCCTTTTTCAATGGTCTGGCTGGAAAAGAAATACTCAGTGGATGAATTCTGTGTTACTATGCCAATGTAATCTATCATGGGGAAGAGAGGAAAGGAAAAGCACAAATGAAAAAGAGAACACAGTTCTTCTGGTGTCTTCTATCATATCTACTGTATCTATCTATATCTATCTATCTATCTATCTACCTATCTACCTATCTATCTATCTATCTATCTATCTATCTAACCATGTCTCTTCTTGTTCTTCAACCTTTAGGGCCAAAATCCATTGAAATGTTTTAGTCCTGTCAGATGTATATCGTAAACTGTTCAATTACGAAATGGAAAATAAAATCTATTTTAAAGATCAACGCATTGTGCCATGATTTTTTCCAATATCTCCTACTGTATTACTGTCTGGGGCCAAACCAATCACATCACTTTATAAACAAACACTGAAAATAGATAAAAAAACAATGAAATGGCATCTACAAGCTCATAGCGCGCCACCGAGTGGCGCGCTACGAGCTTGTAGATCTGCTATTTAAAACCTTAGCTTCTTTAGAACGCCACAACGGTAAGGCCCTCCGGTCTGATTATCGGATATGTTATAGAGCTCCACGAGACGCACGTGTGGAACTGTAGTACGTCCTCGGGCGACCTTTCTAGTCGACATGGCGCGCGAACGTTCCACTACACCGAGTGGCGCGCTACGAGCTTGTAGATCTGCTACTTAAAACCTTTGCTTCTGTAGAACGCCACAACGGTAAGGCCTTCCGGTCTGATTATCGGATATGTTATAGAGCTCCCAGAGACGCACGCGTGGAACTGTAGTACGTCCTCGGGCGACCTTTCTAGTCGACATGGCGCGCGAACGTTCCACTACACCGAGTGGCGCGCTACGAGCTTGTAGATCTGCTACTTAAAACCTTTGCTTCTGTAGAACGCCACAACGGTAAGGCCTTCCGGTCTGATTATCGGATATGTTATAGAGCTCCCAGAGACGCACGCGTGGAACTGTAGTACGTCCTCGGGCGACCTTTCTAGTCGACATGGCACGCGCGAACGTTCCACTACACCGAGTGGCGCGCTACGAGCTTGTAGATCTGCTATTTAAAACCTTTGCTTCTGTAGAACGCCACAACGGTAAGGCCTTCCGGTCTGATTATCGGATATGTTATAGAGCTCCCAGAGACGCACGCGTGGAACTGTAGTACGTCCTCGGGCGACCTTTCTAGTCGACATGGCGCGCGCGAACATTCCACTACACCGAGTGGCGCGCTACGAGCTTGTAGGTCTGCTATTTTAGACAGACAGACAGACAGACAGACAGACAGACAGACAAGACAGATTGTTAGACAGACAGACAGACAAGACAGATTGTTAGACAGACAGACAGACAGACAGACAGACAGACAGACAGACAGTGGCCCCCAAAAATAGCAGACCTACAAGCTCGTAGTGCGGCACCCGGTGCCGCGCTACGAGCTTGTAGGTCTGCTATTTTGCTAGGGGGAACAACATATTTTCAGATGGGGGTCGGAGGCCAATTACATATCATTTTTGGGGTCCTTGGCATGAAATATTGAGCACCACTAATACAGAAATCATAGGTATAGGTCAGAATTTAGAAGACATTTCTTTTATTTTGACGTCAGGCCTAAATGGGTTAAACTGTGAGTACATAAATGTGAAGAGATTATATCAATGAACCCTGAGGATGTACAGTAGGCTGTATACTTGTCCTTAATGTAGATGCAGTAATGCTCCTATCTGGTCACCAGAGGCCAGTCTATGGACGGATACTATCATGTTCTCCCTAGTACTATTCAGCATTGGTGTTATGTTAAGGGCCATTCTCACTGTGCACTTTAACTACAACTATAATATCTATAACAAGAGACTGTTTTCACGTTTAAAATGTCATTTATAAAAGCTGACTGAATACAATTGTTTAGAATCTATACCAGTGCTTCTCAATTCGGGGTCCGGTGACCCCCAGGGGCCATTGGGGGTTGTCCAGGGGGTCCCCAGTAAACGTAGGTAATGCAACATCACAATGGTTTGAACACGACTAGACAGCAGCGCAGTCTGTTTTCACATTTAAAGTGACATTTATAAAAGCTAACTGAGCATAAATGCTTAGAATGTATTATTTACAAACACACAACTTGTGTGTTTGTAAATGAATCAATCAAGTGACTCGCTGAGTGTCTGACCGACTGACTCTCTGTCTGTCTGTCAGTCGGAATGACCTTTGACCTGACCTGTCCTGTGGGGACCGTGTCTGCTCTCTGGGGAAATAAAGAACGGAGGTGACATCATGCAGTGTTGTGTTTTTGGCAGCAAACTCATTTCAGTCCCTTGAATAGTTTTCATTTAGTCACATTTTAGTCACCTGGAATGTTTGAGTGTTTTAGGTAATGCCTCTGTGTGTGTGTGGTGCTGTCATATTATATGTGTAACTCCCTCCGAGCACAGACAGACACAAGTGGTTTCCTTGAAAGTGATTTATTTGAAGACTTGTGGATCCTCCAAATTCACCGTGAAAACTATAAACAATACAATAAAACAAGCACGTTACAATTAACATAAATACGACATGACATGCACAGCATGTAGATGCAAACATTTTACCAAAGTAAAATACAGACATAAAACAAATACCTCGTTGGCTGCGTGCAAATAACAAAGAAGGGAATCTCTTCAGTCTTAGGTCCTTATAACCTTTCTTATGACAGTCTCTTGTAACTTAGTCTCTGTGTGTGACCAGTGCAAACGGAGCTGCTGCACCCTGCTGCTGCTAGCTGCTTGTGGCTTGATTAATTAATTGCTTACACAAAAAAATTATGAACTTCTTCATTAAACAATGAAACTATATCACCTATAGTGGCAACGGTTACAATATGAATGTGTTTAAATGCCAGTGTAGCTGGTTCACACACACACACACACACACACACAATGCAGCAGGCATTGGACAACCTGACAGCCACCGACCTGGCAACCCTGAATGAGCCAATCAGCTGCCAGTCTCTGGTGTGTGTGTGTGTGTGTGAGAGAGAGAGTCCTCACAAGTACTGTTAAACAAACTCTACCCTAACGTCAAAGTACATTAAAACACTTTTTCCTTTCCAAAACAAACACAACGTACATTATGACAATATTTCACCCTTTGCATTGGTAAAATATACTTTTTTATTTATTTATTTTTCCAAAAAAACAAAAAGATAAAATGACCCAAAATCCATGGTTAAGAGTATTCCACGATGGCTCAGTGGTTTGGGCAGCTGCCTATGGTGCCTGCCAGAGGACGCTGGTTCGAGTCAAGATTCGTGACCTCGGACCAAGGACTAAGGATCCAGAATGAATAAATCAAAATAAATCACTCTTTACCTTTTGGTCAAGTAAATGTACTATTGGAATGTATTTTGGCGGACATAATCCAAGATAATCCACTGTCAATTTGTAACAGTCAGCAGTGCCAGTTGGTGCCACAGGGTGGTGCACTGCTCCCTTTTGTTTTGCTTTGTGTAGAAGATCTGACGTCAATTCCAGCTCTTGCTATAGATAGACATGACATGACATGATGTGTGTCAAACAATTGTCACACATGGATGGATGATTAGCCGTGTTTATTTATTTATTTCCGGGGGGAATGAATGAATGAATGAATGACTAACCCTGTAAAACCCGGATTAATTTCTACTTGCAAAAAAACGATTTCAACCTTACTACTACTTTTTACTACTAGGACTTATCAGAGGAAATCATGTAAAATAAATTATATATATATTTTTTGCACATTTATAATAATTATTAAAATAATAATAATAAATTAATAATTTACATTTGGGGGACATCTTTCACAATAATAAGGATAAATCCAAATAAATCACACTTTACCTTTTAGTCAAAGGACTGAGATAAATCGGGGGTCCGCGGGGGTCCGGAGGGGGTCCGCGGGGGTCCCCGGCCCTATCTCGGCCGTCCCTTGTCCGTTTCGGACGGGGGGAATCTCGTTCGAACCGGGCCGCCGTCCCGGACGCGCTCACGGGGCTCTCGCGGTGGCAATAGTTGGAAATGACACGTCCACCAAGGGGAAACCTTGACCAGGCTATGGTGAGTATGCCAGTATGGCCACTATATGCGTGTACTATGTTGGCAGCAGTGCTCCGTTCACGTTTGTTTATTATATTAGTGCTGTCTACCGTTATACCTGGCTTAATATGGTCAATACTGACTCAGTCTAAAATATGCTTTGGCGGCCCCCCCCCCCCCCCCACCTCCTCTTGCTATAGACAGACATGACTTGACATGACATGACATGACATGATGTGTGTCAAACAATTGTCACACATGGATGGATGATTAGCCTTGTTTATTTATTTATTTCCGGGGGGAATGAATGAATGAATGAATGAATGAATGAATAAATGAATGAATGAATGAATGAATGAATGAATGAATGAATAAATAAATAAATAAATAAATGGATGGATGGATGAATCATATATTCCCGGGGGCATTTCTCTCCAGGTGAGGACAATGCCATCCAGTCAACCAAATATGGATGTCAGACGATCAGGCATCATCTCGTATGTATTACTTCTACTACTACTACTACTACACACACCCAAACACGCAAATGAAGGGGCATGGTTCCGGCTACTTTGTGGGATTGGTTTTTGCAAATGAAGGGGAGTGGTATGCAAATGAAGGGGCGTGGTATGCAAATGCAGGGGCGTGGTATGCAAATGAAGGGGAGTGGTATGCAAATGAAGGGGCATGGTTCCGGCTACTTTGTGGGATTATCTTATGCAAATTAAGGTGCGTGGTATGCAAATGAAGGGGCATGGTATGCAAATTAAGGCGCATGGTTCCGGCTACTTTGTGGGATTGGTTTTTGCAAATGAAGGGGAGTGGTATGCAAATGAAGGGGCGTGGTATGCAAATGCAGGGGCGTGGTATGCAAATGAAGGGGAGTGGTATGCAAATGAAGGGGCATGGTTCCGGCTACTTTGTGGGATTATCTTATGCAAATTAAGGTGCGTGGTATGCAAATGAAGGGGCATGGTATGCAAATTAAGGCGCATGGTATGCAAATGAAGGGGAGTGGTATGCAAATGAAGGGCGTGTTTCGGCTACTTTGTGGGATTAGTTTATGCAAATTAAGGGGCGTGGTATGCAAATGAAGGGGCGTGGTATGCAAATGAAGGGGCATGGTATGCAAATGAAGGGGAGTGGTATGCAAATGAAGGGGAGTGGTATGCAAATGAAGGGCATGTTTCGGCTACTTTGTGGGATTCGTTTATGCAAATGAAGGTGCGTGGTATGCAAATGAAGGGGAGTGGTATGCAAATGAAGGGGAGTGGTATGCAAATGAAGGGCATGTTTCGGCTACTTTGTGGTATTAGTTTATGCAAATGAAGGGGTGTGGTATGCAAATGAAGGGGTGTGGTATGCAAATGAAGGGGCGTGGTATGCAAATGAATAGGAGTGGTATGCAAATGAATGGGAGTGGTATGCAAATGAAGGTGCATGGTATGCAAATGAAGGGGCATGGTATGCAAATGAAGGGGAGTGGTATGCAAATGAAGGGGAGTGGTATGCAAATGAAGGGGAGTGGTATGCAAATGAAGGGCATGTTTCGGCTACTTTGTGGGATTAGTTTATGCAAATGAAGGGCGTGGTTTCGACTACTTTGTGGGAACGGTTTATGCAAATTTGATGGGCGTGGTTTCGACTACCTTTGTGGGAACGGTTTATGCAAATTTGACGGGCGTGTTTCGGCTACTTTGTGTGGGTGGTTTATGCAAATGAAGGGCGTGGTTTTGACTACTTTGTGGGAACGGTTTATGCAAATTTGATGGGCGTGGTTTCGACTACTTTGTGGGAACGGTTTATGCAAATTTGATGGGCGTGGTTTCGACTACTTTGTGGGGGTGGTGCATGCAAATGAAGGGCGTGGTTTCGGCTACTTTGTGGGAACGGTTTATGCAAATGAAGGGCGTGATTTCGACTACTTTGTGGGAACGGTTTATGCAAATGAAGGGCGTGGTTTCGACTACTTTGTGGGATTAGTTTATGCAAATTAAGGGGCGTGGTATGCAAATGAAGGGGCGTGGTATGCAAATGAAGGGGCATGGTATGCAAATGAAGGGGAGTGGTATGCAAATGAAGGGGAGTGGTATGCAAATGAAGGGCATGTTTCGGCTACTTTGTGGGATTCGTTTATGCAAATGAAGGTGCGTGGTATGCAAATGAAGGGGAGTGGTATGCAAATGAAGGGGAGTGGTATGCAAATGAAGGGCATGTTTCGGCTACTTTGTGGTATTAGTTTATGCAAATGAAGGGGTGTGGTATGCAAATGAAGGGGTGTGGTATGCAAATGAAGGGGCGTGGTATGCAAATGAATAGGAGTGGTATGCAAATGAATGGGAGTGGTATGCAAATGAAGGTGCATGGTATGCAAATGAAGGGGCATGGTATGCAAATGAAGGGGAGTGGTATGCAAATGAAGGGGAGTGGTATGCAAATGAAGGGGAGTGGTATGCAAATGAAGGGCATGTTTCGGCTACTTTGTGGGATTAGTTTATGCAAATGAAGGGCGTGGTTTCGACTACTTTGTGGGAACGGTTTATGCAAATTTGATGGGCGTGGTTTCGACTACCTTTGTGGGAACGGTTTATGCAAATTTGACGGGCGTGTTTCGGCTACTTTGTGTGGGTGGTTTATGCAAATGAAGGGCGTGGTTTTGACTACTTTGTGGGAACGGTTTATGCAAATTTGATGGGCGTGGTTTCGACTACTTTGTGGGAACGGTTTATGCAAATTTGATGGGCGTGGTTTCGACTACTTTGTGGGGGTGGTGCATGCAAATGAAGGGCGTGGTTTCGGCTACTTTGTGGGAACGGTTTATGCAAATGAAGGGCGTGATTTCGACTACTTTGTGGGAACGGTTTATGCAAATGAAGGGCGTGGTTTCGACTACTTTGTGGGAGCGGTTTATGCAAATTTGACGGGCGTGTTTCGGCTACTTTGTGGGGGTGGTTCATGCAAATGAAGGGCGTGGTTTCGACTACTTTGTGGGAACGGTTCATGCAAATTTGACGGGCGTGGTTTCGACTACTTTGTGGGGGTGGTTCATGCAAATGAAGGGCGTGGTTTCGATCACTTTGTGGGGGTGGTTCATGCAAATGAAGGGCGTGGTTTCGTTTACTTTATGGGGGTGGTTCATGCAAATGAAGGGCGTGGTTTCGGCTACTTTGTGGGAACGGTTTATGCAAATGAAGGGCGTGATTTCGACTACTTTGTGGGAACGGTTTATGCAAATGAAGGGCGTGGTTTCGACTACTTTGTGGGAGCGGTTTATGCAAATGAAGGGCGTGGTTTCGACTACTTTGTGGGAGCGGTTTATGCAAATTTGACGGGCGTGTTTCGGCTACTTTGTGGGGGTGGTTCATGCAAATGAAGGGCGTGGTTTCGACTACTTTGTGGGAACGGTTCATGCAAATTTGACGGGCGTGGTTTCGACTACTTTGTGGGGGTGGTTCATGCAAATGAAGGGCGTGGTTTCGATCACTTTGTGGGGGTGGTTCATGCAAATGAAGGGCGTGGTTTCGACTACTTTGTGGGAACGGTTTATGCAAATTGGTTCAGACTACTTTGTGGGAGTTGGTTATGCAAATTTGATGGGCGTGGTTTTGACTACTTTGTGGGGGTGGTTCATGCAAATGAAGGGCGTGGTTTCGACTACTTTGTGGGAACGGTTTATGCAAATTTGATGGGCGTGGTTTCGACTACTTTGTGGGGGTGGTTCATGCAAATGAAGGGCGTGGTTTCGACTACTTTGTGGGAACGGTTTATGCAAATTTGATGGGCGTGGTTTTGACTACTTTGTGGGGGTGGTTAATGCAAATGAAGGGGAGTGGTTCCGACTACTTTGTGGGTTAGGGTTATACAAATTTGATAGGCGTGGTTTCGACTACTTTGTGGGAGGGGTTTATGCAAATGAAGGGGAGTGGTTCTGACTACTTTGTGGGGGTGGTTTATGCAAATTAGTGGGCGTGGTTTCGACTACTTTGTGGGGGTGGTGCAAATGCATACCACGCCCCTTCATTTGAATAAATAACTCCCACAAATCAGCCGGGGGAAAAAAGGGGAGGCGGGGCTTAGGTTTGAAAGAGGCGGGTCTTACAAAAGGGGGGAAGGCGGGGCTTAGGTTTGACAGAGGCCTAAGTTAGCGAGAAAAGTCGTGAAAGTCACTTTGACGCGCGACAACGCGCCAACGATAAAACATCACGGTCCGACGTTCGGATATGTCGGAGAGCTAGCCGAGACGAACGGTTCGGTGTCTCGGACGCACGCCTCCGACAGTCGTACAAAACGTCCTTCACTTTGGCTGTGTGCATGGGAGACCTCATAGACACATAGGCCCTCATTTATCAATTGAGTGTAAAATCTGCCCCAAATTCGAGTGTAGGTTTCGTAGTACACCCACGTCGAGTCGGCATTTACAAAGTGATCGCAGACAGCTGATCCTTCCTTAATTTCGTTCGGACGTTTATAAATGTGACGGCTGAAATCTATCTGGCACGCCCTATGAAATCAAGCCTCGCCCTCGTTTTTGCGACATGAACAACTGCAGTACGACCTTGGAAACCATAGTTTATGACGAAAAAAGTCACCCCCTCTCATACACACACAGACGCACGCACGCACACGCAACTTGCAAGTCCAACTGGTTTGTTGTAGCCTATCTTAAATAAATAAAGAACGAACACCTGTATGAATTAAATAAAGCTGTAGCTGTAGTACCCTGTCTGTTTCTCCTCTCGCCTCGCTTGCCTTGCTGCCCACACACACGCACACACATACGGGCCGTGGCCCAGTCAGTTTAGAGCTGGCCCAACTTTGAGCCTTAATTGTGCATGCAAATTTCTGGTTATTAAACCACAGCATGCAAGCCGCCTTTGTTTTAAAATGGTTCCCCAAACCGTTCACAGTTCACACTTCACTATCGGCCGGGGATGCGCCCCCCCCCCCCCCCCCCATGCTAATTTGCCCAGTCAATCATTTGATCCGTGCTACGCGCCTGCCGTGTGTTGTTAGTTGTTGTAGCCTATATTAAATTATTAAAGTATTTATTCATTTAATATAGCCTTATTTAAGGTTTATCCTTAAAACGACGAGATGTAACTCGAGAAAGACATGGCTGTAGAATTGCACTATACTATAGCCTACCCGTTGGTTGGTAGACTTGACTATAGCAGCATGCACTCTCGATCCAGTTAACTATTCCAGGAGGGGGGGGGGGGCACCGGCATGCGCTCATGCAAAACACTGTTTAAATGGCTTAAGCATCAAAACTTGCAACATTGTTTTAATTGCGCGATTTTAACTGCTTGTAAAGTTGGTAATCTCCTACCAATTTCATATGACACAAAGACACATCGTTGATGTATTCCTTTCCTTTTTTTTTCTTTTTTTCTTTACATTTAGCCCATATACATACCTATACAGTTTTATATAAACATTTTAGGAGTGAATACATATGTTTCGATGCCTGTGACAGCCTCTCAGCTGGTCAAACAATGCTGCTCCGCTGTTCTACGACAAAAAACAGGTGAGGACAAAGCGTACGACAGCTCCCGACCAGACGTGAGTTTTGTCTTGGCACAAGATCATTTTCAATCTTTGGCGCAAATCGTAAATGCCGAAAATTGCGGTAATTTCGGCGTACACCCATATTTTGGCGTACGCACGGTTGATACATGAGGGCCATAGACTCTAACAGCATCCAGGCTGAAAAAGTGAAACGAGACCGCGCCTCCTAGAAAGGTCGCCCGAGGACGTTCTATAGATCCACGCGTGCGTCTCCAGGAGCTCTACAACATATCCGAAAATCTGACCGGAAGGCCTCACCGTCGTGGCGTTCTAGTGAAGCAAAGGTTTTACGTTCACGTGCGCCTACGCCGACGATCGTAACTCTGTTCGGGATGGGCCGAACACCTCTGCGATCGCGGCGACGAGCCGATCGTCGTGATGGTCTGTGTTTTTTTCTGCAACCTCGGGAACCTCAAATCTGACCCGAGGCCTAGCGTTGCAGTGTAGTTCCCTTTATCGGACGCTTGTAAGAGTCCCACAAAGTCGAGACCAACTCCATTTTATTCGTCATGTCCTGAATATGGATATTCGGGGGTGTTGGGTATTTTAAAAAATATCCTTCACCCCATTTGTAAGGCATTTGGCCCAAAGGTCAGCGTGGCTGACCTTTGACCTTTGCAAACGTTGTGGAAAGCCCAGACCGGCTCCATTGGATTCGGCACACTCTAAATATGAAGAGTGTGCGAAGAATAGGGTTAGGGAACATGTTTTAAAGGTTTGTTTTGTGTATTTCACACTTCTGTGGAGAGGAGAGGAGAGGAGGGAGAGGAGAGGCAGTCTTTTGGCGGACCTTTGACCTTTGCAAACGTCGTGGAAAGCCCAGACCGGCGCCATTGGATTCGGCATGCTCTTAATATGAACAATATGTCTAGTGTGTGAAGAATAACATTAATGAACATGTTGTGTTTTGTGTTTGGTCTGTTCACTCAAAAAGAGAGGAGAGCAGAGGAGGGGAGAGGCAGAGGCCTCCATTCATCTCACTGCCCATGTAATATCTATATCTGGCCACAGAGTGGGTGTGGCGCTGTTCTGAATTTCACTCCCAAATTACTCTTCTTCTCCAGTTTCTCTGACTTCCTGTGTGTGTGTGTGTCAGAAGACAGCAACAGAGGCAACAGAGACACAGGAGGAACACACCCATGACTGCCAGTACCACCACTACAACCTACCCATGCCCCACCTGCAATAAAACATGTAATTCCAGGATTGGACTCTTTAGCCACCAAAGAACTCACCGTTAAGGACATAAGTGGACGTCATCATTGGATTCGATGGACAACCATCAGCAAGTAAGTAAGTAAGTGTGTGTGTGTGTGTGTGTGTGTGTGTGTGTGTGTGTGTGTGTGTGTGTGTGTGTGTGTGTGTGTGTGTGTGTGTGTGTGTGTGTGTGTGTGTGTGTGTGTGTGTGTGTGTGTGTGTGTGTGTGTGTGTGTGTGTGTGTGTGTGTGTGTGTGTGTGTGTGTGTGTGTGTGTACTGTACGTCGTGATCAATCAATGCCCCCAGACGAATGTGTGTGTGTATGTGTGTGTGTGTGTGTGTGAACCAGCTACACTGGCATTTAAACACATTCATATTGTAACTGTTGCCCCTATAGGTGATATAGTTTGCTTTATTCCTAAAAGGTCATAATTAAGTCACATTTACGTTTAAAACATTATTTCATGTATTTGTGTCAAGTTGTTGTAATACTTTTATTTTGAAGAGTCAAAGTCATGTTCCGTGTCGTTTGGTCTGCTCATGTAAATTGGGTACACAGGTTTTTTGTGTAAGCAATCAAGCCACAAGCAGCTAGCAGCAGCAGGGTGCAGCAGCTCCCTTTGCACTGGTCACACAAAGAGACTAAGTTACAAGAGACTGTCATACAAGTCTTCAAATAAATCAGTTTCAAGGAAACCACTTGTGTCTGTCTGTCCTCGGAGGGAGTTACACATATAATATGTGTATGCTCAGTTAGCTTTTATAAACGTGAAAACAGACTGCGCTGCTGTCTAGTCATGTGCAAACCATTGTGATGTTGCATTACCTACGTTTACTGGTGACCCCCTGGAAATCCCCCAAGGGCACCAGGGGGTCCACGGACCCCTAATTGAGAAGCACTGGCATACATTCTAAGCATTTATGCTCAGTTAGCTTTTATAAATGTAACTTTAAACTTGAAAACAGACTGCGCTGCTGTCTAGTCTGTCTGTCTGTCTGTCTGTCTAAAATAGCAGACCTACAAGCTCGTAGCGCGGCACCGAGTGCCGTGCTACGAGCTTGTAGATCTGCTATTTTTGGGGGCCACTGGCTGTCTGTCTGTCTGTCTTGTCTGTCTAAAATAGCAGACCTACAAGCTCGTAGCGCGGCACTCGGTGCCGCGCTACGAGCTTGTAGATCTGCTATTTTTGGGGGCCACTGGCTGTCTGTCTGTCTGTCTGTCTGTCTGTCTGTCTAAAATAGCAGACCTACAAGCTTTTTCTTTTGTACAACTTGACCTATGTTTCTTCTTCTTATTGGGGAGATGGAGGCAGATCCTGTGGAAATACGCGCAGCGTAGCAGCTGGAGGGGCTCTCACTTTTCCCCCCTTGTTTCTTTTTTGTTTGCTAACGTTTATCCGTTTGAAATCAGCAGCTTTCTAGTGAACGTGCTGGCGGTTTGAAAGCTGGAGACAGAATGACTTTTCATAGTATGATTCTGTGCAGGGGAATATACGTTGTTTCATGGCACAAAACACTGATCTCCACCATAGTCACCCTCCGTTGAGACGAAGCCCGTCATTTCATGTTGCTGCTTGAGGGTGACTCAGAGCACAAGGAATTTACAAGCACACTTCCTGATCGTTTTTTTTTTTTTGTACCTTTTTAGTGTCACCGCTGCTTTTAAAAATGGCCACTGCTGTTAAACATGTGTAATATGTGCACATGCTCACAATGCGCACACAAATTACACACATGTTCAAACACAAGGCATGTTTGTCTCCAGCTTTCTAAATGTCCATCCTGACCGAAGCCCAAGAGTTCCTAATAATACCCAATCTCAGGGTCCCAAAAGAGCTACAATTCCTGGGTGGACGTTCTTCCTTACCTGTGGAAACCTTGCTTCGACTACAGTGGCTTAATAATCTAGGATTGCAGATTTTAGGGAACTAAAATTGGCTAGTGTTAATGTTTCATTGTTGGAAATCCAACACGTACGAGCGGCGCACGTCTAGAAATAATATAGGTGGATGCAACTCATTTTTGTACATAAAAGTGCCATCTCTTTTTAAGTCTTCCAAGCGTTCTTTCCAAGTGAAATGCATCCTGGTACGTGGCGGGTCACTTCAGGCGGCTTGACCAGAGCATCCTGGTACGTGGCGGGTCACTTCAGGCGGCTTGACCAGAGCATCCTGGTACGTGGCGGGTCACTTCAGGCGGCTTGACCAGAGCATAGGATAAAGACGCACAACGTTCTTGTGTCACGGTAGTCTATCACAACATGTAGCCATGTGCCCCCATCAAGGCATGTTACCAAAAACGTGTTCAACATGCATGAACTTTTGTGTCTTTCATCACTTTTTTTTTTTTTTCAGATAGAAAATATATATATATATCAGACTGGTATCCATTCTGTCGCTTTGCAACGGAACTTTAAATGTTTTTGTAGGCATTGTTTTTTAAAAGCTCTGAGCCAAGCGGTCGGGTGACTATACGTGAAAACGGGAAGGAGAAAGGCCAATCGGTTGGCTTGGAGATGGAGCTCGTCTCCAGAAGATTAAGGAAAAAACAAACAAAAAAAAACTTTACTGAATTACGTAGGTTAAAATGTAGTTGTATAGTATTGTTATTTCAATAGAATTGTCTTATTTTACCTCTCATTATTGTAAAGTAACATAGTAAATAATTATAAGGAAGACAACATATGTTTATTTTGTAAAGAAGTTACAGAATCTTATTGAACATAACCGTACTGTTTACCATTCCTCAACCATGACTTGATTCGCTGTCACTTTGTTGGAGGGTGTGATAGGGTAGCTTTGATAGGATAGTGACTGGTGTTCTGTTATCTCCAACGTCTCAGTATGTCCACGATGGACATATCATAGTAGAGCTATGATCTTAGCAGTATTGACTTCTGAAAATGTGACATTTTAATGGGAGAATAACAATGGGGGAAATCACCACAAAGTCACGCTAATACAGCAAGGATCAGGAGTCCATAAGGACACTAAAATGTAAGTCTAGGTCATTAATATAGCCAGCCTAACAGACTCGAGACTCAAGGTGCTGTGGCTGGACACTGGTTCAGAAGCGATGAAGATGAAACGTTCATCACAGAGTAGCCTTAGATATAGTGAAGGCGAACACAATAAGCTCAAAGTGGGTCTTGTTTTCCAAATGGTCATGAATTAAACTCACTTTCTTTTAATTAGTATTTTTTTAATGGGATAGAAAGCCTCTCAGTATTTAAATAAAGGTTACTGTCTGTCACACAATGCAAGACTTAATAGAGCAGACGAGATCCTGTTAGTGACTGTGCCAGTTCAAAACATTTTAATCTCATCCATTCACACATGTATTTTTATTTTATTCTCCAGAATCTATATCTTGTGAATTTTTATCAATGATAAAACAAAGAATACAACATCAAATTGTTTCATATCAACTACAGCTAAATCGGGTTCTTCCAACACTTATATCATCTTCGAGGAGCATTATAATGGATGGTTTATAAATTCATAACAACAGATGGGCCGTAGGGATCCATTAGTTGGCAGCAGCTATGTACACTGTAAAAGAAAAAAGCTGCTGTTTAAAAAGAATATTTTTTTATGATACCCCATTTGCATGAGTAACCTGGCTGAATGGCTGAAAGTGCATGATGGGGGAGCTGGTTTCATCATTATGTCTCGCTTAGGGCTGCAACACTTCCATGTCATCGATTACAAATATATATTAACACTAGCGCGTCGGAGCGGTCAGGCTGACCGATTTTGAAATTTTGAAGTGGATTTTCTTTGCCCATGAAGTCCTGAGAAAGTTCCCCTTGCATGACTTTTTCTAAATGTTCGATTCAAACCATCTCTGTTTTTTTTTTCATCTGAAACGTTTTGGAAATATGATTTTAGACATAATTCTACTAAAATGTCTGCTCTTTTGCGGTCCGTGGGACCGCTCTTAGAGCCCTCACCCTTTCTCCCCCACAAGCCGTGCTGTTCACACCTTCCTCCCGGCTGGAGACGGGCATTGTTCAAGCTAATGTGTCATTTGCATTCCAACCTACATGTTCCACATGTAGGCAAACTTACATTACAAACTTACATAAACTAAATGTTGTTTTAGATGTTATATTTCTTATATGCGGTTTGCAGAAATAACGATGTCTGACTTTATTTCTCGAAACGGAAAAAGAAATATGTTGACTATACACACCATCTTTAGCATAATTATGTTGGAATAATAAAGTTTATAGCATTGTGACTATGTCGCGCATATTCATTTCATATATCAGCGCATCAAAAATATTTTTACTTTATTTTTCGGAGGGCACGCTAAACGAACAGTGTAAAAATGACATGAATCAATGACATGAATCATTCCAACGCGATAGACCTCCTTCCCTATAATGTATCCCCTCTATATAAAAATGACAATATATAACGCTAATGTCGTATTTATTTTATTGTCTCAATACAAAGATGGACAGTGTAATTGCTGCGCAAGGGTAATTAATTATAGTGACATGTGAGCGCTATATTGAATATATAGCGCTCAGATCGTCACTATAATTATAGTTTCTGAAATGAAAAAGAAAATATGGTGTGTTGACTGACTGGCGTATTGTTTCCACCTATATCTATTGAGCATAGCTAAATAAATACATGTTGACTATACACGCCATCTTTAGCATAATTATATGGGATAATAAAGTTTATAGCATTGTGACTGAGCTGTGCATGACATTTCCTGTTGGCTGTTTTCAATGAAATGACTTGTGTACAGAAACTAGCTATAGCTAGCGCTATATTGAATATGACTTGATCTATCCTATGGTGTATATATAAACCGTGCTGCTGCTACGGATCTCTCTGCTGGCACAATAAATCAAATATATATAAATGACATCGATCATAGGCGGCGGCTAGGCCAGGCTTAGCCTTCCCAACAATTATGCTGGGTATTTTTAAAATATATATAGGCTAATATGTGGCTAGCCGGCCGCTCCCAAACTCCCAACTCCTTTGTCTGTAGCCTAAACTTTTCTGATTTGCACGCACGCACGCACGCACAGCTGTCGCGCATATTCATTTCATATATCAGCGCATCAAAAATATGGTGAACTAGAAAAAGTGCCCTTCTGGGCACAGGTCTCCACCAGGAGGATAGGACTGTGTGAGATGTTTGGCAAAATGTTTAGGAGTAATATAAACATGTTTGCTTTTGATGGCAATTGGATGACTTGAGGCATTTTGTTCCAAAAATGTGTTTTGCAGAAATCAACCTGTTGGTGGCGCTATAACAGGCCAATGTGAAAAGGGTGGGATATATTCCTCAGCCTAGTAAGAAAATGTGTGAAAGATTTCACGTAAATTGCATGCTGCGTTCATGATTTGAGGCTTTTGTTCAAAACGGGGCAATCTTGCAAACTGTGAAAGCCAATTATAGCCAATTAGGATGGAATATGAAATATCGGACAGATCCGACTTGAGCACATGACCATAGAGATACTGTGTAACGATTTGTGAGATTTTTGGACAGAATCTGGAGGAGTAATATCAAAAAATGTGTTTTACAAAAGTCGGCCTCCTGGTGGCGCTATGAAAGGCAGATGCGGAAAATGCAGGTGAAAGGTTTGTCCTTGGCCTCTAGGGAGTGTGCATGCAATGTTTCACGCAGATCGGTGCAGTTTTAGGTAAACAATGTGAAAAGCTGCCTCATGGTGGCGCTATAACAGGCCGTTCTGGAAAATGCAGGGCAGAGGTTCATCGTTGGCATCCAGGGAGTGTGTGTGCAAAGTTTGGCATCGACCGGGTTAACGGTGCCGGAGATTAGCTGGTAACGGACGGACGGAAGGACACACGGACACACGGACACACGGACGGAGTGCAAAACATACTCTCTCCCCATGCCTTCGGCCTGGTGGAGACAAATATGGTGTGTTGACTGACTGGCGTATTGTTTCCACCTATCTATTGAGCATAGCTAAATAAATACATGTTGAAAAATAACTTTGAGTTGTCCTGTCGAGTTGAAACGCTGCCTTGAATTAGTTGGAATGTGACATTTAGAAGACAATGGCAAGTCGTCAACCCCCCGCCACGGGGGGAGAGGTGTGAAGAGATGCAGGGAGAGAGTGGCCAATGGAATTGCACGAAAAACACCGGTCAGCCTGACCGTTAGCCGTCATAGTAGTAGTGATTTTAATTCAGACATGCTAGTGTTAAGAATCAATCCCTATATTTGGGGCATGTCATTATTGGTGAAGTAAAAAAAAAAAAAAGTAACAAAGTATGTTTCACTATTTTTGCATGACACTGTTGTGCAACAAAGTAGAAAATGACACTTAAAGGATGCATTTAGACATTTTCAACCTATCTTCATATAAGTGGTACTCCCTAATGCTTATTATAAAATTGCACCATTTTTGTCTACTCTGCCTGTGTCTCAGAGAAGGGCTGTGGACAGTTCAGAAACCCGCCAATCAGTGACATCATCAATGGGGAATCCAAGTTAATAGAAATTGCAGGCTTCATATTCCTGAATTATTTGCATGCTATAATGGAAGCCATTGTTCTTGCGTTAATAAAAAACAAAATAAAACATTTGTTGTTTGAAAGAAAAAGAGTACAGTACAGTACAGTACAGTACAGTACAGTACAGTTCAAACATATCATGAGCGTTAGTGAGGACCAATTATAATATGTAGATAGGTTGAAAATGGGTGAAGTCGTCCTTTAAGTATTTAATTGACTTGTTGATGTGTAAAATTGATTTAAATGTCTATAACAAAAAATGCATTTTGATTAGCAAAGAGTAATCGCTAAGACTAAAGGATAGTTGCAGCCCTAGTCCTGTGTACTGTATAATCTGCCTTCTGTAGCCAGTGGTGCGTAGCCTCCACTATGCTACCATGCTATCTAGCTATATCACACCCCTCAACATCTCTGCTGGTCTGCCTATCCCTTTGTACAGTCATGTAAAAAACAAAAAACATAGTAACTGTAAGACCGATGTGTGTACGTGTGTGTTTTTCTTTGTTTTTATTCAAGGGACGGGAGGTGTGTTTGAGGTGTGCATTGTTTGGGGGTGGGGGGGGGGCTGGGGTTTGATCACTGTTATTTTCTCATAGTGTCATTTAGACCATGTTGAGTGTTTTGTGTATTTTCTGTGTAGTGGACTTCTTGCTGAGTCTGCGTCTAGCGCAGCCATAGTTTCATATTGATGTGTGTGTAGTACCTCTAATCCACCACAACTAGCAAAGTCCTTATTCTGCTAACGTGCATTTTAATAATATTTTTGTTTTGTTTTTTTCTTTCTTTCTTTTGTTTTTTACTAAAAGAGAAAGAAAGCTACACATGTTATGTTCAGATTTTAATCACCTTTTATCCAAGTTCAAAAACACTGCTCTTTTTGTCTTATTGAAGTTGTATTATGTAGAGAAATAAATATGAGATAAAAAGCCAGCTGATATCAAAATTGCCAAACAAAAAGCTTTGGATTGAAACTTGAACTACAAAGGAACGCTTGGTTTTTCCTGTGAGGTTGGTGAGAACGCTGCAGGGGGAGGAACGCTTATCTGTGTAACACTGGTGTGTGTTACAGTACCTAAAGCAGTGTTACACATCGCAGGGCCGGCGCTGGTACAGGTCAGGATAACATACAGCCAGGCACACTACAGTGGAAACCTGTTTACAATCCGTTTACAGAGGTACGTGTTTGGCCTTTTACCCAAACTGTTGTTTTTAATCTGGGATCCGTGTTTTATAAGACCTTACATGTGGCAAAAAAACAAACAAACAAACACACACAGAGATAACTCGAATGCCAAAATCACTAACATGGTAAGAGAGATTGAATCGACATACTTTTAAAGCTGCTTTTTATGAAATGTCAACATCCACATAGTTGCTTCCAAGATGAGCCTGAGAGGCACATTCATTGTTTACTCTACTGTGGTAGTGTCTCTGTTATGACACTGTACAATATCACTCGTCACCTCCTCAATTAGTTTTACCTTCCATCTTGAGAAGCACTTTGTTATATAATGTTGATACCAGGCTAGTATCCCGTTACTATTTGAAATGGACTTGTTTTGCTTCTTCTCAGCTGGTCATTTTAGACTGGAGCAGATAGCGTTATCTCATATGGGTGAGACTACACCCATTTGGCCTTCCAGGAAGACCACATCCAACTGTGAAATGAATTGAAAAGGGTTTCAATGAAGGATTTACACTGGCCTGGACATACTAACACTATATGTAGTGACCTCATACAAAGATGGCTGTTAAGCCTCTGGATGTTGAAGAGGACTCGTAGGTTTTGAGCTATTCTGAACACAAACTGACAGTGCAACTTCTCTACTGTACTAACAAATAAAGTAAAACTGATCCCCCCCCTCCCCAACTTTATTATTTTTGCAGTTATCTGTAAATTGCAGAAATTACCTCTTGAAGTTCTTACTACTACTCATAAAAAGAATTATGTCATCCTTGTCGTCTCAGCACTTTAAAATAATTTGTGTTCATAAGCAACAGGAAAAACATTATAGTAGCACACTTCCAAGTACATACAAAATACATCAAGTTAATGCCTTTTTCAATGGTCTGGCTGGAAAATAAATACTCAGTGGATGAATTCTGTGTTGTTACTATGCCAATGTAATCTATCATGGGGAAGAGAGGAAAGGAAAAGCACAAATGAAAAAGAGAACACAGTTCTTCTGGTGTCTTCTATCATATCTACTGTATCTATCTATATCTATCTATCTATCTACCTATCTACCTATCTATCTATCTATCTAACCATGTCTCTTCTTGTTCTTCAACCTTTAGGGCCAAAATCCATTGAAATGTTTTAGTCCTGTCAGATGTATATCGTAAACTGTTCAATTACGAAATGGAAAATAAAATCTATTTTAAAGATCAATGCATTGTGACGTTTTTGTCCCATATACTGTATTCATGGTGTTTATTGATTCCATAGGAGGGGCTAGCACCCCTCAAATCTGTATATAGGAGGGGCTAGCACCCCTCAAAGCTGTTTATAGGAGGGGCTAGTGCCCCTTAAGCTGTTTATAGGGGGGCTAGCTCCCCTCAAAGCTGTATATAGGAGGGTCTAACCCCCCCTCAAAGCTGTATATAGGAGGGGCTAGCACCCTCAAAGCTGTATATAAGAGGGGCTAGCACCCTCAAAGCTGTATATAGGAGGGGCTAGCACCCCTCAAAGCTGTATATAGGAGGGGCTAGCCCCCCCTCAAAGCTGTATATAGGAGGGGCTAACACCCTCAAAGCTGTATATAAGACGGGCTAGCACCCTCAAAGCTGTATATAGGAGGGGCTAGCACCCTGGAACCTCCCCATGGACCCCCTGGAACCTCCCCAAGGACCCCCTGGAACCTCCAAGGACCTCCTGGAACCTCCCCAAGGACCCCCTGGAACCTCCCCAAGGACCCCCTGGAACCTCTCCAAGTTCCCCTGGAACCTCCCCAAGGACCCCCTGGCTGCTTCATATTGACTCCATCATGTGTCCATTGATACTGGTTTCAAATTATGAGTTGAACATCAAGAGGAAATTGAGGCAGTCAGGGGAAATCTATGGAAAATACAGGATCAACCTCTAACTAATTGCAAAAAAACCAAACTCAGCTGATTTTGCATCTTCAATATATCCTGAATAACAGAAAAAAAGTTGCCTGGAATTGTCTGAGGGGAAAGTGTTGAAAATGGCCTGTACAGTGTGGCCACCATTAACATCCTATTATAAGGTAATATTTTCTAAATGTCCTTATGCTTTAAGTAGCATGTGACATATCAAACTAGGGGGTTTTCATGATGCTGAATCCATTCCAAGCATTAGTTTTGCATACAAACACTCATTGGGCTAAATTTGGCCATAGCAACTTGCCCAAATGTGCTGACCTCATTACATTTTGGCAAGTTGCTATGGCCAAATTTAGCCCAATGAGTGTTTTTATGCAAAACTAATGCTTGGAATGGCTTCAGCATCATGACAACAACCTAGTTTGATATGTCACATGCTACTTAAAGCATAAGGACATTTAGAAAATATTGCCTTATAATAGGATGTCAATGGTGGCCATACTGTACAGGCCATTTTCAACACTTTCCCCTCAGACAATTCCAGGCAACTTTCTTTCTGTTATTCAGGATATATTGAAGATGCAAAATCAGTTGAGTTTGGTTTTTTTGCAATTAGTTAGAGGTCAAATTACATTATTACTGGACTAGAATTCAAATTGTCTGTTGGGCCAACTGTTTATGCATGCCATGATTTTTTCCAATATCTCCTACTGTATTACTGTCTGGGGCCAAACCAATCACATCACTTTATAAACAAGCACTGAAAATAATGGATAAAAAACAATGAAATGGCATCATTGCATAATACTACAACATGCTTAGTTTTGACAGTTTTATTAAATGTGTCCATGATCTCGCCCCAGTGGTTCTCTGTCCTCCGGTAGAAGGACCAGACAGACTGCCGACTGAAATAAAACCACAAACTGATCTCAAAATGTTTAATGATGAAGATAAACTATGGTTGAAATCAACGGCGTCAACTTTGGGAGTGCCTGAGGGCTTGGGCACCCACTGAAAAAAGAATAAGGCAAATAGCACCCACTGAGATTGAGGCTGAAGATCCCCTCCCCCTGGTAATTTTGTCACGTAGGCACACACCTTTACGGTGTTCACAGAACAGGTATTCAAATGCTAATACGGTGGCTTTGTTCCAGTGACCGCACGGTTCATTCACACTCCGTCTCCTGCAGCAACACAACACTAACACAGTCAGCAGAGGCTGCTGTCTGTGTACCGTCGGCCCGTCTGTAAAGAAATCAGGCCAGAGGTGCGAACATATGTTAGGCACATTATAAAACTGGTATTGCTTTGTACTTAGATTAGATGATTAGATTTAGGCCCATTTGTATTTGTATGTAAAAGATTGTTTTAGGTAGATGTATAGCTGTATAGAAAGGCCTACCAGGGACTGGGGTAGCCTTGGCTACAAACCCACATACAATGCAACGGTTTCATGTTTTTACAACTTGATACATTGTTTTTTATATTATATATTATATTATTATTATAAATAAACGTAGGCCTATAAATAAAATGCATGAAACCTTTGCTGTAAGAATAATCACATATAATTAAATTGCTGTATGTCCAAACCATTCTAGGTCTGTCTGTCTGTCTGTCTGTCTGTCTGTCTGTCTGTCTGTCTGTCTGTTTGTCTGTCTGTCTGTCTGTCTGTCTGTCTGTCCGTCCGTCTGTCTGTAGGCCTATATCTTTATATATCTCTTCTTTTAGGGTTTCTTTAATCAATAAAATGTTTATAATTTATATATGAGATTTTAATTTAATATAAAAGAGGCTACTCCAAGTTCCACCACTCGCACCTGTGTGTGTGCCTGCGTGTGTCTATGGTTGTCAGTATGCAGTTCCGTTTAGTGCCACAGGGTGGTGCACTGCTCCTTTTTGTTCAAGATCTGACGTCACTTCCACTATATGTCCGCATCGTGTTGGCGCGCAGAGTGATTGTATGTTTTATCCGTATATATGTCTGATTGATTGATTGATTGATTGAAATATGTATTAACAGTTTGCAGAATTACAGTACATTTCAAGCACAAACTCAATACAAAGACTGTTAACTGTGAGTGGACGACCCAATTAAGCATTACACTTGTTTACAAGAGGGTCCACCATGTTCAATTGAATACGAGACATCTCACCCCGGTGAGTTGTCTTCACTTTTTGACATGTCGGGGTGAGATGTCCGGACAGCTCACCCCGGACAGCTCACCCCGGAAAGTGAAGACAGCTCACCCCGGAAAGTGAAGACATCTCACCCCGGTGAGATGTCTTTACTTTCCGGGGTGAGCTGTCTTCACTTTCTGACATTGCGGGGTGAGTTGTCTGTACTTTCCGTGGCACCCATTACAGTAGGCATAATTCAATTTCGGATCTAACTATCGGTTCCTACAGACGTGCGCAGTCACGGCTAATTATTTATTTATTTAACAGTAAAATCCGGTGAAACACTTGTAAGGAGTAGAGCGTCTCTCTCTCTCTCTCTCTCTCTCTCTCTCTCTCTCTCTCTTAGAGCTGCCAACGAATATTCCATATTCGAACGAATTTTCGAATCAAAAAAATAAATGAATAACTGAATATATAAAATTAAGATTCGAATTAAAAAAAAAAAAATGCTGTGCAAGTTTTCGCGAGACGGTTCCGTGGGTAAGCGTTGTGAGCTTGTAGATTAGTTATATTTGCCACACGCCGACACCGGCATACATTGAAGAATAAATCAGCTGCCTCGCACTCTTCCTAAACGCAGACTACGCAGGCTGCGTAGTTCCGATTCACAAAAGGCCCCCGCCCGCCCTGCGCAAAGTCGGCAAAGAGCGCACTACGTTATTTGCGTACGGACGGTGCGCAAATAACGGGCGGGGCCTTTTACGTTATTTGCGCAGTGAGTGTACGCTGCTCAGAAGGGTGAAATCTTCCGTCAACAGCGTACCTAGTGATCAGAATCAGAGACAGGCCTGGCCTACACCGAAACTTATTTTGCTGTGTTGTGTTGTGTTGTGTTGTGTCGGACGGACGGGAGAGTATATTTTTAGACAACAACACACAGATCTATCACTCATCAATCTTCAATCATGAAGCGACTTTATCCTTCAGGAATGAACAGGATGAACTGCGGCGCCGGTCCGGCAGCAGCAGCAATGCCGTGTTCTGTTCTGTGAATTAATACTGCCTCCGTGCCGTGAAGTTTTATGGGAGAAGGGAGAATGCATGCGTTGTGTTCCAACTCGGTTTTCAGCAGCGCCAATGCGCGGAGAGAGAGAGTTGCGCCAGCAATGCGATCTTAAATGTTATGTCTCAGGTTGTATTGGTGTAAATATAATTATTAAAAAATCCGAATGGCCCCGAATCGGAATCGAAATCCGAATGGATTTCCTTTCTTTTTGTAGATGTGACAACTTTTTAGTGCACAACTTTTGACCAAAATGGGACAGCACACTGCACACTGCACTGCACAACTTTTTTCTTTCTTTTTGTAGATATGACAACTTTTTAGTGCACAACTTTTGACCAAAATGGGACAGCACACTGCACACTGCACTGCACAACTTTTTTCTTTCTTTTTGTAGATATGACAACTTTTTAGTGTTTTTGTATCAAACTGATGTTTTTCTTTTTCTTTTATGACAACTTTTTACTATATTTTTTAGTTTAAATTTTTTCTATACTTAACTTTTTGTACAAACTGATGTTTTTCTAAACTTTTGATGTTTACCTTTTTTTTATATTTTTTGTACAAACTGCTGTTTGAACTTTGTTTACAATGTTTCTATATTTAAATAAACTACATTACATTTGACCGTACATTTGACTCTTGTGTTATATTCTTGTGAAATATTCAGTAAAGTATAGCTCAAAGGCTACATATTCAGTCAGACTTTTGGTGAGTTGTCCTGACAACTCACCCCTAAACGTGAAGACATCTCACCCCGAAAGTGGCCCAAAGTGAAGACATCTCACCCCGGAAAGTGAAGACATCTCACCCCTAAAAAAGCAGGGGTGAGATGTCTTCACGTTTAGGGGTGAGTTGTCTGGACAACTCACCAAAAGTGGCTTTAGGGGTGAGTTGTCTTGTTACCGTTCAATTCATCAAAAATGGTCTATGGTTTTATCTGTGTGTGTGTGTGTGTGTGTGTGTGTGCGTGCGTGTGTGTGCGTGCGTGCGTGGCGCACACAGCTGCAGTGGATTGATTGATTGATCCATTCATCTGACGGATCAATGGCGGACGGACTTTCATGTGACGTAGGTGAACAGCCCGGATGCAGTGGGCGGGGCTTTAGACCTAAATAGGAACGGGCATGCGCACTGCAGGGTGTCTGGGGTCCGCCCTGTTTCAAGGTAAGAAATGTTTGTTTGAGAAGCACATGGACGGTTTTAGCCTCCTTAAACAGGTTACTGTTTAAACTAGTGGTTTAATCCTCCTAAACATGTTACTGTTTAAACTAGTGGTTTAATCATCCTTAAGATGTTATTGTTTTAACATTAGTGGTCGTTTGAGAAGCACATGGATCGTTTAATCCTCCTTAAACTGGTTATTGTTTAAACTAGTGGTTTAATCCTCCTAAACATGTTATTGTTTAAACATTAGTGGTTGTTTGAGAAGCACATGGAGGGTTTAATCCTCCTTAAACAGGTTATTGTTTAAACATTGACTGTTGATGGTTTATTGTGACAACAATCTGAGGAATGTTTGTCCTTTTTTAGAAGGAAACAAAGTAAACATTGTTCTAAACTGTGGTGTAAATTAAATCGTTGTCCACATGCAGTAGCTACTTCAGTACATTTTACTGAAGTATACTTCAGTACATTTTACTGAAGTAAATAGCTTCAGCTAAAGCTAAAGCTACTGCATGTGGACAATAATGTACTTTTATACGCTACTGTTATTTGTAAACTTAACTACTACACAATCTACATTTTTTTTTAAATAATGGGATGAATCTAGAGTTGCAATACCCGTTGACATCTCATTGATCCAAATTGCTTTTGTTTTTCTCCTCTGTGGAAAAGCTGGAATTTGTGCGATGGCAGGCTCTCAGTCAAATATCATGTCTACATTTATGAAACAAATGCTTTCCCTACAGCTGCAATGTTAGTGAGTTTAACTTTGTTTAATACAAGCAGATTGGAAATGCAATTTGGATCAATAGGATGTCAATGGAGGGTATTGCAACTCTAGATTCATCCCCTTATTAAAAAAAAATCTAGTGTTGCAAATTGCGACTAACCTACATTGTCATACAGCCATATTTTGGCCATTTGAAACAAGTGGCTGATCTACAAGCTCACAATGCATTGCAATGCGTCACATTGTGAACTTCTAGATTTGCTATTTTCAAATGTTTTTTTTCCAACATTTCAAATGGGACATTCTGCATATTTTTGGTAATTTTGAAGTACATTTTGATTTACTTTAAGTTGTATTTAATTTAGATTTTTGAAGATTATTTTTTTAACATCCTAATATTATATGAATTCTACAATGTGTAAAATCTGGATGAAGAGAGTAATGTTTATGTATGTGTCTTACAGGTAAATCATGTGACCTTGGTGTCATGCGGTGACCTTGGATGCCGTCATCAGGAGATGGCTGGTATAATAGAGTGTCTACTCAGGAAAGGGGGCATGGAGCTGGAACCTGGACGGAGTCGACAAAGCAGCGAGCCCCCGAGAGCTGAAACGTATAACGGTGTCAACGAACGCTCTGCCTGAGATTACGAGGCGAACGGCGCTCGGGACGTACGTGCCATACAGCCTTCGCGGCTCTATTAATACCAGCTAATCTTCAACCGAACGACGGAAGGCCCCCCACGGTATGTACCTGGATTACATGTGGCTGTAGTATAAACTAGGGCTGTGTCACCATTACAACATGTTAAGTTGACCATTCATTGTCATACAAATTAAAATTCTTCATGGCTTTTTTTAGGCTTCATAAAATAAATGGTTGCACGAGGCAGATATGACTATTATATGCATTCATTACATTTATACTTTTCCAAAAATAAATTAAAGGGACACTTCACCCCTTTTGCAACCAGATCTTATTTTAATGATGTTTGGGAGACGAACACTTTCCTGGGGGTTTTATGTGGGTAATGTGTCCCTGATGTCATGGACGCTGGGCTCACTTCCTACCTAGACTACATTTCCCATACTGTTTCGCCTTTGGTGCACTGCTCCTCCTTGTGGATAGGGGGAGGGCTGTCTTACTGAGACATGTAGTCCAGGAAGAGAGTGAGCCCAGTGTCTATGACATCATGGACACTTTGAAATGCTAAAATATCTAAAAAGACATATTACCCACATAAAGTGTCCCAATTGACCCATCTTACCACCAAGGTGCTAACTAGGTGCAACTTCCCAATGACAGCCCATTCATCCACACAGAAAAGTCCTATTTAATTGTATTAAATGTCAAACTCACCAAAATTGCAGATGGAGGATAATTCAAGCTTTTCGTACAGCTGCCAAGTTTTTGTTTCATAAAAATCCACCATAGACATGTTATTTTTTTTTTTGTGTTGGAGTTTGGAAGTGCTCGTTAAATATCACTCATCAGCCCATGCGTACCACCTGTTTTGAATGTGCACACAATACAGGAGGCAGCAGGAGGTTGCTTTACTGATAACGAGCACTTCCAAACTCTGATACTTAGAAAATAATCATCTGCAAGGAATTTCTTGACAGGAAGTAGCTCATAACATGTCTATGGTGTATTTTTATGAAGCAAACTATTTGCATATTGAAAAGATGATTCAAGCTTTTCATACAGCTGCAATGTTGGTGAGTTTGACGTTGTTTAATACAATTAGGACTTTTCTGTTTGGATGAATGGGCTGTCTATGGGAAGTTGCACCTAGTTAGCACCTTGCTGGCAAGATGGCAGTGGTCTGAATATAGTCAAATTAGCTGAGTGGAAATAAAATGTCTATTTTCATATATATATTTTTTTATGTTTGAGAATACCTTGCCTTTAAAGGCTTGTAATTCGGAGTATACAAATTGGACTATGGGTCTGTAACTCTCGGTGTACAAATGGAACAAAGTTACGGGTCCATTTGGTGTCACAATTAAATGAATATTGTCCTTTAAAGGAACATTGAGTGACTGCAGTTTCTTCCAGCAGTGAATAGTATTTTAGTAGATATCGGTAGCACAATTTGCTCGCTATGGCCAGTGTTTGACTGGATTGCCCTGTCAGTGACTGTTATTAATACAGTAAATAATGGTGACACAGCCCTGTCAGTGACTTTTATGACTTCCAAAATGTCATCCTGTAGGCCGACAACTAAATTTGTTTTTCTTTCTTCCCCTGTCATTTCAGAACGTGAAGCTGACACTAGAGTTCGTACCTTAATACCGATGTCTTCCTCTGCTGCTTACTGTTAGCAGTGAAGGTTAGTAATTTAACCTTTTGGTTCCTGCTGCTTGTGTAAGTGGGCTACATGCTACCATACCGTATGTTGTCATTCGCGCCATGTATCGTTTCACACCGTGTGTGTGTATAATGCCAGTCCGATTCTAGTCTCTTCACTTTCATCTTTTCTTTCCTTTTAATAAAGTTATTTGTTTTTGTGGTCTGAGTTTTTAATCGCATTTCGCTTTATTTTTTATTTTTTAAGTAATTTCTTTCTTCTTGCCTATCTATTGCCCTAGTTCTTCACTAGTGGACTTTGTGATGTGGAGGTATGTGATTTATGTCGGTATCATTATGGTAGCATGTAGCCTGCTTAACACTGTTTACTAGGGGTGTAACGATATAGTAACTGCATCGAAAAATTTATTTTAACTTTAAGAATTATGCTTAGGCATATGAAAACGGCAACATTGACTATGTATCGTTTTGCTATGCAATTAATCTATTGTATCAATATTTTGTGTGGTATTTAGCAATTTTTAGAATGACTTTTTTAAATCAAGTAATTAAACTCCTTTTTCAATGTATGTTAAATAGTTACTGCATCGATTTCAAATCATTGTATTGTATCACCATAATGAACCAATATCGTCCATGTACCGTATCGTTACACCCCTACTGTTTACAGCCTTCTATGCTGTAGATCTGTGCAAACTAACAGGAAGAAAATGATGGCCGATGTGTCATTTTCTTCCTTGGTTAGTGTGTGGTTTGAGTTTACTGGCTGATATTGAAGGTAAGTGAGTAGTTTATTATCTTTGGCTGTCGGGCAGAAACCATGTGTATATCCATAGTTCAACCTTTTGTAAATGAATTTCCTTACTTGGTCATGCTACAGTGTCACACACTAAAGTAGCTAAAATAGCTGATCTACAAGCTCACGATGCAAAGATAATCCATTATTGAATATTTTGTTTAATATAACATGTTGTATTTTTTTAATATATTGAACCGGTGAAGTATCAACAAGAGCTTGTAACTAAATATTAACATTGAAACGCAACTTATTATATTAATAATTAATATAATTGGATCACAGGTTCCTTTTTTTTTTTTTCCAGAAAAGTAACTGTTTTGGACGTACAAGGTTTCTACCCGACCTTCATCTTTTCTCTTCTCTATTCTTTGCTTTAATAAAGTTATTTGTTTTTGTGGTCTCTGAGTTTTTAATCGCATTTAATTTTTTTAATAAGTAATTTCTTCTTGCCTTCTATCACACTAGTTCTTCACGTGTGTGTGTGATTCGGGTCGTGTCTCACGTACAGTTTCTCATCAATTGATTGGAACCGTATCGTTTTATGTTTCGTTATTTTAATTGCCGGTAAAGCGTCATCCCATCAGTTCACATCACATATGAATACAGGCCCGGTATGTGATGTGCATTTATGTGATTTTCTTTTTGTGATATTTCACAGCTATTGCGGGTAGCTTGCCATTCACGTCGGTCGGCCTCATTATTTAGGTGAGGTACACACTGTTACGTTCAGAATGGGAAATTATGTAGGCGTATCGTTCACACCATACGAATTTTGTTTATTGCTGTTGTCTGTTCTGTTCTGATGTCATCCATAGTGTTGTATGTTGTGTACTAATGTTCATAGTGTTGCTGTATTGCTGACAAATACAGGGGCACAAAGAACATGAAGCAAATAAGAATGCTGCTGCCATTGCGTAATTTGCACCTTGTATAATTTATGTCAATCATCCACAAATTTTATAAATTATACAGTCTTTCTCTCTCATTCACTTATTTCTGTGAATGTTTTTATTTTAAAATTGATATCTAAAAATGTAGGAAACATGGCAACTGTCTGGAAAAAATACTCACGCCACAAACCTAATGACGACTACTTGGGCAGAGACCAAGAAAATCTATTTCTTTTATTGTTCGTAAAGCTCTAAGTGCTCAAAGTCAACAGAGCAGCAGCAAACGTCTAGGTCATAAGACCATTGTCTGTGCTCTATCATCAGATCTAATTCGTGTAAAGCTGCTTCATGTCATCCCCACATCACATAATGAACACAGGGTTAGGTTAGGGTTAGGTATGTGATGTGGATTGATGTGATGTATGTCTTTTATAATGTGCGAGTGAAGCGTCATCACGTCTGTACACATACCATATGAACACAGGCCCGGTATGTGATGTGTATTGATGTGATTTATTTATGCTTCCATTTGCAGTTAAAACTTCTTCATTCACGCCGGTCAGTAGGCGAGACATTGACGATGGGCCTATGACCCAAATGTTTTCTGCTGCACTTTTCACTTTTAGCACTTTGCAGCACTTTATGAGCACGGAAAAATACAATTAATATATTTTCTTAGTTGACGTCTAGGAGTTTTCCTTAAGGTATTTGTGGAGTGAGTCTTCCAGTTTTCAATTGTATAAAGAACTTTCATAGTCTTATGGTTATTGTAATTAAAAAAACACACAACGAGGCACAGGCATGGCGCTTCTGGTTTACTGGAATGGGGTTCGATTCCCTGCTGCGCTCTAATCAGTGTTTTGGCTTTTACAAACTGTCAAATTAATGACATCTCATGAACAGGCGTAATGGAGACAGTGTATCAGCTGTAATAATGACTTCATACAGGCGTAATGGAGACAGTGTCTCAGCTGTAATAATGACCTCATACAGGTGTAATGGAGACAGTGTATCAGCTGTATAATGGTCAGGCGGTGACTCCTGTTACGTTGTCTGTGGATTGTGCTGATGTCATAACTTAACCTAATGAAGAATCTGTTGTTCACACTTTTAGAACATGCATGCGGTCATTATGAGGATTATATCTATCATTGGATGCCCCAAAAATTACCTTTTGTAGATCGGCTATTTTTGAGTTGTGTAAACCACTCCTACAACTGGCTTTGTTAGTCTGTCTGTCTGCATGAAAAATGAGCATGGTTACTACGGTCATCCAGTTCACCCGGGTGTGATTTCATTACGTCAGACATTACGTCAGATCAGAGCTGATCAGGCTATATAAGACCTTACACCACTCAGTTCACACGGGTGTGATTTTTACTAGTACGCTGGTGAATGATACAATTTAGGCATTATCAGACGCTCTTAATCCAGAGCGATTTACATTAAGCAATAACAAAGCATGGCAATGCATCACATACACAAAGTAGTCATGAAACATGCGTAAGCTAAGAACGTAACCTGCTATAAAATGCTATTCTAGTGCTGTCTACGTAACATGCTATAAGTCTGTATAAAGTGCTCTAAGTCTACATAAAATGCTATCTAAGGGGCTATGATTGAATTATTTTAGTGTCATGCCACCTCGTGGCCCATCCCTCATGGGATTATGACACCTTTTCATTGCGACCGGAGGTTGCAGTTAACCATGAAAATCTGCGTTTTTGACGCCTAACCCACAATCCCTGTCACTCTGACGTCGCCTAACTCCAATCCCCGTCGCTCACCCCAGGCAAGACCCGGGTCGTCGTGACATCAGCCGCCATATATGGTGTCCAGTTCATTGTGATTTATTGGTCAAAGTTAATTATATGCCAAAGCGTCAGCACTCACCCAGCAGTCTGCCGTCACCCAGGAGGATGTGTGCACTCACCCAGCGGTCTGCCGTCACCCAGGCGGATGTGTGCACTCACCCAGCGGTCTGCCGTCACCCAGGTGGATGTGTGCACTCACCCAGCGGTCTGCCGTCACCCAGGAGGATGTGTGCACTCACCCAGTGGTCTGCCGTCACCCAGGAGGATGTGTGCACTCACCCAGCGGTCTGCTGTCACCCAGGAGGATGTGTGCACTCACCCAGCGGTCTGCCGTCACCCAGGAGGATGTGTGCACTCACCCATTCTTCCGTCACCCAGGAGGATGTGTGCACTCACCCAGCAGTCTGCCGTCACCCAGGAGGTTGTGTGCACTCACCCAGTCCTCCGTCACTCAGGAGGATGTGTGCACTCACCCAGCGGTCTGCCGTCACTCAGGAGGATGTGTGCACTCACCCAGTCTTCCTTCACCCAGGAGGATGTGTGCACTCGCCGATCTGCCCCAGCAGTACGCTGCGGTACTGCTGGGGCACAACGCCAATCACTGGCAGAACTCGGACACTAATGGGACTGCATTCGAAAATGTCTTTCAAAAAGGTCTTGTACTCACGGAAAGGCTATAGTCCATGGTCTCGGACCGCATACCATCTTCACAATTTCCCCAGTGCCTCCCCAGTGTCCCCCCACCCCCCCAGTGCCCATGGTCTCGGACGGCATGCCATTTTTTTTAAATCCTTTTTGAGGATTTGGAGGGGGAAAAAAGACGAATCACTCTGACCATGGACTACAGCCCATGGTCTTGGAGTGATTTTCATGCCGGTGTCCCCACAGTGGTGTGTCCCCACAGTGGTGTCCCCCCCAGTGTCCCAAATCATTGTAAAATGTTAACTTTGTGCTTTATTTTTCTATGTACTGTTATTGCCTACAGTGTAGGCCAAAATCAAGGAGATGGGTCGCACACACCAAGACTGTGGTTCAAAAAGTTTTATTTCAAACTATAGGGACAAACGTTTCGGCTATCCAGCCTTCATCAGTGTGGAGTGACTGAATGTGGGTTCCTTTTAAGGAGTGGTGACATGGTGCAAGTGCACACAATCACCGCTGATCACCTATCACACCCGGTGGATAAACACAGATTGGGGCTGTGTGATAAAGTCTCTGTTGGCAGTCAATAATGTGACTAGCAATTACATCTCGAAATATGCATATATATACAAATCAAAACAAAATTGTAGGATTGTTTACACATAGCTAATGTAGGTCTGCTTTTTTTGCCGTTCATAGATCAGTTGCATACATAAGAGTAAAGCATCATTATTTTTTTATACCGTTAATAGCAACCATCCAATATAACATGTGCGTGGCATCGGGGAGGCGGGTATGCCCATATATCCCTATTGCGGGATTAGATTAATTGGTGATCACCTGATGAAGGCCGCCTGCGGTCAAAACGTTGTGTCTTATATTATGGTGTTTCAATAAAAAGAAAACACCATTGGAGCCATCCTGTGTGCTTCTTTTCACTGTACTTGCCTTGGTCCGGCACCAGCCAGGAACTGGATGTGCGCAGGCCACCTGCTTTTTAAACATGAATGTCTCCTTTCTTGTGAATGGCATCGGGACATTGGCGACGCCTGTGGCCCAAAAAGGCACTTTGCCTGGTCACTCCCTTATATTAATTACTATTTACTATTTACAAATTAAATTAATCTAATCCCGCAATAGGGATATATGGGCATACCCGCCTCCCCGATGCCACGCACATGTTATATTGGATGGTTGCTATTTACGGTATAAAAAAACTAGAAAAAGTGCCCTTCTGGGCACAGGTCTCCACCAGGAGGATAGGAGTGTGTGTGTGATGTTTGGCAAAATGTTTAGGAACAATATAAACGTGTGTGACGCAGCTTGGCCTGTTGAAGCGCCACCATGAGGATGATTTGAAAACTGTCAAGTGGCATTTCTTCTAAAGCCTAGTGGTAATATGCATGCACAGTTTCACCACAATCGGACGATGTTGAGTAGTTGTGGCAATTTGTACAAAACGGGTACAAAGCGGGCTACTCGTGAAAAGTTTAGAAGCCAATTGTAGCCAATGAGGGTGGATTATGAGAAATCAAACAAACCCGTCTTGATCACATGACTATGGAGAGCATGTGTACCGATTTGCGTGAAATTTGGATAAAATCTGAAGGAGTAATATTAGAAAATGTGTTTTACATATGTCGGCCTCCTGGTGGCGCTATAAAGAGCAGATGTGAAAAATTCCAGGCAAAGGTTTTTCCTTGGCCTCTAGGGAGTTGGCATACAAAGTTATCCACAGATCCGTGCAGTTAGAGGTAAAAACACTTTTCGGCCAGTTATAGCGCCACCATGAGGCTGAGTTGAAAATGTTCATGTGGCATTTCTTCCTCGGCCTAGTGGGAATGTGCGTGCACAATTTCACGGATATCACACGATGTGTTCCTGATTTGCATCATTTTGTTTGAAACTGAGCACTCCTGCAAACTTTGGAAGCCAATCTTAGCCAATCAGGATGAAGTCTGAGAAATCTGAAAGACCTGTTTCGTTGAATGGCTCTCGAGAGACTGTACCAATTTGCATGATGTTTGGACAAAATCTGTAGGTGTACTGTCCAAAAACTGGTTTTGCACAAAGCGGCCTCCTGGTGGCGCTATAACAGGCCGTTCTGGAAATTTTGGGGCAGAGGTTCATCGTTGGCATCCAGGGAGTGTGTGCAAAATTTGGCATCGACCGGGTTAACGGTGCCGGAGATTAGCTCTTCACAGACGGAAGGACGGACGGACGGACACACACACGGACGGACGGACGGACGGAGTGCAAAACATACTCTCTCCCCATGCCTTCGGCCTGGTGGAGACAATAATGATGCTTTACTCTAATGGGGTGCCCAGGGGTGCCCAAAAGGTAGATCGCGATCTACCAGTAGATCACAAGGGCTGTGCAGGTAGATCACATTACATGCCCCTAAAAATATATATATTTCATTTAAATTTGAATTAAGGTGACTTGATTGACATTTAGAAGGGCCTGTCAGCTCAAACCCACAATGTATTACTTTGTTTTCAAGATTGTTGTGCACAAACGTCAGTAGCATTACAAAGTTATATACTGTGGAGTAAGGAAACAGCAAGACAGGAGACCTTGGGTGCGTCGAGGTAGTTTACTCACTTTCCACATACAAAAGTTAAATAACTCCGAAACTACAAATCATTTCAAAGTAAAAGGTTCCAGCATGTGTCTCCACAGTAAGCTGAATTATAAAGTGTGAATGGAGTTTCTAGGTGAAAGTGCTTTTTTGACGTGCCAATATCTGCCATTAAGCCCCATTGTGAATTTCTCAAATTTGAAAGCACTATATTTCTAAAACTATGAAACATTTCAAAGATTTATTTTCAGGCAAACATGTCCACCGTAAGATGAACCTAAATAGGTTTGAATGGGGTTTCTAGGTGTAAGTATGTAGGACTAGTAGCATGCCAAAGTTTGTGCTATTGCCATTGAGAATGCATTGGGTGTTTAAGTTAAATACGGGGGGGACATATTTTGACAGCAGAAACTGCCTGTCATCATTTCTCATTTCTTCATTATTCCAAATCCCCCCCAGGTACATTATAGATTAACTATTTTCAGCAATGGTACACTTATTTTTTCAGTGGGTAGATCTTGTTGAGCTGGTCATTTTGAAAGTAGATCTCACGTCATAAATGTGTGGGCACCCCTGCTCTAATGTATGTAACTGATCTATGAACGGCAAAAAAGCCTGATGTCCCCAGTCGACCTACATTAGCTATGTGTAAACAATCCTACAATTGTTTTGATTTGTATATATATGCATATTTCGAGATGTAATTGCTAGTAACATTATTAACTGCTAACAGACTTTATCACACAGCCCCAATCTGTGTTTATGTTTATCCACCGGGTGTGATAGGAGGTGATCAGCGGTGATTGTGTGCACCTGCACCATGTCACCACTCTTTAAAAGGAACCCACATTCAGTCACTCCACACTGATGAAGGCTGGATAGCTGAAACGTTTGTCCCTATGGTTTGAAATAAAACTTTTTGAACCACAGTCTTGGTGTGTGCGACCCATCTCCTTGATTTTGATATGTTTTGAATCGGGTGGCGCACCTACAGTCAGAGCGCGGTGGTCATATGAAGATTGATCGACAGTGTAGGCCTAAATTGTGAAATTACTTTTCTGTTGAAAGAAATTTAAATGAATTTGATTGCTGTTGGACCTGTAAATTACAACAAAAAAACTAAGGCACTGGTTGTGGTACTTCCTGGTTTACCAGAACGGGGTTCAACTCCCTGTGGTGCCCTGCTCAATGTGTTGTATTTACACGTTTATTTTCTCCATTGTTTCCTTTTCATAGATGATAACCCCCAGGTTATTTTTTGATTTATTTATTAGATCCCCATTAGCTTACTGTGAGTCACATCAGCTACTCTTCCTGGGGTATTTACTGTGTTTGTACTCTCTACGGTTAGGTTACCAAGTCTATTTATTAAGAGACCAAGCCCGAAGGTGTGGCATTTTTTCACTATTCAGGAGGATTTGAAAATAAAAAGGTGAAAATCACGGAAAAGCGAAAGGCTATAGTCCATGATCTCGGACCGCATACTACAGTGTGCCATTTTTTCTCGATTTCATAGGATTTGAAAAAAAGCTGAAAATCACGGAAAAGCGAAAGGCTATAGTCCATTGTCTTGGACTGCATACTACAGTGTGCAATTTTTTCTCGATTAAGTAGGATTTGAAAAAAAGCTGAAAATCACCATCGTCTCGGAGTGATTTTCGTCTTTTTTTCAAATCCTCAAAAATGTAGATAAACGGCGTGCTATAGTATGCCGTTCGATATGGGCTATAGAGCGTCGCAGTCCTGCCCCCTCGAGAGACCCGGAAAATAAATCCCCGTTCATTTTCCTCATAGACTTTTCAGAAAGTATTTATTTAAAGACGTTTACGCCGCGGACAAAGCCAACTCTTGTCGTGACAAATCATAACAACAAACACAATTTTTCGGGCTGAACAAATAATTAGAAAGAAGAAAACGGCAGGTTACAACACTTTTTGTTGTTTTTCTCCTTTGTAATTATTTGTCCAAAATATTGTGTTTGTTGTCATGATTTGTCACGACAAGAGTTGGCTTTGTACGACGCTTATAAGGTCTTTAAATGAATACGTTTTGAAATGTCTATGGGAAAGATGCATTGGAAACTATTTCCTGGACCTGGCGTCGTCATGAAAGGGGGCGGGACTGCGACGCTCTATAGCCCATGGTCTCGGAGTGATTTTCGTCTTTTTTGTAAATGTAGATTAACGGCGTCCTATAGAGAGTATGCGCATGCTTAAAGTGAATGGCACATCGAGTGGCAAATTAACAGGCAAAGTGAGTTTAACATTGTTTCATGTTGTTTCATGCAATCAGATATGACTTTTCTGTGTGGATGTATGGGCTGTCAAGGCCAGAAAGTAGTTTTTTGCCACTCAGTAGGTGTTCCTGCATAACTTCCTGGTTTGATGATGATGTCACGCGCATACCCTCTATAGTATGCCGTCCGATATGGGCTATAGCCCATGGTCAAAAATGATGAAAAACGAGGATTTGAAAAAAAGACGAAAATCACTCCGAGACCATGGGCTATATATAGCCCATCGTCTCGGAGTAATTTTCTTTTTTTTTCAAATCCTCAAAAATGATGAAAAACGGCATGCTATTGTATGCTATTGCTATTGTATGTATTGCATGTATTATTTTCACATTTTTTTCAAATCCTCTAAAACTCTAATAAAACTCTAGGATAAAACTCTAATAAAACTCTAATAACTATAGGATAAAACTCTAATACAACTATAGGATAAAACTCTAATAAAACTATAGGATAAAACTCTAATAAAACTATACAACAAAACAAACTAAGGCACTGGTGTGGTACTTCCTGGTTTACCAGAACGGGGTTCAACTCCCTGCGGTGCTCAATGTGTTGTATTTACATGGTTTATATTCTGCTCAATGTGTTGTATTTACATGATTTATTCTCTGCTCAATGTGTTGTATTTACATGATTTATTCTCTTCTCAATGTGTTGTATTTACATGGTTTATATTCTGCTCAATGTGTTGTATTTACATGGTTTATATTCTGCTCAATGTGTTGTATTTACATGGTTTATATTCTGCTCAATGTGTTGTATTTACATGATTTATCACCCTATAGCATGCGCTCCGAGACGATGGACTATAGCCTGTCGCTTTTCCGTGATTTTCACCTTTTTTTCAAAACCTCCGAAATCATGAAAAATGGCACTATAGCCTTTTGCTTTTCCACGATTTTCACCTTTATTTAAAATCCTCCGAAATCGTAAAAAACGACATACTATAGTATGCCCTCCGACACCTTGGACTATAGCCTTTCACTTTTCCGCGATTTTCACCTTTTTTACAAATCCTCCGAAATCGTGAAAAACGACATACTATAGTACCGGTATGCCTTACGACACCATGGACTATAGCCTGTCGCTTTTCTGTGATTTTCACGTTTTTTCAAATCCTCCGAAATCGTGAAAAATGGTACCCTAGAGGATGCCCTCCGACACCATGGACTATAGCCTGTCGCTTTTCCTTGATTTTCACCTTTTTTTCAAATCCTCCAAAATCGTGAAAAACGACATACTATAGTATGCCCTCTGACACCATGGACTATAGCCTGTCGCTTTTATGTGATTTTTTCCTTTTTTTCAAATCCTCCGAAATCGTAAAAAACGACATACTATAGTATGCCCTCTGACACCATGGACTATAGCCTGTCGCTTTTCTGTGATTTTCACCTTTTTTCAAATCCTCCGAAATCGTGAATAACTACACACTATAGTATGCCCTCCGACACCATGGACTATAGCCTGTCGCTTTTATGTGATTTTTTCCTTTTTTTCAAATCCTCCGAAATCATAAACGACATACTACAGTATGCCCTCCGACACCATGGACTATAGCCTGTCGCTTTTCCCTGATTTTCACCTTTTTTCAAATCCTCTGAAATCGTAAAAAACGACATACTATAGTATGCCCTCCGACACCATGGACTATAGCCTGTCGCTTTTCCCTGATTTTCACCTTTTTTCAAATCCTCTGAAATAGTGAAAAACGACATACTATAGTATGCCCTCTGACACCATGGACTATAGCCTGTCGCTTTTCTGTGATTTTCACCTTTTTTCAAATCCTCCGAAATCGTGAAAAATTACACACTATAGTATGCCCTCCGACACCATGGACTATAGCCTGTCGCTTTTATGTGATTTTCTCCTTTTTTTCAAATCCTCCGAAATCGTGAAAAACGGCATACTATAGTATGCCCTCTGACACCATGGACTATAGCCTGTCGCTTTTCTGTGATTTTCACCTTTTTTCAAATCCTCCGAAATCGTGAAAAACTACACACTATAGTATGCCCTCTGACACCATGGACTATAGCCTGTCGCTTTTCCTTGATTTTCACCTTTTTTTTTAAATCCTCCAAAATCGTGAAAAACGACATACTATAGTATGCCCTCTGACACCATGGACTATAGCCTGTCGCCTTTTCTGTGATTTTCACCTTTTTTCAAATCCTCCGAAATCGTGAAAAACAACACACTATAGTATGCCCTCCGACACCATGGACTATAGCCTGTCGCTTTTCTGTGATTTTCACCTTTTTTCAAATCCTCCGAAATCGTGAAAAACTACACACTATAGTATGCCCTCCGACACCATGGACTATAGCCTGTCGCTTTTATGTGATTTTCTCCTTTTTTTCAAATCCTCCGAAATCGTGAAAAACGGCATACTATAGTATGCCCTCTGACACCATGGACTATAGCCTGTCGCTTTTCTGTGATTTTCACCTTTTTTCAAATCCTCCGAAATCGTGAAAAACTACACACTATAGTATGCCCTCCGACACCATGGACTATAGCCTGTCGCTTTTATGTGATTTTCTCCTTTTTTTCAAATCCTCCGAAATCGTGAAAAACTACACACTATAGTATGCCCTCCGACACCATGGACTATAGCCTGTCGCTTTTATGTGATTTTCTTTTTTTTCAAATCCTCCGAAATCGTGAAAAACGGCATACTATAGTATGCTCTCCGACACCATGGACTATAGCCTGTCGCTTTTCCTTGATTTTCACCTTTTTTTCAAATCCTCCAAAATCGTGAAAAACGACATACTATAGTATGCCCTCTGACACCATGGACTATAGCCTGTCGCTTTTCTGTGATTTTCACCTTTTTTCAAATCCTCCGAAATCGTGAAAAACGACACACTATAGTATGCCCTCCGACACCATGGACTATAGCCTGTCGCTTTTCCCTGATTTTCACCTTTTTTCAAATCCTCTGAAATCGTGAAAAACAACATACTATAGTATGCCCTCTGACACCATGGACTATAGCCTGTCGCTTTTATGTGATTTTCACCTTTTTTTCAAATCCTCCGAAATCGTGAAAAACTACACACTATAGTATGCCCTCCGACACCATGGACTATAGCCTGTCGCTTTTATGTGATTTTCTCCTTTTTTTCAAATCCTCCGAAATCGTGAAAAACGGCATACTATAGTATGCCCTCTGACACCATGGACTATAGCCTGTCGCTTTTCTGTGATTTTCACCTTTTTTCAAATCCTCCGAAATCGTGAAAAACGACACACTATAGTATGCCCTCCGACACCATGGACTATAGCCTGTCGCTTTTCCCTGATTTTCACCTTTTTTCAAATCCTCTGAAATCGTGAAAAACAACATACTATAGTATGCCCTCTGACACCATGGACTATAGCCTGTCGCTTTTATGTGATTTTCACCTTTTTTTCAAATCCTCCGAAATCGTGAAAAACTACACACTATAGTATGCCCTCCGACACCATGGACTATAGCCTGTCGCTTTTATGTGATTTTCTCCTTTTTTTCAAATCCTCCGAAATCGTGAAAAACGGCATACTATAGTATGCTCTCCGACACCATGGACTATAGCCTGTCGCTTTTCCTTGATTTTCACCTTTTTTTCAAATCCTCCAAAATCGTGAAAAACGACATACTATAGTATGCCCTCTGACACCATGGACTATAGCCTGTCGCTTTTCTGTGATTTTCACCTTTTTTCAAATCCTCCGAAATCGTGAAAAACGACACACTATAGTATGCCCTCCGACACCATGGACTATAGCCTGTCGCTTTTCCCTGATTTTCACCTTTTTTCAAATCCTCTGAAATCGTGAAAAACAACATACTATAGTATGCCCTCTGACACCATGGACTATAGCCTGTCGCTTTTATGTGATTTTCACCTTTTTTTCAAATCCTCCGAAATCGTGAAAAACTACACACTATAGTATGCCCTCCGACACCATGGACTATAGCCTGTCGCTTTTATGTGATTTTCTCCTTTTTTTCAAATCCTCCGAAATCGTGAAAAACGGCATACTATAGTATGCCCTCTGACACCATGGACTATAGCCTGTCGCTTTTCTGTGATTTTCACCTTTTTTCAAATCCTCCGAAATCGTGAAAAACTACACACTATAGTATGCCCTCCGACACCATGGACTATAGCCTGTCGCTTTTCTGTGATTTTCACCTTTTTTCAAATCCTCCGAAATCGTGAAAAACGACACACTATAGTATGCTCTCCGACACCATGGACTATAGCCTGTCGCTTTTCCTTGATTTTCACCTTTTTTTCAAATCCTCCGAAATCGTGAAAAACTACACACTATAGTATGCCCTCCGACACCATGGACTATAGCCTGTCGCTTTTATGTGATTTTCTCCTTTTTTTCAAATCCTCCGAAATCGTGAAAAACTACACACTATAGTATGCCCTCCGACACCATGGACTATAGCCTGTCGCTTTTATGTGATTTTCTCCTTTTTTTCAAATCCTCCGAAATCGTGAAAAACGGCATACTATAGTATGCCCTCTGACACCATGGACTATAGCCTGTCGCTTTTCTGTGATTTTCACCTTTTTTCAAATCCTCCGAAATCGTGAAAAACTACACACTATAGTATGCCCTCCGACACCATGGACTATAGCCTGTCGCTTTTATGTGATTTTCTCCTTTTTTTCAAATCCTCCGAAATCGTGAAAACACCATTCTATAGTATGCTCTCCGACACCATGGACTATAGCCTGTCGCTTTTCTGTGATTTTCAACTTTTTTCAAATCCTCCGAAATCGTGAAAAACGACACACTATAGTATGCCCTCTGACACCATGGACTATAGCCTGTCGCTTTTCTGTGATTTTCACCTTTTTTTCAAATCCTCCAAAATCGTGAAAAACGACATACTATAGTATGCCCTCTGACACCATGGACTATAGCCTGTCGCTTTTCTGTGATTTTCAACTTTTTTCAAATCCTCCGAAATCGTGAAAAACGACACACTATAGTATGCCCTCTGACACCATGGACTATAGCCTGTCGCTTTTCTGTGATTTTCACGTTTTTTCAAATCCTCCGAAATCGTGAAAAATGGTACCCTAGAGGATGCCCTCCGACACCATGGACTATAGCCTGTCGCTTTTCCTTGATTTTCACCTTTTTTTCAAATCCTCCAAAATCGTGAAAAACGACATACTATAGTATGCCCTCTGACACCATGGACTATAGCCTGTCGCTTTTATGTGATTTTTTCCTTTTTTTCAAATCCTCCGAAATCGTAAAAAACGACATACTATAGTATGCCCTCTGACACCATGGACTATAGCCTGTCGCTTTTCTGTGATTTTCACCTTTTTTCAAATCCTCCGAAATCGTGAAAAACTACACACTATAGTATGCCCTCCGACACCATGGACTATAGCCTGTCGCTTTTATGTGATTTTTTCCTTTTTTTCAAATCCTCCGAAATCATAAACGACATACTACAGTATGCCCTCCGACACCATGGACTATAGCCTGTCGCTTTTCCCTGATTTTCACCTTTTTTCAAATCCTCTGAAATCGTAAAAAACGACATACTATAGTATGCCCTCCGACACCATGGACTATAGCCTGTCGCTTTTCCCTGATTTTCACCTTTTTTCAAATCCTCTGAAATCGTGAAAAACGACATACTATAGTATGCCCTCTGACACCATGGACTATAGCCTGTCGCTTTTCTGTGATTTTCACCTTTTTTCAAATCCTCCGAAATCGTGAAAAATTACACACTATAGTATGCCCTCCGACACCATGGACTATAGCCTGTCGCTTTTATGTGATTTTCTCCTTTTTTTCAAATCCTCCGAAATCGTGAAAAACGGCATACTATAGTATGCCCTCTGACACCATGGACTATAGCCTGTCGCTTTTATGTGATTTTCACCTTTTTTCAAATCCTCCGAAATCGTGAAAAACTACACACTATAGTATGCCCTCTGACACCATGGACTATAGCCTGTCGCTTTTCCTTGATTTTCACCTTTTTTTTTAAATCCTCCAAAATCGTGAAAAACGACATACTATAGTATGCCCTCTGACACCATGGACTATAGCCTGTCGCCTTTTCTGTGATTTTCACCTTTTTTCAAATCCTCCGAAATCGTGAAAAACAACACACTATAGTATGCCCTCCGACACCATGGACTATAGCCTGTCGCTTTTCTGTGATTTTCACCTTTTTTCAAATCCTCCGAAATCGTGAAAAACTACACACTATAGTATGCCCTCCGACACCATGGACTATAGCCTGTCGCTTTTATGTGATTTTCTCCTTTTTTTCAAATCCTCCGAAATCGTGAAAAACGGCATACTATAGTATGCCCTCTGACACCATGGACTATAGCCTGTCGCTTTTATGTGATTTTCTCCTTTTTTTCAAATCCTCCGAAATCGTGAAAAACTACACACTATAGTATGCCCTCCGACACCATGGACTATAGCCTGTCGCTTTTATGTGATTTTCTTTTTTTTCAAATCCTCCGAAATCGTGAAAAACGGCATACTATAGTATGCTCTCCGACACCATGGACTATAGCCTGTCGCTTTTCCTTGATTTTCACCTTTTTTTCAAATCCTCCAAAATCGTGAAAAACGACATACTATAGTATGCCCTCTGACACCATGGACTATAGCCTGTCGCTTTTCTGTGATTTTCACCTTTTTTCAAATCCTCCGAAATCGTGAAAAACGACACACTATAGTATGCCCTCCGACACCATGGACTATAGCCTGTCGCTTTTCCCTGATTTTCACCTTTTTTCAAATCCTCTGAAATCGTGAAAAACAACATACTATAGTATGCCCTCTGACACCATGGACTATAGCCTGTCGCTTTTATGTGATTTTCACCTTTTTTTCAAATCCTCCGAAATCGTGAAAAACTACACACTATAGTATGCCCTCCGACACCATGGACTATAGCCTGTCGCTTTTATGTGATTTTCTCCTTTTTTTCAAATCCTCCGAAATCGTGAAAAACGGCATACTATAGTATGCCCTCTGACACCATGGACTATAGCCTGTCGCTTTTCTGTGATTTTCACCTTTTTTCAAATCCTCCGAAATCGTGAAAAACTACACACTATAGTATGCCCTCCGACACCATGGACTATAGCCTGTCGCTTTTCTGTGATTTTCACCTTTTTTCAAATCCTCCGAAATCGTGAAAAACGACACACTATAGTATGCTCTCCGACACCATGGACTATAGCCTGTCGCTTTTCCTTGATTTTCACCTTTTTTTCAAATCCTCCGAAATCGTGAAAAACTACACACTATAGTATGCCCTCCGACACCATGGACTATAGCCTGTCGCTTTTATGTGATTTTCTCCTTTTTTTCAAATCCTCCGAAATCGTGAAAAACTACACACTATAGTATGCCCTCCGACACCATGGACTATAGCCTGTCGCTTTTATGTGATTTTCTCCTTTTTTTCAAATCCTCCGAAATCGTGAAAAACGGCATACTATAGTATGCCCTCTGACACCATGGACTATAGCCTGTCGCTTTTCTGTGATTTTCACCTTTTTTCAAATCCTCCGAAATCGTGAAAAACTACACACTATAGTATGCCCTCCGACACCATGGACTATAGCCTGTCGCTTTTATGTGATTTTCTCCTTTTTTTCAAATCCTCCGAAATCGTGAAAACACCATTCTATAGTATGCTCTCCGACACCATGGACTATAGCCTGTCGCTTTTCTGTGATTTTCAACTTTTTTCAAATCCTCCGAAATCGTGAAAAACGACACACTATAGTATGCCCTCTGACACCATGGACTATAGCCTGTCGCTTTTCTGTGATTTTCACCTTTTTTTCAAATCCTCCAAAATCGTGAAAAACGACATACTATAGTATGCCCTCTGACACCATGGACTATAGCCTGTCGCTTTTCTGTGATTTTCAACTTTTTTCAAATCCTCCGAAATCGTGAAAAACTACACACTATAGTATGCCCTCCGACACCATGGACTATAGCCTGTCGCTTTTATGTGATTTTTTCCTTTTTTTCAAATCCTCCGAAATCATAAACGACATACTACAGTATGCCCTCCGACACCATGGACTATAGCCTGTCGCTTTTCCCTGATTTTCACCTTTTTTCAAATCCTCTGAAATCGTAAAAAACGACATACTATAGTATGCCCTCCGACACCATGGACTATAGCCTGTCGCTTTTCCCTGATTTTCACCTTTTTTCAAATCCTCTGAAATCGTGAAAAACGACATACTATAGTATGCCCTCTGACACCATGGACTATAGCCTGTCGCTTTTCTGTGATTTTCACCTTTTTTCAAATCCTCCGAAATCGTGAAAAATTACACACTATAGTATGCCCTCCGACACCATGGACTATAGCCTGTCGCTTTTATGTGATTTTCTCCTTTTTTTCAAATCCTCCGAAATCGTGAAAAACGGCATACTATAGTATGCCCTCTGACACCATGGACTATAGCCTGTCGCTTTTATGTGATTTTCACCTTTTTTCAAATCCTCCGAAATCGTGAAAAACTACACACTATAGTATGCCCTCTGACACCATGGACTATAGCCTGTCGCTTTTCCTTGATTTTCACCTTTTTTTTTAAATCCTCCAAAATCGTGAAAAACGACATACTATAGTATGCCCTCTGACACCATGGACTATAGCCTGTCGCCTTTTCTGTGATTTTCACCTTTTTTCAAATCCTCCGAAATCGTGAAAAACAACACACTATAGTATGCCCTCCGACACCATGGACTATAGCCTGTCGCTTTTCTGTGATTTTCACCTTTTTTCAAATCCTCCGAAATCGTGAAAAACTACACACTATAGTATGCCCTCCGACACCATGGACTATAGCCTGTCGCTTTTATGTGATTTTCTCCTTTTTTTCAAATCCTCCGAAATCGTGAAAAACGGCATACTATAGTATGCCCTCTGACACCATGGACTATAGCCTGTCGCTTTTATGTGATTTTCTCCTTTTTTTCAAATCCTCCGAAATCGTGAAAAACTACACACTATAGTATGCCCTCCGACACCATGGACTATAGCCTGTCGCTTTTATGTGATTTTCTTTTTTTTCAAATCCTCCGAAATCGTGAAAAACGGCATACTATAGTATGCTCTCCGACACCATGGACTATAGCCTGTCGCTTTTCCTTGATTTTCACCTTTTTTTCAAATCCTCCAAAATCGTGAAAAACGACATACTATAGTATGCCCTCTGACACCATGGACTATAGCCTGTCGCTTTTCTGTGATTTTCACCTTTTTTCAAATCCTCCGAAATCGTGAAAAACGACACACTATAGTATGCCCTCCGACACCATGGACTATAGCCTGTCGCTTTTCCCTGATTTTCACCTTTTTTCAAATCCTCTGAAATCGTGAAAAACAACATACTATAGTATGCCCTCTGACACCATGGACTATAGCCTGTCGCTTTTATGTGATTTTCACCTTTTTTTCAAATCCTCCGAAATCGTGAAAAACTACACACTATAGTATGCCCTCCGACACCATGGACTATAGCCTGTCGCTTTTATGTGATTTTCTCCTTTTTTTCAAATCCTCCGAAATCGTGAAAAACGGCATACTATAGTATGCCCTCTGACACCATGGACTATAGCCTGTCGCTTTTCTGTGATTTTCACCTTTTTTCAAATCCTCCGAAATCGTGAAAAACTACACACTATAGTATGCCCTCCGACACCATGGACTATAGCCTGTCGCTTTTCTGTGATTTTCACCTTTTTTCAAATCCTCCGAAATCGTGAAAAACGACACACTATAGTATGCTCTCCGACACCATGGACTATAGCCTGTCGCTTTTCCTTGATTTTCACCTTTTTTTCAAATCCTCCGAAATCGTGAAAAACTACACACTATAGTATGCCCTCCGACACCATGGACTATAGCCTGTCGCTTTTATGTGATTTTCTCCTTTTTTTCAAATCCTCCGAAATCGTGAAAAACTACACACTATAGTATGCCCTCCGACACCATGGACTATAGCCTGTCGCTTTTATGTGATTTTCTCCTTTTTTTCAAATCCTCCGAAATCGTGAAAAACGGCATACTATAGTATGCCCTCTGACACCATGGACTATAGCCTGTCGCTTTTCTGTGATTTTCACCTTTTTTCAAATCCTCCGAAATCGTGAAAAACTACACACTATAGTATGCCCTCCGACACCATGGACTATAGCCTGTCGCTTTTATGTGATTTTCTCCTTTTTTTCAAATCCTCCGAAATCGTGAAAACACCATTCTATAGTATGCTCTCCGACACCATGGACTATAGCCTGTCGCTTTTCTGTGATTTTCAACTTTTTTCAAATCCTCCGAAATCGTGAAAAACGACACACTATAGTATGCCCTCTGACACCATGGACTATAGCCTGTCGCTTTTCTGTGATTTTCACCTTTTTTTCAAATCCTCCAAAATCGTGAAAAACGACATACTATAGTATGCCCTCTGACACCATGGACTATAGCCTGTCGCTTTTCTGTGATTTTCAACTTTTTTCAAATCCTCCGAAATCGTGAAAAACGACACACTATAGTATGCCCTCTGACACCATGGACTATAGCCTGTCGCTTTTCTGTGATTTTCACGTTTTTTCAAATCCTCCGAAATCGTGAAAAATGGTACCCTAGAGGATGCCCTCCGACACCATGGACTATAGCCTGTCGCTTTTCCTTGATTTTCACCTTTTTTTCAAATCCTCCAAAATCGTGAAAAACGACATACTATAGTATGCCCTCTGACACCATGGACTATAGCCTGTCGCTTTTATGTGATTTTTTCCTTTTTTTCAAATCCTCCGAAATCGTAAAAAACGACATACTATAGTATGCCCTCTGACACCATGGACTATAGCCTGTCGCTTTTCTGTGATTTTCACCTTTTTTCAAATCCTCCGAAATCGTGAAAAACTACACACTATAGTATGCCCTCCGACACCATGGACTATAGCCTGTCGCTTTTATGTGATTTTTTCCTTTTTTTCAAATCCTCCGAAATCATAAACGACATACTACAGTATGCCCTCCGACACCATGGACTATAGCCTGTCGCTTTTCCCTGATTTTCACCTTTTTTCAAATCCTCTGAAATCGTAAAAAACGACATACTATAGTATGCCCTCCGACACCATGGACTATAGCCTGTCGCTTTTCCCTGATTTTCACCTTTTTTCAAATCCTCTGAAATCGTGAAAAACGACATACTATAGTATGCCCTCTGACACCATGGACTATAGCCTGTCGCTTTTCTGTGATTTTCACCTTTTTTCAAATCCTCCGAAATCGTGAAAAATTACACACTATAGTATGCCCTCCGACACCATGGACTATAGCCTGTCGCTTTTATGTGATTTTCTCCTTTTTTTCAAATCCTCCGAAATCGTGAAAAACGGCATACTATAGTATGCCCTCTGACACCATGGACTATAGCCTGTCGCTTTTCTGTGATTTTCACCTTTTTTCAAATCCTCCGAAATCGTGAAAAACTACACACTATAGTATGCCCTCTGACACCATGGACTATAGCCTGTCGCTTTTCCTTGATTTTCACCTTTTTTTTAAATCCTCCAAAATCGTGAAAAACTACACACTATAGTATGCCCTCTGACACCATGGACTATAGCCTGTCGCTTTTCCTTGATTTTCACCTTTTTTTTAAATCCTCCAAAATCGTGAAAAACGACATACTATAGTATGCCCTCTGACACCATGGACTATAGCCTGTCGCCTTTTCTGTGATTTTCACCTTTTTTCAAATCCTCCGAAATCGTGAAAAACAACACACTATAGTATGCCCTCCGACACCATGGACTATAGCCTGTCGCTTTTCTGTGATTTTCACCTTTTTTCAAATCCTCCGAAATCGTGAAAAACTACACACTATAGTATGCCCTCCGACACCATGGACTATAGCCTGTCGCTTTTTTGTGATTTTCTCCTTTTTTTCAAATCCTCCGAAATCGTGAAAAACGGCATACTATAGTATGCCCTCTGACACCATGGACTATAGCCTGTCGCTTTTCTGTGATTTTCACCTTTTTTCAAATCCTCCGAAATCGTGAAAAACTACACACTATAGTATGCCCTCCGACACCATGGACTATAGCCTGTCGCTTTTATGTGATTTTCTCCTTTTTTTCAAATCCTCCGAAATCGTGAAAAACTACACACTATAGTATGCCCTCCGACACCATGGACTATAGCCTGTCGCTTTTATGTGATTTTCTTTTTTTTCAAATCCTCCGAAATCGTGAAAAACGGCATACTATAGTATGCTCTCCGACACCATGGACTATAGCCTGTCGCTTTTCCTTGATTTTCACCTTTTTTTCAAATCCTCCAAAATCGTGAAAAACGACATACTATAGTATGCCCTCTGACACCATGGACTATAGCCTGTCGCTTTTCTGTGATTTTCACCTTTTTTCAAATCCTCCGAAATCGTGAAAAACGACACACTATAGTATGCCCTCCGACACCATGGACTATAGCCTGTCGCTTTTCCCTGATTTTCACCTTTTTTCAAATCCTCTGAAATCGTGAAAAACTACACACTATAGTATGCCCTCCGACACCATGGACTATAGCCTGTCGCTTTTATGTGATTTTTTCCTTTTTTTCAAATCCTCCGAAATCATAAACGACATACTACAGTATGCCCTCCGACACCATGGACTATAGCCTGTCGCTTTTCCCTGATTTTCACCTTTTTTCAAATCCTCTGAAATCGTAAAAAACGACATACTATAGTATGCCCTCCGACACCATGGACTATAGCCTGTCGCTTTTCCCTGATTTTCACCTTTTTTCAAATCCTCTGAAATCGTGAAAAACGACATACTATAGTATGCCCTCTGACACCATGGACTATAGCCTGTCGCTTTTCTGTGATTTTCACCTTTTTTCAAATCCTCCGAAATCGTGAAAAATTACACACTATAGTATGCCCTCCGACACCATGGACTATAGCCTGTCGCTTTTATGTGATTTTCTCCTTTTTTTCAAATCCTCCGAAATCGTGAAAAACGGCATACTATAGTATGCCCTCTGACACCATGGACTATAGCCTGTCGCTTTTCTGTGATTTTCACCTTTTTTCAAATCCTCCGAAATCGTGAAAAACTACACACTATAGTATGCCCTCTGACACCATGGACTATAGCCTGTCGCTTTTCCTTGATTTTCACCTTTTTTTTAAAATCCTCCAAAATCGTGAAAAACGACATACTATAGTATGCCCTCTGACACCATGGACTATAGCCTGTCGCCTTTTCTGTGATTTTCACCTTTTTTCAAATCCTCCGAAATCGTGAAAAACAACACACTATAGTATGCCCTCCGACACCATGGACTATAGCCTGTCGCTTTTCTGTGATTTTCACCTTTTTTCAAATCCTCCGAAATCGTGAAAAACTACACACTATAGTATGCCCTCCGACACCATGGACTATAGCCTGTCGCTTTTATGTGATTTTCTCCTTTTTTTCAAATCCTCCGAAATCGTGAAAAACGGCATACTATAGTATGCCCTCTGACACCATGGACTATAGCCTGTCGCTTTTCTGTGATTTTCACCTTTTTTCAAATCCTCCGAAATCGTGAAAAACTACACACTATAGTATGCCCTCCGACACCATGGACTATAGCCTGTCGCTTTTATGTGATTTTCTCCTTTTTTTCAAATCCTCCGAAATCGTGAAAAACTACACACTATAGTATGCCCTCCGACACCATGGACTATAGCCTGTCGCTTTTATGTGATTTTCTTTTTTTTCAAATCCTCCGAAATCGTGAAAAACGGCATACTATAGTATGCTCTCCGACACCATGGACTATAGCCTGTCGCTTTTCCTTGATTTTCACCTTTTTTTCAAATCCTCCAAAATCGTGAAAAACGACATACTATAGTATGCCCTCTGACACCATGGACTATAGCCTGTCGCTTTTCTGTGATTTTCACCTTTTTTCAAATCCTCCGAAATCGTGAAAAACGACACACTATAGTATGCCCTCCGACACCATGGACTATAGCCTGTCGCTTTTCCCTGATTTTCACCTTTTTTCAAATCCTCTGAAATCGTGAAAAACAACATACTATAGTATGCCCTCTGACACCATGGACTATAGCCTGTCGCTTTTATGTGATTTTCACCTTTTTTTCAAATCCTCCGAAATCGTGAAAAACTACACACTATAGTATGCCCTCCGACACCATGGACTATAATATAGCCTGTCGCTTTTATGTGATTTTCTCCTTTTTTTCAAATCCTCTGAAATCGTGAAAAACGGCATACTATAGTATGCCCTCTGACACCATGGACTATAGCCTGTCGCTTTTCTGTGATTTTCACCTTTTTTCAAATCCTCCGAAATCGTGAAAAACTACACACTATAGTATGCCCTCCGACACCATGGACTATAGCCTGTCGCTTTTCTGTGATTTTCACCTTTTTTCAAATCCTCCGAAATCGTGAAAAACGACACACTATAGTATGCTCTCCGACACCATGGACTATAGCCTGTCGCTTTTCCCTGATTTTCACCTTTTTTCAAATCCTCTGAAATCGTAAAAAACGACATACTATAGTATGCCCTCCGACACCATGGACTATAGCCTGTCGCTTTTCCCTGATTTTCACCTTTTTTCAAATCCTCTGAAATCGTGAAAAACGACATACTATAGTATGCCCTCTGACACCATGGACTATAGCCTGTCGCTTTTCTGTGATTTTCACCTTTTTTCAAATCCTCCGAAATCGTGAAAAATTACACACTATAGTATGCCCTCCGACACCATGGACTATAGCCTGTCGCTTTTATGTGATTTTCTCCTTTTTTTCAAATCCTCCGAAATCGTGAAAAACGGCATACTATAGTATGCCCTCTGACACCATGGACTATAGCCTGTCGCTTTTCTGTGATTTTCACCTTTTTTCAAATCCTCCGAAATCGTGAAAAACTACACACTATAGTATGCCCTCTGACACCATGGACTATAGCCTGTCGCTTTTCCTTGATTTTCACCTTTTTTTTTAAATCCTCCAAAATCGTGAAAAACGACATACTATAGTATGCCCTCTGACACCATGGACTATAGCCTGTCGCCTTTTCTGTGATTTTCACCTTTTTTCAAATCCTCCGAAATCGTGAAAAACAACACACTATAGTATGCCCTCCGACACCATGGACTATAGCCTGTCGCTTTTCTGTGATTTTCACCTTTTTTCAAATCCTCCGAAATCGTGAAAAACTACACACTATAGTATGCCCTCCGACACCATGGACTATAGCCTGTCGCTTTTATGTGATTTTCTCCTTTTTTTCAAATCCTCCGAAATCGTGAAAAACGGCATACTATAGTATGCCCTCTGACACCATGGACTATAGCCTGTCGCTTTTCTGTGATTTTCACCTTTTTTCAAATCCTCCGAAATCGTGAAAAACTACACACTATAGTATGCCCTCCGACACCATGGACTATAGCCTGTCGCTTTTATGTGATTTTCTCCTTTTTTTCAAATCCTCCGAAATCGTGAAAAACTACACACTATAGTATGCCCTCCGACACCATGGACTATAGCCTGTCGCTTTTATGTGATTTTCTTTTTTTTCAAATCCTCCGAAATCGTGAAAAACGGCATACTATAGTATGCTCTCCGACACCATGGACTATAGCCTGTCGCTTTTCCTTGATTTTCACCTTTTTTTCAAATCCTCCAAAATCGTGAAAAACGACATACTATAGTATGCCCTCTGACACCATGGACTATAGCCTGTCGCTTTTCTGTGATTTTCACCTTTTTTCAAATCCTCCGAAATCGTGAAAAACGACACACTATAGTATGCCCTCCGACACCATGGACTATAGCCTGTCGCTTTTCCCTGATTTTCACCTTTTTTCAAATCCTCTGAAATCGTGAAAAACAACATACTATAGTATGCCCTCTGACACCATGGACTATAGCCTGTCGCTTTTATGTGATTTTCACCTTTTTTTCAAATCCTCCGAAATCGTGAAAAACTACACACTATAGTATGCCCTCCGACACCATGGACTATAATATAGCCTGTCGCTTTTATGTGATTTTCTCCTTTTTTTCAAATCCTCTGAAATCGTGAAAAACGGCATACTATAGTATGCCCTCTGACACCATGGACTATAGCCTGTCGCTTTTCTGTGATTTTCACCTTTTTTCAAATCCTCCGAAATCGTGAAAAACTACACACTATAGTATGCCCTCCGACACCATGGACTATAGCCTGTCGCTTTTCTGTGATTTTCACCTTTTTTCAAATCCTCCGAAATCGTGAAAAACGACACACTATAGTATGCTCTCCGACACCATGGACTATAGCCTGTCGCTTTTCCTTGATTTTCACCTTTTTTTCAAATCCTCCGAAATCGTGAAAAACTACACACTATAGTATGCCCTCCGACACCATGGACTATAGCCTGTCGCTTTTATGTGATTTTCTCCTTTTTTTCAAATCCTCCGAAATCGTGAAAAACTACACACTATAGTATGCCCTCCGACACCATGGACTATAGCCTGTCGCTTTTATGTGATTTTCTCCTTTTTTTCAAATCCTCCGAAATCGTGAAAAACGGCATACTATAGTATGCCCTCTGACACCATGGACTATAGCCTGTCGCTTTTCTGTGATTTTCACCTTTTTTCAAATCCTCCGAAATCGTGAAAAACTACACACTATAGTATGCCCTCCGACACCATGGACTATAGCCTGTCGCTTTTATGTGATTTTCTCCTTTTTTTCAAATCCTCCGAAATCGTGAAAACGCCATACTATAGTATGCTCTCCGACACCATGGACTATAGCCTGTCGCTTTTCTGTGATTTTCAACTTTTTTCAAATCCTCCGAAATCGTGAAAAACGACACACTATAGTATGCCCTCTGACACCATGGACTATAGCCTGTCGCTTTTCTGTGATTTTCACCTTTTTTTCAAATCCTCCAAAATCGTGAAAAACGACATACTATAGTATGCCCTCTGACACCATGGACTATAGCCTGTCGCTTTTCTGTGATTTTCAACTTTTTTCAAATCCTCCGAAATCGTGAAAAACGACACACTATAGTATGCCCTCTGACACCATGGACTATAGCCTGTCGCTTTTCTGTGATTTTCACCTTTTTTCAAATCCTCCGAAATCGTGAAAAACTACACACTATAGTATGCCCTCCGACACCATGGACTATAGCCTGTCGCTTTTCTGTGATTTTCACCTTTTTTCAAATCCTCCGAAATCGTGAAAAACTACACACTATAGTATGCCCTCTGACACCATGGACTATAGCCTGTCGCTTTTCTGTGATTTTCACCTTTTTTTCAAATCCTCCGAAATCGTGAAAAACTACACACTATAGTATGCCCTCCGACACCATGGACTATAGCCTGTCGCTTTTCTGTGATTTTCACCTTTTTTCAAATCCTCCGAAATCGTGAAAAACTACACACTATAGTATGCCCTCCGACACCATGGACTATAGCCTGTCGCTTTTATGTGATTTTCACCTTTTTTTCAAATCCTCCGAAATCGTGAAAAACTACACACTATAGTATGCCCTCCGACACCATGGACTATAGCCTGTCGCTTTTATGTGTTTTTCTCCTTTTTTTTCAAATCCTCCGAAATCGTGAAAAACGGCATACTATAGTATGCCCTCTGACACCATGGACTATAGCCTGTCGCTTTTCCCTGATTTTCACCTTTTTTCAAATCCTCTGAAATCGTGAAAAACGACATACTATAGTATGCCCTCTGACACCATGGACTATAGCCTGTCGCTTTTCTGTGATTTTCACCTTTTTTTCAAATCCTCCGAAATCGTGAAAAACTACACACTATAGTATGCCCTCTGACACCATGGACTATAGCCTGTCGCTTTTCTGTGATTTTCACCTTTTTTCAAATCCTCCGAAATCTTGAAAAACTACACACTATAGTATGCCCTCCGACACCATGGACTATAGCCTGTCGCTTTTCCTTGATTTTCACCTTTTTTTCAAATCCTCCAAAATCGTGAAAAACGACATACTATAGTATGCCCTCTGACACCATGGACTATAGCCTGTCGCTTTTCTGTGATTTTCACCTTTTTTCAAATCCTCCGAAATCGTGAAAAACGACACACTATAGTATGCCCTCCGACACCATGGACTATAGCCTGTCGCTTTTCTGTGATTTTCACCTTTTTTTCAAATCCTCCGAAATCGTGAAAAACGACATACTATAGTATGCCCTCTGACACCATGGACTATAGCCTGTCGCTTTTCTGTGATTTTCAACTTTTTTCAAATCCTCCGAAATCGTGAAAAACGACACACTATAGTATGCCCTCTGACACCATGGACTATAGCCTGTCGCTTTTCTGTGATTTTCACCTTTTTTCAAATCCTCCGAAATCGTGAAAAACTACACACTATAGTATGCCCTCCGACACCATGGACTATAGCCTGTCGCTTTTATGTGATTTTCACCTTTTTTCAAATCCTCCGAAATCGTGAAAAACGGCATACTATAGTATGCCCTCTGACACCATGGACTATAGCCTGTCGCTTTTCTGTGATTTTCACCTTTTTTCAAATCCTCCGAAATCGTGAAAAACTACACACTATAGTATGCCCTCCGACACCATGGACTATAGCCTGTCGCTTTTATGTGATTTTCTCCTTTTTTTCAAATCCTCCGAAATCGTGAAAACGCCATACTATAGTATGCTCTCCGACACCATGGACTATAGCCTGTCGCTTTTCCTTGATTTTCACCTTTTTTTCAAATCCTCCGAAATCGTGAAAAACGACATACTATAGTATGCCCTCTGACACCATGGACTATAGCCTGTCGCTTTTCTGTGATTTTCACCTTTTTTCAAATCCTCCGAAATCGTGAAAAACGACACACTATAGTATGCCCTCCGACACCATGGACTATAGCCTGTCGCTTTTCTGTGATTTTCACCTTTTTTCAAATCCTCCGAAATCGTGAAAAACTACACACTATAGTATGCCCTCCGACACCATGGACTATAGCCTGTCGCTTTTCTGTGATTTTCTCCTTTTTTTCAAATCCTCCGAAATCGTGAAAAACGGCATACTATAGTATGCTCTCCGACACCATGGACTATAGCCTGTCGCTTTTCACCTTTTTTTCAAATCCTCCGAAATCGTGAAAAACTACACACTATAGTATGCCCTCCGACACCATGGACTATAGCCTGTCGCTTTTATGTGATTTTCACCTTTTTTTCAAATCCTCCGAAATCGTGAAAAACTACACACTATAGTATGCCCTCCGACACCATGGACTATAGCCTGTCGCTTTTCTGTGATTTTCACCTTTTTTCAAATCCTCCGAAATCGTGAAAAACGGCATACTATAGTATGCTCTCCGACACCATGGGCTATAGCCTGTCGCTTTTCCTTGATTTTCACCTTTTTTTCAAATCCTCCAAAATCGTGAAAAACGACATTCTATAGTATGCCCTCTGACACCATGGACTATAGCCTGTCGCTTTTCTGTGATTTTCACCTTTTTTCAAATCCTCCGAAATCGTGAAAAACGAAACACTATAGTATGCCCTCCGACACCATGGACTATAGCCTGTCGCTTTTCTGTGATTTTCACCTCTTTTTCAAATCCTCCGAAATCGTGAAAAACTACTCACTATAGTATGCTCTCCGACACCATGGACTATAGCCTGTCGCTTTTATGTGATTTTCTCCTTTTTTTCAAATCCTCCGAAATCGTGAAAAACGGCATACTATAGTATGCCCTCTGACACCATGGACTATAGCCTGTCGCTTTTCTGTGATTTTCACCTTTTTTCAAATCCTCCGAAATCGTGAAAAACGGCATACTATAGTATGCTCTCCGACACCATGGACTATAGCCTGTCGCTTTTCCTTGATTTTCACCTTTTTTTTAAATCCTCCAAAATCGTGAAAAACGACATTCTATAGTATGCCCTCTGACACCATGGACTATAGCCTGTCGCTTTTCTGTGATTTTCACCTTTTTTCAAATCCTCCGAAATCGTGAAAAACGACACACTATAGTATGCCCTCCGACACCATGGACTATAGCCTGTCGCTTTTCTGTGATTTTCACCTTTTTTCAAATCCTCCGAAATCGTGAAAAACTACACACTATAGTATGCCCTCCGACACCATGGACTATAGCCTGTCGCTTTTCTGTGATTTTCTCCTTTTTTTCAAATCCTCCGAAATCGTGAAAAACGGCATACTATAGTATGCTCTCCGACACCATGGACTATAGCCTGTCGCTTTTCACCTTTTTTTCAAATCCTCCGAAATCGTGAAAAACTACACACTATAGTATGCCCTCCGACACCATGGACTATAGCCTGTCGCTTTTATGTGATTTTCACCTTTTTTTCAAATCCTCCGAAATCGTGAAAAACTACACACTATAGTATGCCCTCCGACACCATGGACTATAGCCTGTCGCTTTTCTGTGATTTTCACCTTTTTTCAAATCCTCCGAAATCGTGAAAAACGGCATACTATAGTATGCTCTCCGACACCATGGGCTATAGCCTGTCGCTTTTCCTTGATTTTCACCTTTTTTTCAAATCCTCCAAAATCGTGAAAAACGACATTCTATAGTATGCCCTCTGACACCATGGACTATAGCCTGTCGCTTTTCTGTGATTTTCACCTTTTTTCAAATCCTCCGAAATCGTGAAAAACGAAACACTATAGTATGCCCTCCGACACCATGGACTATAGCCTGTCGCTTTTCTGTGATTTTCACCTCTTTTTCAAATCCTCCGAAATCGTGAAAAACTACTCACTATAGTATGCTCTCCGACACCATGGACTATAGCCTGTCGCTTTTATGTGATTTTCTCCTTTTTTTCAAATCCTCCGAAATCGTGAAAAACGGCATACTATAGTATGCCCTCTGACACCATGGACTATAGCCTGTCGCTTTTCTGTGATTTTCACCTTTTTTCAAATCCTCCGAAATCGTGAAAAACGGCATACTATAGTATGCTCTCCGACACCATGGACTATAGCCTGTCGCTTTTCCTTGATTTTCACCTTTTTTTTAAATCCTCCAAAATCGTGAAAAACGACATTCTATAGTATGCCCTCTGACACCATGGACTATAGCCTGTCGCTTTTCTGTGATTTTCTCCTTTTTTTCAAATCCTCCGAAATCGTGAAAAACTACACACTATAGTATGCCCTCCGACACCATGGACTATTAGCCTGGTATCCAGCCTGCTTCGCTACGTTCGGCGGATTTTTTTTTCTCTCTTCGCTTATCAGTCTGGAAAGCCTCCTATCTCCAAGGGAGGCGGGACATGCCAAAAGCTTCGAAACCTAACGTGGCTTCTGATTGGTCTGTGGTGCGGGGCGGGACAAAGCACCAGTGAGACGTCATAGCAAAGCGCAGCTACAACAGTGTGAAAAGCATGGAGGGTGGCGCTGGCTGATGACGTAGGTTGCCTAACGCTACTCTCATTCGTTGGAACAACATCCAATCAGCAACGACGTTGACTACGTAACATATGTAGTTCTAGTGTAGTTCTGCAAAACCTCCCAATGGGAGGCTTTCCAGACTGATAAGCGAAGAGAGAAAAAAAAATCCGCCGAACGTAGCGAAGCAGGCTGGATACCAGGCTAATGGACTATAGCCTGTCGCTTTTCCTTGATTTTCACCTTTTTTCAAATCCTCCGAAATCGTGAAAAACTACACACTATAGTATGCCCTCCGACACCATGGACTATAGCCTGTCGCTTTTATGTGATTTTCTCCTTTTTTTCAAATCCTCCGAAATCGTGAAAAACGGCATACTATAGTATGCTCTCTGACACCATGGACTATAGCCTGTCGCTTTTCCTTGATTTTCACCTTTTTTTCAAATCCTCCAAAATCGTGAAAAACGACATACTATAGTATGCCCTCTGACACCATGGACTATAGCCTGTCGCTTTTCTGTGATTTTCACCTTTTTTCAAATCCTCCGAAATCGTGAAAAACGAAACATTATAGTATGCCCTCTGACACCATGGACTATAGCCTGTCGCTTTTCTGTGATTTTCTCCTTTTTTCAAATCCTCCGAAATCGTGAAAAACTACTCACTATAGTATGCCCTCCGACACCATGGACTATAGCCTGTCGCTTTTATGTGATTTTCTCCTTTTTTTCAAATCCTCCGAAATCGTGAAAAACGACACACTATAGTATGCCCTCCGACACCATGGACTATAGCCTGTCGCTTTTCCTTGATTTTCACCTTTTTTTCAAATCCTCCGAAATCGTGAAAAACGACATACTATAGTATGCCCTCTGACACCATGGACTATAGCCTGTCGCTTTTCTGTGATTTTCACCTTTTTTCAAATCCTCCGAAATCGTGAAAAACGACACACTATAGTATGCCCTCCGACACCATGGACTATAGCCTGTCGCTTTTCTGTGATTTTCACCTTTTTTCAAATCCTCCGAAATCGTGAAAAACTACACACTATAGTATGCCCTCCGACACCATGGACTATAGCCTGTCGCTTTTCTGTGATTTTCTCCTTTTTTTCAAATCCTCCGAAATCGTGAAAAACGGCATACTATAGTATGCTCTCCGACACCATGGACTATAGCCTGTCGCTTTTCACCTTTTTTTCAAATCCTCCGAAATCGTGAAAAACTACACACTATAGTATGCCCTCCGACACCATGGACTATAGCCTGTCGCTTTTATGTGATTTTCACCTTTTTTTCAAATCCTCCGAAATCGTGAAAAACTACACACTATAGTATGCCCTCCGACACCATGGACTATAGCCTGTCGCTTTTCTGTGATTTTCACCTTTTTTCAAATCCTCCGAAATCGTGAAAAACGGCATACTATAGTATGCTCTCCGACACCATGGGCTATAGCCTGTCGCTTTTCCTTGATTTTCACCTTTTTTTCAAATCCTCCAAAATCGTGAAAAACGACATTCTATAGTATGCCCTCTGACACCATGGACTATAGCCTGTCGCTTTTCTGTGATTTTCACCTTTTTTCAAATCCTCCGAAATCGTGAAAAACGAAACACTATAGTATGCCCTCCGACACCATGGACTATAGCCTGTCGCTTTTCTGTGATTTTCACCTCTTTTTCAAATCCTCCGAAATCGTGAAAAACTACTCACTATAGTATGCTCTCCGACACCATGGACTATAGCCTGTCGCTTTTATGTGATTTTCTCCTTTTTTTCAAATCCTCCGAAATCGTGAAAAACGGCATACTATAGTATGCCCTCTGACACCATGGACTATAGCCTGTCGCTTTTCTGTGATTTTCTCCTTTTTTCAAATCCTCCGAAATCGTGAAAAACTACTCACTATAGTATGCCCTCCGACACCATGGACTATAGCCTGTCGCTTTTATGTGATTTTCTCCTTTTTTTCAAATCCTCCGAAATCGTGAAAAACGACACACTATAGTATGCCCTCCGACACCATGGACTATAGCCTGTCGCTTTTCCTTGATTTTAACCTTTTTTTCAAATCCTCCAAAATCGTGAAAAACGACATTCTATAGTATGCTCTCCGACACCATGGACTATAGCCTGTCGCTTTTCCCTGATTTTCACCTTTTTTCAAATCCTCTGAAATCGTGAAAAACGACATACTATAGTATGCCCTCTGACACCATGGACTATAGCCTGTCGCTTTTCTGTGATTTTCACCTTTTTTCAAATCCTCCGAAATCGTGAAAAACGACACACTATAGTATGCCCTCCGACACCATGGACTATAGCCTGTCGCTTTTCTGTGATTTTCACCTTTTTTCAAATCCTCCGAAATCGTGAAAAACTACACACTATAGTATGCCCTCCGACACCATGGACTATAGCCTGTCGCTTTTATGTGATTTTCACCTTTTTTTCAAATCCTCCGAAATTGTGAAAAACTACACACTATAGTATGCCCTCCGACACCATGGACTATAGCCTGTCGCTTTTATGTGTTTTTCTCCTTTTTTTCAAATCCTCCGAAATCGTGAAAAACGGCATACTATAGTATGCCCTCTGACACCATGGACTATAGCCTGTCGCTTTTCTGTGATTTTCACCTTTTTTCAAATCCTCCGAAATCGTGAAAAACGACACACTATAGTATGCCCTCCGACACCATGGACTATAGCCTGTCGCTTTTCTGTGATTTTCACCTTTTTTCAAATCCTCCGAAATCGTGAAAAACTACACACTATAGTATGCCCTCCGACGCCATGGACTATAGCCTGTCGCTTTTATGTGATTTTCACCTTTTTTTCAAATCCTCCGAAATTGTGAAAAACTACACACTATAGTATGCCCTCCGACACCATGGACTATAGCCTGTCGCTTTTATGTGTTTTTCTCCTTTTTTTCAAATCCTCCGAAATCGTGAAAAACGGCATACTATAGTATGCCCTCTGACACCATGGACTATAGCCTGTCGCTTTTCTGTGATTTTCACCTTTTTTCAAATCCTCCGAAATCGTGGAAAACTACACACTATAGTATGCCCTCTGACACCATGGACTATAGCCTGTCGCTTTTATGTGATTTTCTCCTTTTTTTCAAATCCTCCGAAATCGTGAAAAACTACACACTGTAGTATGCCCTCCGACACCATGGACTATAGCCTGTCACTTTTCTGTGATTTTCACCTTTTTTCAAATCCTCCAAAATCGTGAAAAACGACATACTATAGTATGCCCTCTGACACCATGGACTATAGCCTGTCGCTTTTCTGTGATTTTCACCTTTTTTCAAATCCTCCGAAATCGTGAAAAACGACACACTATAGTATGCCCTCCGACACCATGGACTATAGCCTGTCGCTTTTCTGTGATTTTCACCTTTTTTCAAATCCTCCGAAATCGTGAAAAACTACACACTGTAGTATGCCCTCCGACACCATGGACTATAGCCTGTCACTTTTCTGTGATTTTCACCTTTTTTCAAATCCTCCGAAATCGTGAAAAACGAAACACTATAGTATGCCCTCTGACACCATGGACTATAGCCTGTCGCTTTTATGTGATTTTCTCCTTTTTTTCAAATCCTCCGAAATCGTGAAAAACGGCATACTATAGTATGCTCTCCGACACCATGGACTATAGCCTGTCGCTTTTCCTTGATTTTCACCTTTTTTTCAAATCCTCCAAAATCGTGAAAAACGACATTCTATAGTATGCTCTATGACACCATGGACTATAGCCTGTCGCTTTTCCCTGATTTTCACCTTTTTTCAAATCCTCTGAAATCGTGAAAAACGACATACTATAGTATGCCCTCTGACACCATGGACTATAGCCTGTCGCTTTTCTGTGATTTTCACCTTTTTTCAAATCCTCCGAAATCGTGAAAAACGACACACTATAGTATGCCCTCCGACACCATGGACTATAGCCTGTCGCTTTTCTGTGATTTTCACCTTTTTTCATATCCTCCGAAATCGTGAAAAACTACACACTATAGTATGCCCTCCGACACCATGGACTATAGCCTGTCGCTTTTATGTGATTTTCACCTTTTTTTCAAATCCTCCGAAATTGTGAAAAACTACACACTATAGTATGCCCTCCGACACCATGGACTATAGCCTGTCGCTTTTATGTGTTTTTCTCCTTTTTTTCAAATCCTCCGAAATCGTGAAAAACGGCATACTATAGTATGCCCTCTGACACCATGGACTATAGCCTGTCGCTTTTATGTGATTTTCTCCTTTTTTTCAAATCCTCCGAAATCATGAAAAACGGCATACTATAGTATGCTCTCCGACACCATGGACTATAGCCTGTCGCTTTTCCTTGATTTTCACCTTTTTTTCAAATCCTCCAAAATCGTGAAAAACGACATACTATAGTATGCCCTCTGACACCATGGACTATAGCCTGTCGCTTTTCTGTGATTTTCACCTTTTTTCAAATCCTCCGAAATCGTGAAAAACGACACACTATAGTATGCCCTCCGTGTCACCATGGACTATAGCCTGTCGCTTTTATGTGATTTTCTCCTTTTTTCAAATCCTCCGAAATCGTGGAAAACTACACACTATAGTATGCCCTCTGACACCATGGACTATAGCCTGTCGCTTTTATGTGATTTTCTCCTTTTTTTCAAATCCTCCGAAATCATGAAAAACGGCATACTATAGTATGCTCTCCGACACCATGGACTATAGCCTGTCGCTTTTCCTTGATTTTCACCTTTTTTTCAAATCCTCCAAAATCGTGAAAAACGACATACTATAGTATGCCCTCTGACACCATGGACTATAGCCTGTCGCTTTTCTGTGATTTTCACCTTTTTTCAAATCCTCCGAAATCGTGAAAAACGACACACTATAGTATGCCCTCCGTGTCACCATGGACTATAGCCTGTCGCTTTTCTGTGATTTTCACCTTTTTTCAAATCCTCCGAAATCGTGAAAAACTACACACTGTAGTATGCCCTCCGACACCATGGACTATAGCCTGTCGCTTTTATGTGATTTTCTCCTTTTTTTCAAATCCTCCGAAATCGTGAAAAACGGCACACTATAGTATGCCCTCTGACACCATGGACTATAGCCTGTCGCTTTTCTGTGATTTTCACCTTTTTTCAAATCCTCCGAAATCGTGAAAAACGAAACACTATAGTATGCCCTCTGACACCATGGACTATAGCCTGTCGCTTTTATGTGATTTTCTCCTTTTTTTCAAATCCTCCGAAATCGTGAAAAACGGCATACTATAGCATGCTCTCCGACACCATGGACTATAGCCTGTCGCTTTTCCTTGATTTTCACCTTTTTTTCAAATCCTCCAAAATCGTGAAAAACGACATTCTATAGTATGCTCTCCGACACCATGGACTATAGCCTGTCGCTTTTCCCTGATTTTCACCTTTTTTCAAATCCTCTGAAATCGTGAAAAACGACATACTATAGTATGCCCTCTGACACCATGGACTATAGCCTGTCGCTTTTCTGTGATTTTCACCTTTTTTCAAATCCTCCGAAATCGTGAAAAACGACACACTATAGTATGCCCTCCGACACCATGGACTATAGCCTGTCGCTTTTCTGTGATTTTCACCTTTTTTCAAATCCTCCGAAATCGTGAAAAACGACACACTATAGTATGCCCTCCGACACCATGGACTATAGCCTGTCGCTTTTATGGGATTTTCTCCTTTTTTTCAAATCCTCCGAAATCGTGAAAAACGACATACTATAGTATGCCCTCTGACACCATGGACTATAGCCTGTCGCTTTTCTGTGATTTTCACCTTTTTTCAAATCCTCCGAAATCGTGAAAAACGACACACTATAGTATGCCCTCCGACACCATGGACTATAGCCTGTCGCTTTTCTGTGATTTTCACCTTTTTTCAAATCCTCCGAAATCGTGAAAAACTACACACTATAGTATGCCCTCCGACACCATGGACTATAGCCTGTCGCTTTTATGTGATTTTCTCCTTTTTTTCAAATCCTCCGAAATCGTGAAAAACTACACACTATAGTATGCCCTCCGACACCATGGACTATAGCCTGTCGCTTTTATGTGTTTTTCTCCTTTTTTTCAAATCCTCCGAAATCGTGAAAAACGGCATACTATAGTATGCCCTCTGACACCATGGACTATAGCCTGTCGCTTTTCTGTGATTTTCACCTTTTTTCAAATCCTCCGAAATCGTGAAAAACGACACACTATAGTATGCCCTCCGACACCATGGACTATAGCCTGTCGCTTTTATGGGATTTTCTCCTTTTTTTCAAATCCTCCGAAATCGTGAAAAACGACATACTATAGTATGCCCTCTGACACCATGGACTATAGCCTGTCGCTTTTCTGTGATTTTCACCTTTTTTCAAATCCTCCGAAATCGTGAAAAACGACACACTATAGTATGCCCTCCGACACCATGGACTATAGCCTGTCGCTTTTCTGTGATTTTCACCTTTTTTCAAATCCTCCGAAATCGTGAAAAACTACACACTATAGTATGCCCTCCGACACCATGGACTATAGCCTGTCGCTTTTCCTTGATTTTCACCTTTTTTTTTAAATCCTCCAAAATCGTGAAAAACGACATACTATAGTATGCCCTCTGACACCATGGACTATAGCATGTCGCCTTTTCTGTGATTTTCACCTTTTTTCAAATCCTCCGAAATCGTGAAAAACAACACACTATAGTATGCCCTCCGACACCATGGACTATAGCCTGTCGCTTTTCTGTGATTTTCACCTTTTTTCAAATCCTCCGAAATCGTGAAAAACTACACACTATAGTATGCCCTCCGACACCATGGACTATAGCCTGTCGCTTTTATGTGATTTTCTCCTTTTTTTCAAATCCTCCGAAATCGTGAAAAACGGCATACTATAGTATGCCCTCTGACACCATGGACTATAGCCTGTCGCTTTTCTGTGATTTTCACCTTTTTTCAAATCCTCCGAAATCGTGAAAAACTACACACTATAGTATGCCCTCCGACACCATGGACTATAGCCTGTCGCTTTTATGTGATTTTCTCCTTTTTTTCAAATCCTCCGAAATCGTGAAAAACTACACACTATAGTATGCCCTCCGACACCATGGACTATAGCCTGTCGCTTTTATGTGATTTTCTTTTTTTTCAAATCCTCCGAAATCGTGAAAAACGGCATACTATAGTATGCTCTCCGACACCATGGACTATAGCCTGTCGCTTTTCCTTGATTTTCACCTTTTTTTCAAATCCTCCAAAATCTTGAAAAACGACATACTATAGTATGCCCTCTGACACCATGGACTATAGCCTGTCGCTTTTCTGTGATTTTCACCTTTTTTCAAATCCTCCGAAATCGTGAAAAACGACACACTATAGTATGCCCTCTGACACCATGGACTATAGCCTGTCGCTTTTCTGTGATTTTCACCTTTTTTTCAAATCCTCCGAAATCGTGAAAAACGGCATACTATAGTATGCCCTCTGACACCATGGACTATAGCCTGTCGCTTTTCTGTGATTTTCACCTTTTTTCAAATCCTCCGAAATCGTGAAAAACTACACACTATAGTATGCCCTCCGACACCATGGACTATAGCCTGTCGCTTTTATGTGATTTTCTCCTTTTTTTCAAATCCTCCGAAATCGTGAAAAACTACACACTATAGTATGCCCTCCGACACCATGGACTATAGCCTGTCGCTTTTATGTGATTTTCTCCTTTTTTTCAAATCCTCCGAAATCGTGAAAAACGGCATACTATAGTATGCCCTCTGACACCATGGACTATAGCCTGTTGCTTTTCTGTGATTTTCACCTTTTTTCAAATCCTCCGAAATCGTGAAAAACTACACACTATAGTATGCCCTCCGACACCATGGACTATAGCCTGTCGCTTTTCTGTGATTTTCACCTTTTTTCAAATCCTCCGAAATCGTGAAAAACTACACACTATAGTATGCCCTCCGACACCATGGACTATAGCCTGTCGCTTTTATGTGATTTTCTCCTTTTTTTTAAATCCTCCGAAATCGTGAAAAACGGCATACTATAGTATGCTCTCCGACACCATGGACTATAGCCTGTCGCTTTTCCTTGATTTTCACCTTTTTTTCAAATCCTCCAAAATCGTGAAAAACGACATTCTATAGTATGCTCTCCGACACCATGGACTATAGCCTGTCGCTTTTCCCTGATTTTCACCTTTTTTCAAATCCTCCGAAATCGTGAAAAACGAAACACTATAGTATGCCCTCTGACACCATGGACTATAGCCTGTCGCTTTTCTGTGATTTTCACCTTTTTTCAAATCCTCCGAAATCGTGAAAAACGACACACTATAGTATGCCCTCCGACACCATGGACTATAGCCTGTCGCTTTTCTGTGATTTTCACCTTTTTTCAAATCCTCCGAAATCGTGAAAAACTACACACTATAGTATGCCCTCCGACACCATGGACTATAGCCTGTCGCTTTTATGTGATTTTCACCTTTTTTTCAAATCCTCCGAAATTGTGAAAAACTACACACTATAGTATGCCCTCCGACACCATGGACTATAGCCTGTCGCTTTTATGTGTTTTTCTCCTTTTTTTCAAATCCTCCGAAATCGTGAAAAACGGCATACTATAGTATGCCCTCTGACACCATGGACTATAGCCTGTCGCTTTTCTGTGATTTTCACCTTTTTTCAAATCCTCCGAAATCGTGAAAAACTACACACTATAGTATGCCCTCCGACACCATGGACTATAGCCTGTCGCTTTTCTGTGATTTTCACCTTTTTTCAAATCCTCCGAAATCGTGAAAAACTACACACTATAGTATGCCCTCCGACACCATGGACTATAGCCTGTCGCTTTTATGTGATTTTCTCCTTTTTTTTTAAATCCTCCGAAATCGTGAAAAACGGCATACTATAGTATGCTCTCCGACACCATGGACTATAGCCTGTCGCTTTTCCTTGATTTTCACCTTTTTTTCAAATCCTCCAAAATCGTGAAAAACGACATTCTATAGTATGCTCTCCGACACCATGGACTATAGCCTGTCGCTTTTCCCTGATTTTCACCTTTTTTCAAATCCTCCGAAATCGTGAAAAACGAAACACTATAGTATGCCCTCTGACACCATGGACTATAGCCTGTCGCTTTTCTGTGATTTTCACCTTTTTTCAAATCCTCCGAAATCGTGAAAAACGACACACTATAGTATGCCCTCCGACACCATGGACTATAGCCTGTCGCTTTTCTGTGATTTTCACCTTTTTTCAAATCCTCCGAAATCGTGAAAAACTACACACTATAGTATGCCCTCCGACACCATGGACTATAGCCTGTCGCTTTTATGTGATTTTCACCTTTTTTTCAAATCCTCCGAAATTGTGAAAAACTACACACTATAGTATGCCCTCCGACACCATGGACTATAGCCTGTCGCTTTTATGTGTTTTTCTCCTTTTTTTCAAATCCTCCGAAATCGTGAAAAACGGCATACTATAGTATGCCCTCTGACACCATGGACTATAGCCTGTCGCTTTTCTGTGATTTTCACCTTTTTTTCAAATCCTCCAAAATCGTGAAAAACGACATACTATAGTATGCCCTCTGACACCATGGACTATAGCCTGTCGCTTTTCTGTGATTTTCACCTTTTTTCAAATCCTCCGAAATCGTGAAAAACGACACATAATAGTATGCCCTCCGACACCATGGACTATAGCCTGTCGCTTTTCTGTGATTTTCACCTTTTTTCAAATCCTCCGAAATCGTGAAAAACTACACACTATAGTATGCCCTCTGACACCATGGACTATAGCCTGTCGCTTTTATGTGATTTTCACCTTTTTTTCAAATCCTCCGAAATCGTGAAAAACTACACACTATAGTATGCCCTCCGACACCATGGACTATAGCCTGTCGCTTTTCTGTGATTTTCACCTTTTTTCAAATCCTCCGAAATCGTGAAAAACTACACACTATAGTATGCCCTCCGACACCATGGACTATAGCCTGTCGCTTTTATGTGATTTTCTCCTTTTTTTCAAATCCTCCGAAATCGTGAAAAACGGCATACTATAGTATGCTCTCTGACACCATGGACTATAGCCTGTCGCTTTTCTGTGATTTTCACCTTTTTTCAAATCCTCCGAAATCGTGAAAAACGAAACACTATAGTATGCCCTCTGACACCATGGACTATAGCCTGTCGCTTTTCTGTGATTTTCTCCTTTTTTCAAATCCTCCGAAATCGTGAAAAACTACTCACTATAGTATGCCCTCCGACACCATGGACTATAGCCTGTCGCTTTTATGTGATTTTCTCCTTTTTTTCAAATCCTCCGAAATCGTGAAAAACGACATTCTATAGTATGCTCTCCGACACCATGGACTATAGCCTGTCGCTTTTCCCTGATTTTCACCTTTTTTCAAATCCTCTGAAATCGTGAAAAACGACATACTATAGTATGCCCTCTGACACCATGGACTATAGCCTGTCGCTTTTCTGTGATTTTCACCTTTTTTCAAATCCTCCGAAATCGTGAAAAACGACACACTATAGTATGGACTATAGCCTGTCGCTTTTCTGTGATTTTCACCTTTTTTCAAATCCTCCGAAATCGTGAAAAACTACACACTATAGTATGCCCTCCGACACCATGGACTATAGCCTGTCGCTTTTATGTGATTTTCACCTTTTTTTCAAATCCTCCGAAATTGTGAAAAACTACACACTATAGTATGCCCTCCGACACCATGGACTATAGCCTGTCGCTTTTATGTGTTTTTCTCCTTTTTTTCAAATCCTCCGAAATCGTGAAAAACGGCATACTATAGTATGCCCTCTGACACCATGGACTATAGCCTGTCGCTTTTCTGTGATTTTCACCTTTTTTCAAATCCTCCGAAATCGTGGAAAACTACACACTATAGTATGCCCTCTGACACCATGGACTATAGCCTGTCGCTTTTTTGTGATTTTCTCCTTTTTTTCAAATCCTCCGAAATCATGAAAAACGGCATACTATAGTATGCCCTCTGACACCATGGACTATAGCCTGTCGCTTTTATGTGATTTTCACCTTTTTTTCAAATCCTCCGAAATCGTGAAAAACTACACACTATAGTATGCCCTCCGACACCATGGACTATAGCCTGTCGCTTTTCTGTGATTTTCACCTTTTTTCAAATCCTCCGAAATCGTGAAAAACTACACACTATAGTATGCCCTCCGACACCATGGACTATAGCCTGTCGCTTTTATGTGATTTTCTCCTTTTTTTCAAATCCTCCGAAATCGTGAAAAACGGCATACTATAGTATGCTCTCTGACACCATGGACTATAGCCTGTCGCTTTTCCTTGATTTTCACCTTTTTTTCAAATCCTCCAAAATCGTGAAAAACGACATACTATAGTATGCCCTCTGACACCATGGACTATAGCCTGTCGCTTTTCTGTGATTTTCACCTTTTTTCAAATCCTCCGAAATCGTGAAAAACGAAACACTATAGTATGCCCTCTGACACCATGGACTATAGCCTGTCGCTTTTCTGTGATTTTCTCCTTTTTTCAAATCCTCCGAAATCGTGAAAAACTACTCACTATAGTATGCCCTCCGACACCATGGACTATAGCCTGTCGCTTTTATGTGATTTTCTCCTTTTTTTCAAATCCTCCGAAATCGTGAAAAACGGCATACTATAGTATGCTCTCCGACACCATGGACTATAGCCTGTCGCTTTTCCTTGATTTTCACCTTTTTTTCAAATCCTCCAAAATCGTGAAAAACGACATTCTATAGTATGCTCTCCGACACCATGGACTATAGCCTGTCGCTTTTCCCTGATTTTCACCTTTTTTCAAATCCTCTGAAATCGTGAAAAACGACATACTATAGTATGCCCTCTGACACCATGGACTATAGCCTGTCGCTTTTCTGTGATTTTCACCTTTTTTCAAATCCTCCGAAATCGTGAAAAACGACACACTATAGTATGCCCTCCGACACCATGGACTATAGCCTGTCGCTTTTCTGTGATTTTCACCTTTTTTCAAATCCTCCGAAATCGTGAAAAACTACACACTATAGTATGCCCTCTGACATCATGCACTATAGCCTGTCGCTTTTCTGTGATTTTCACCTTTTTTCAAATCCTCCGAAATCGTGAAAAACGACACACTATAGTATGCCCTCCGACACCATGGACTATAGCCTGTCGCTTTTCTGTGATTTTCACCTTTTTTCAAATCCTCCGAAATCGTGAAAAACTACACACTGTAGTATGCCCTCCGACACCATGGACTATAGCCTGTCGCTTTTATGTGATTTTCTCCTTTTTTTAAATCCTCCGAAATCGTGAAAAACGGCACACTATAGTATGCCCTCTGACACCATGGACTATAGCCTGTCGCTTTTCTGTGATTTTCACCTTTTTTCAAATCCTCCGAAATCGTGAAAAACGAAACACTATAGTATGCCCTCTGACACCATGGACTATAGCCTGTCGCTTTTATGTGATTTTCTCCTTTTTTTCAAATCCTCCGAAATCGTGAAAAACGGCATACTATAGCATGCTCTCCGACACCATGGACTATAGCCTGTCGCTTTTCCTTGATTTTCACCTTTTTTTCAAATCCTCCAAAATCGTGAAAAACGACATTCTATAGTATGCTCTCCGACACCATGGACTATAGCCTGTCGCTTTTCCCTGATTTTCACCTTTTTTCAAATCCTCTGAAATCGTGAAAAACGACATACTATAGTATGCCCTCTGACACCATGGACTATAGCCTGTCGCTTTTCTGTGATTTTCACCTTTTTTCAAATCCTCCGAAATCGTGAAAAACGACACACTATAGTATGCCCTCCGACACCATGGACTATAGCCTGTCGCTTTTCTGTGATTTTCACCTTTTTTCAAATCCTCCGAAATCGTGAAAAACTACACACTGTAGTATGCCCTCCGACACCATGGACTATAGCCTGTCGCTTTTATGTGATTTTCTCCTTTTTTTCAAATCCTCCGAAATCGTGAAAAACTACACACTATAGTATGCCCTCCGACACCATGGACTATAGCCTGTCGCTTTTATGTGTTTTTCTCCTTTTTTTCAAATCCTCCGAAATCGTGAAAAACGGCATACTATAGTATGCCCTCTGACACCATGGACTATAGCCTGTCGCTTTTCTGTGATTTTCACCTTTTTTCAAATCCTCCGAAATCGTGAAAAACGACACACTATAGTATGCCCTCCGACACCATGGACTATAGCCTGTCGCTTTTATGGGATTTTCTCCTTTTTTTCCAAATCCTCCGAAATCGTGAAAAACGACATACTATAGTATGCCCTCTGACACCATGGACTATAGCCTGTCGCTTTTCTGTGATTTTCACCTTTTTTCAAATCCTCCGAAATCGTGAAAAACGACACACTATAGTATGCCCTCCGACACCATGGACTATAGCCTGTCGCTTTTCTGTGATTTTCACCTTTTTTCAAATCCTCCGAAATCGTGAAAAACTACACACTATAGTATGCCCTCCGACACCATGGACTATAGCCTGTCGCTTTTATGTGATTTTCACCTTTTTTCAAATCCTCCGAAATCGTGAAAAACTACACACTATAGTATGCCCTCCGACACCATGGACTATAGCCTGTCGCTTTTATGTGATTTTCTCCTTTTTTTCAAATCCTCCGAAATCGTGAAAAACGGCATACTATAGTATGCCCTCTGACACCATGGACTATAGCCTGTCGCTTTTCTGTGATTTTCACCTTTTTTCAAATCCTCCGAAATCGTGAAAAACTACACACTATAGTATGCCCTCCGACACCATGGACTATAGCCTGTCGCTTTTATGTGATTTTCTCCTTTTTTTCAAATCCTCCGAAATCGTGAAAAACTACACACTATAGTATGCCCTCCGACACCATGGACTATAGCCTGTCGCTTTTATGTGATTTTCTTTTTTTTCAAATCCTCCGAAATCGTGAAAAACGGCATACTATAGTATGCTCTCCGACACCATGGACTATAGCCTGTCGCTTTTCCTTGATTTTCACCTTTTTTTCAAATCCTCCAAAATCTTGAAAAACGACATACTATAGTATGCCCTCTGACACCATGGACTATAGCCTGTCGCTTTTCTGTGATTTTCACCTTTTTTCAAATCCTCCGAAATCGTGAAAAACGACACACTATAGTATGCCCTCTGACACCATGGACTATAGCCTGTCGCTTTTCTGTGATTTTCACCTTTTTTTCAAATCCTCCGAAATCGTGAAAAACGGCATACTATAGTATGCCCTCTGACACCATGGACTATAGCCTGTCGCTTTTCTGTGATTTTCACCTTTTTTCAAATCCTCCGAAATCGTGAAAAACTACACACTATAGTATGCCCTCCGACACCATGGACTATAGCCTGTCGCTTTTATGTGATTTTCTCCTTTTTTTCAAATCCTCCGAAATCGTGAAAAACTACACACTATAGTATGCCCTCCGACACCATGGACTATAGCCTGTCGCTTTTATGTGATTTTCTCCTTTTTTTCAAATCCTCCGAAATCGTGAAAAACGGCATACTATAGTATGCCCTCTGACACCATGGACTATAGCCTGTTGCTTTTCTGTGATTTTCACCTTTTTTCAAATCCTCCGAAATCGTGAAAAACTACACACTATAGTATGCCCTCCGACACCATGGACTATAGCCTGTCGCTTTTCTGTGATTTTCACCTTTTTTCAAATCCTCCGAAATCGTGAAAAACTACACACTATAGTATGCCCTCCGACACCATGGACTATAGCCTGTCGCTTTTATGTGATTTTCTCCTTTTTTTTAAATCCTCCGAAATCGTGAAAAACGGCATACTATAGTATGCTCTCCGACACCATGGACTATAGCCTGTCGCTTTTCCTTGATTTTCACCTTTTTTTCAAATCCTCCAAAATCGTGAAAAACGACATTCTATAGTATGCTCTCCGACACCATGGACTATAGCCTGTCGCTTTTCCCTGATTTTCACCTTTTTTCAAATCCTCCGAAATCGTGAAAAACGAAACACTATAGTATGCCCTCTGACACCATGGACTATAGCCTGTCGCTTTTCTGTGATTTTCACCTTTTTTCAAATCCTCCGAAATCGTGAAAAACGACACACTATAGTATGCCCTCCGACACCATGGACTATAGCCTGTCGCTTTTCTGTGATTTTCACCTTTTTTCAAATCCTCCGAAATCGTGAAAAACTACACACTATAGTATGCCCTCCGACACCATGGACTATAGCCTGTCGCTTTTATGTGATTTTCACCTTTTTTTCAAATCCTCCGAAATTGTGAAAAACTACACACTATAGTATGCCCTCCGACACCATGGACTATAGCCTGTCGCTTTTATGTGTTTTTCTCCTTTTTTTCAAATCCTCCGAAATCGTGAAAAACGGCATACTATAGTATGCCCTCTGACACCATGGACTATAGCCTGTCGCTTTTCTGTGATTTTCACCTTTTTTCAAATCCTCCGAAATCGTGAAAAACTACACACTATAGTATGCCCTCCGACACCATGGACTATAGCCTGTCGCTTTTCTGTGATTTTCACCTTTTTTCAAATCCTCCGAAATCGTGAAAAACTACACACTATAGTATGCCCTCCGACACCATGGACTATAGCCTGTCGCTTTTATGTGATTTTCTCCTTTTTTTTTAAATCCTCCGAAATCGTGAAAAACGGCATACTATAGTATGCTCTCCGACACCATGGACTATAGCCTGTCGCTTTTCCTTGATTTTCACCTTTTTTTCAAATCCTCCAAAATCGTGAAAAACGACATTCTATAGTATGCTCTCCGACACCATGGACTATAGCCTGTCGCTTTTCCCTGATTTTCACCTTTTTTCAAATCCTCCGAAATCGTGAAAAACGAAACACTATAGTATGCCCTCTGACACCATGGACTATAGCCTGTCGCTTTTCTGTGATTTTCACCTTTTTTCAAATCCTCCGAAATCGTGAAAAACGACACACTATAGTATGCCCTCCGACACCATGGACTATAGCCTGTCGCTTTTCTGTGATTTTCACCTTTTTTCAAATCCTCCGAAATCGTGAAAAACTACACACTATAGTATGCCCTCCGACACCATGGACTATAGCCTGTCGCTTTTATGTGATTTTCACCTTTTTTTCAAATCCTCCGAAATTGTGAAAAACTACACACTATAGTATGCCCTCCGACACCATGGACTATAGCCTGTCGCTTTTATGTGTTTTTCTCCTTTTTTTCAAATCCTCCGAAATCGTGAAAAACGGCATACTATAGTATGCCCTCTGACACCATGGACTATAGCCTGTCGCTTTTCTGTGATTTTCACCTTTTTTTCAAATCCTCCAAAATCGTGAAAAACGACATACTATAGTATGCCCTCTGACACCATGGACTATAGCCTGTCGCTTTTCTGTGATTTTCACCTTTTTTCAAATCCTCCGAAATCGTGAAAAACGACACATAATAGTATGCCCTCCGACACCATGGACTATAGCCTGTCGCTTTTCTGTGATTTTCACCTTTTTTCAAATCCTCCGAAATCGTGAAAAACTACACACTATAGTATGCCCTCTGACACCATGGACTATAGCCTGTCGCTTTTATGTGATTTTCACCTTTTTTTCAAATCCTCCGAAATCGTGAAAAACTACACACTATAGTATGCCCTCCGACACCATGGACTATAGCCTGTCGCTTTTCTGTGATTTTCACCTTTTTTCAAATCCTCCGAAATCGTGAAAAACTACACACTATAGTATGCCCTCCGACACCATGGACTATAGCCTGTCGCTTTTATGTGATTTTCTCCTTTTTTTCAAATCCTCCGAAATCGTGAAAAACGGCATACTATAGTATGCTCTCTGACACCATGGACTATAGCCTGTCGCTTTTCTGTGATTTTCACCTTTTTTCAAATCCTCCGAAATCGTGAAAAACGAAACACTATAGTATGCCCTCTGACACCATGGACTATAGCCTGTCGCTTTTCTGTGATTTTCTCCTTTTTTCAAATCCTCCGAAATCGTGAAAAACTACTCACTATAGTATGCCCTCCGACACCATGGACTATAGCCTGTCGCTTTTATGTGATTTTCTCCTTTTTTTCAAATCCTCCGAAATCGTGAAAAACGACATTCTATAGTATGCTCTCCGACACCATGGACTATAGCCTGTCGCTTTTCCCTGATTTTCACCTTTTTTCAAATCCTCTGAAATCGTGAAAAACGACATACTATAGTATGCCCTCTGACACCATGGACTATAGCCTGTCGCTTTTCTGTGATTTTCACCTTTTTTCAAATCCTCCGAAATCGTGAAAAACGACACACTATAGTATGGACTATAGCCTGTCGCTTTTCTGTGATTTTCACCTTTTTTCAAATCCTCCGAAATCGTGAAAAACTACACACTATAGTATGCCCTCCGACACCATGGACTATAGCCTGTCGCTTTTATGTGATTTTCACCTTTTTTTCAAATCCTCCGAAATTGTGAAAAACTACACACTATAGTATGCCCTCCGACACCATGGACTATAGCCTGTCGCTTTTATGTGTTTTTCTCCTTTTTTTCAAATCCTCCGAAATCGTGAAAAACGGCATACTATAGTATGCCCTCTGACACCATGGACTATAGCCTGTCGCTTTTCTGTGATTTTCACCTTTTTTCAAATCCTCCGAAATCGTGGAAAACTACACACTATAGTATGCCCTCTGACACCATGGACTATAGCCTGTCGCTTTTTTGTGATTTTCTCCTTTTTTTCAAATCCTCCGAAATCATGAAAAACGGCATACTATAGTATGCCCTCTGACACCATGGACTATAGCCTGTCGCTTTTATGTGATTTTCACCTTTTTTTCAAATCCTCCGAAATCGTGAAAAACTACACACTATAGTATGCCCTCCGACACCATGGACTATAGCCTGTCGCTTTTCTGTGATTTTCACCTTTTTTCAAATCCTCCGAAATCGTGAAAAACTACACACTATAGTATGCCCTCCGACACCATGGACTATAGCCTGTCGCTTTTATGTGATTTTCTCCTTTTTTTCAAATCCTCCGAAATCGTGAAAAACGGCATACTATAGTATGCTCTCTGACACCATGGACTATAGCCTGTCGCTTTTCCTTGATTTTCACCTTTTTTTCAAATCCTCCAAAATCGTGAAAAACGACATACTATAGTATGCCCTCTGACACCATGGACTATAGCCTGTCGCTTTTCTGTGATTTTCACCTTTTTTCAAATCCTCCGAAATCGTGAAAAACGAAACACTATAGTATGCCCTCTGACACCATGGACTATAGCCTGTCGCTTTTCTGTGATTTTCTCCTTTTTTCAAATCCTCCGAAATCGTGAAAAACTACTCACTATAGTATGCCCTCCGACACCATGGACTATAGCCTGTCGCTTTTATGTGATTTTCTCCTTTTTTTCAAATCCTCCGAAATCGTGAAAAACGGCATACTATAGTATGCTCTCCGACACCATGGACTATAGCCTGTCGCTTTTCCTTGATTTTCACCTTTTTTTCAAATCCTCCAAAATCGTGAAAAACGACATTCTATAGTATGCTCTCCGACACCATGGACTATAGCCTGTCGCTTTTCCCTGATTTTCACCTTTTTTCAAATCCTCTGAAATCGTGAAAAACGACATACTATAGTATGCCCTCTGACACCATGGACTATAGCCTGTCGCTTTTCTGTGATTTTCACCTTTTTTCAAATCCTCCGAAATCGTGAAAAACGACACACTATAGTATGCCCTCCGACACCATGGACTATAGCCTGTCGCTTTTCTGTGATTTTCACCTTTTTTCAAATCCTCCGAAATCGTGAAAAACTACACACTATAGTATGCCCTCTGACATCATGCACTATAGCCTGTCGCTTTTCTGTGATTTTCACCTTTTTTCAAATCCTCCGAAATCGTGAAAAACGACACACTATAGTATGCCCTCCGACACCATGGACTATAGCCTGTCGCTTTTCTGTGATTTTCACCTTTTTTCAAATCCTCCGAAATCGTGAAAAACTACACACTGTAGTATGCCCTCCGACACCATGGACTATAGCCTGTCGCTTTTATGTGATTTTCTCCTTTTTTTAAATCCTCCGAAATCGTGAAAAACGGCACACTATAGTATGCCCTCTGACACCATGGACTATAGCCTGTCGCTTTTCTGTGATTTTCACCTTTTTTCAAATCCTCCGAAATCGTGAAAAACGAAACACTATAGTATGCCCTCTGACACCATGGACTATAGCCTGTCGCTTTTATGTGATTTTCTCCTTTTTTTCAAATCCTCCGAAATCGTGAAAAACGGCATACTATAGCATGCTCTCCGACACCATGGACTATAGCCTGTCGCTTTTCCTTGATTTTCACCTTTTTTTCAAATCCTCCAAAATCGTGAAAAACGACATTCTATAGTATGCTCTCCGACACCATGGACTATAGCCTGTCGCTTTTCCCTGATTTTCACCTTTTTTCAAATCCTCTGAAATCGTGAAAAACGACATACTATAGTATGCCCTCTGACACCATGGACTATAGCCTGTCGCTTTTCTGTGATTTTCACCTTTTTTCAAATCCTCCGAAATCGTGAAAAACGACACACTATAGTATGCCCTCCGACACCATGGACTATAGCCTGTCGCTTTTCTGTGATTTTCACCTTTTTTCAAATCCTCCGAAATCGTGAAAAACTACACACTGTAGTATGCCCTCCGACACCATGGACTATAGCCTGTCGCTTTTATGTGATTTTCTCCTTTTTTTCAAATCCTCCGAAATCGTGAAAAACTACACACTATAGTATGCCCTCCGACACCATGGACTATAGCCTGTCGCTTTTATGTGTTTTTCTCCTTTTTTTCAAATCCTCCGAAATCGTGAAAAACGGCATACTATAGTATGCCCTCTGACACCATGGACTATAGCCTGTCGCTTTTCTGTGATTTTCACCTTTTTTCAAATCCTCCGAAATCGTGAAAAACGACACACTATAGTATGCCCTCCGACACCATGGACTATAGCCTGTCGCTTTTATGGGATTTTCTCCTTTTTTTCAAATCCTCCGAAATCGTGAAAAACGACATACTATAGTATGCCCTCTGACACCATGGACTATAGCCTGTCGCTTTTCTGTGATTTTCACCTTTTTTCAAATCCTCCGAAATCGTGAAAAACGACACACTATAGTATGCCCTCCGACACCATGGACTATAGCCTGTCGCTTTTCTGTGATTTTCACCTTTTTTCAAATCCTCCGAAATCGTGAAAAACTACACACTATAGTATGCCCTCCGACACCATGGACTATAGCCTGTCGCTTTTATGTGATTTTCTCCTTTTTTTCAAATCCTCCGAAATCGTGAAAAACTACACACTATAGTATGCCCTCCGACACCATGGACTATAGCCTGTCGCTTTTATGTGTTTTTCTCCTTTTTTTCAAATCCTCCGAAATCGTGAAAAACGGCATACTATAGTATGCCCTCTGACACCATGGACTATAGCCTGTCGCTTTTCTGTGATTTTCACCTTTTTTCAAATCCTCCGAAATCGTGAAAAACGACACACTATAGTATGCCCTCCGACACCATGGACTATAGCCTGTCGCTTTTATGGGATTTTCTCCTTTTTTTCAAATCCTCCGAAATCGTGAAAAACGACATACTATAGTATGCCCTCTGACACCATGGACTATAGCCTGTCGCTTTTCTGTGATTTTCACCTTTTTTCAAATCCTCCGAAATCGTGAAAAACGACACACTATAGTATGCCCTCCGACACCATGGACTATAGCCTGTCGCTTTTCTGTGATTTTCACCTTTTTTCAAATCCTCCGAAATCGTGAAAAACTACACACTATAGTATGCCCTCCGACACCATGGACTATAGCCTGTCGCTTTTATGTGATTTTCTCCTTTTTTTCAAATCCTCCGAAATCGTGAAAAACGGCATACTATAGTATGCCCTCTGACACCATGGACTATAGCCTGTCGCTTTTCTGTGATTTTCACCTTTTTTCAAATCCTCCGAAATCGTGAAAAACTACACACTATAGTATGCCCTCTGACACCATGGACTATAGCCTGTCGCTTTTCCTTGATTTTCACCTTTTTTTTTAAATCCTCCAAAATCGTGAAAAACGACATACTATAGTATGCCCTCTGACACCATGGACTATAGCATGTCGCCTTTTCTGTGATTTTCACCTTTTTTCAAATCCTCCGAAATCGTGAAAAACTACACACTATAGTATGCCCTCCGACACCATGGACTATAGCCTGTCGCTTTTATGTGATTTTCTCCTTTTTTTCAAATCCTCCGAAATCGTGAAAAACGGCATACTATAGTATGCCCTCTGACACCATGGACTATAGCCTGTCGCTTTTCTGTGATTTTCACCTTTTTTCAAATCCTCCGAAATCGTGAAAAACTACACACTATAGTATGCCCTCCGACACCATGGACTATAGCCTGTCGCTTTTATGTGATTTTCTCCTTTTTTTCAAATCCTCCGAAATCGTGAAAAACTACACACTATAGTATGCCCTCCGACACCATGGACTATAGCCTGTCGCTTTTATGTGATTTTCCTTTTTTTCAAATCCTCCGAAATCGTGAAAAACGGCATACTATAGTATGCTCTCCGACACCATGGACTATAGCCTGTCGCTTTTCCTTGATTTTCACCTTTTTTTCAAATCCTCCAAAATCTTGAAAAACGACATACTATAGTATGCCCTCTGACACCATGGACTATAGCCTGTCGCTTTTCTGTGATTTTCACCTTTTTTCAAATCCTCCGAAATCGTGAAAAACGACACACTATAGTATGCCCTCTGACACCATGGACTATAGCCTGTCGCTTTTCTGTGATTTTCACCTTTTTTTCAAATCCTCCGAAATCGTGAAAAACGGCATACTATAGTATGCCCTCTGACACCATGGACTATAGCCTGTCGCTTTTCTGTGATTTTCACCTTTTTTCAAATCCTCCGAAATCGTGAAAAACTACACACTATAGTATGCCCTCCGACACCATGGACTATAGCCTGTCGCTTTTATGTGATTTTCTCCTTTTTTTCAAATCCTCCGAAATCGTGAAAAACTACACACTATAGTATGCCCTCCGACACCATGGACTATAGCCTGTCGCTTTTATGTGATTTTCTCCTTTTTTTCAAATCCTCCGAAATCGTGAAAAACGGCATACTATAGTATGCCCTCTGACACCATGGACTATAGCCTGTCGCTTTTCTGTGATTTTCACCTTTTTTCAAATCCTCCGAAATCGTGAAAAACTACACACTATAGTATGCCCTCCGACACCATGGACTATAGCCTGTCGCTTTTATGTGATTTTCTCCTTTTTTTTAAATCCTCCGAAATCGTGAAAAACGGCATACTATAGTATGCTCTCCGACACCATGGACTATAGCCTGTCGCTTTTCCTTGATTTTCACCTTTTTTTCAAATCCTCCAAAATCGTGAAAAACGACATTCTATAGTATGCTCTCCGACACCATGGACTATAGCCTGTCGCTTTTCCCTGATTTTCACCTTTTTTCAAATCCTCCGAAATCGTGAAAAACGAAACACTATAGTATGCCCTCTGACACCATGGACTATAGCCTGTCGCTTTTCTGTGATTTTCACCTTTTTTCAAATCCTCCGAAATCGTGAAAAACGACACACTATAGTATGCCCTCCGACACCATGGACTATAGCCTGTCGCTTTTCTGTGATTTTCACCTTTTTTCAAATCCTCCGAAATCGTGAAAAACTACACACTATAGTATGCCCTCCGACACCATGGACTATAGCCTGTCGCTTTTATGTGATTTTCACCTTTTTTTCAAATCCTCCGAAATTGTGAAAAACTACACACTATAGTATGCCCTCCGACACCATGGACTATAGCCTGTCGCTTTTATGTGTTTTTCTCCTTTTTTTCAAATCCTCCGAAATCGTGAAAAACGGCATACTATAGTATGCCCTCTGACACCATGGACTATAGCCTGTCGCTTTTCTGTGATTTTCACCTTTTTTCAAATCCTCCGAAATCGTGAAAAACTACACACTATAGTATGCCCTCCGACACCATGGACTATAGCCTGTCGCTTTTCTGTGATTTTCACCTTTTTTCAAATCCTCCGAAATCGTGAAAAACTACACACTATAGTATGCCCTCCGACACCATGGACTATAGCCTGTCGCTTTTATGTGATTTTCTCCTTTTTTTTTAAATCCTCCGAAATCGTGAAAAACGGCATACTATAGTATGCTCTCCGACACCATGGACTATAGCCTGTCGCTTTTCCTTGATTTTCACCTTTTTTTCAAATCCTCCAAAATCGTGAAAAACGACATTCTATAGTATGCTCTCCGACACCATGGACTATAGCCTGTCGCTTTTCCCTGATTTTCACCTTTTTTCAAATCCTCCGAAATCGTGAAAAACGAAACACTATAGTATGCCCTCTGACACCATGGACTATAGCCTGTCGCTTTTCTGTGATTTTCACCTTTTTTCAAATCCTCCGAAATCATGAAAAACGACACACTATAGTATGCCCTCCGACACCATGGACTATAGCCTGTCGCTTTTCTGTGATTTTCACCTTTTTTCAAATCCTCCGAAATCGTGAAAAACTACACACTATAGTATGCCCTCCGACACCATGGACTATAGCCTGTCGCTTTTATGTGATTTTCACCTTTTTTTCAAATCCTCCGAAATTGTGAAAAACTACACACTATAGTATGCCCTCCGACACCATGGACTATAGCCTGTCGCTTTTATGTGTTTTTCTCCTTTTTTTCAAATCCTCCGAAATCGTGAAAAACGGCATACTATAGTATGCCCTCTGACACCATGGACTATAGCCTGTCGCTTTTCTGTGATTTTCACCTTTTTTTCAAATCCTCCAAAATCGTGAAAAACGACATACTATAGTATGCCCTCTGACACCATGGACTATAGCCTGTCGCTTTTCTGTGATTTTCACCTTTTTTCAAATCCTCCGAAATCGTGAAAAACGAAACACTATAGTATGCCCTCTGACACCATGGACTATAGCCTGTCGCTTTTCTGGGATTTTCTCCTTTTTTCAAATCCTCCGAAATCGTGAAAAACTACTCACTATAGTATGCCCTCCGACACCATGGACTATAGCCTGTCGCTTTTATGTGATTTTCTCCTTTTTTTCAAATCCTCCGAAATCGTGAAAAACGGCATACTATAGTATGCTCTCCGACACCATGGACTATAGCCTGTCGCTTTTCCTTGATTTTCACCTTTTTTTCAAATCCTCCAAAATCGTGAAAAACGACATTCTATAGTATGCCCTCTGACACCATGGACTATAGCCTGTCGCTTTTCTGTGATTTTCACCTTTTTTCAAATCCTCCGAAATCGTGAAAAACGACACATAATAGTATGCCCTCTGACACCATGGACTATAGCCTGTCGCTTTTATGTGATTTTCACCTTTTTTTCAAATCCTCCGAAATCGTGAAAAACTACACACTATAGTATGCCCTCCGACACCATGGACTATAGCCTGTCGCTTTTCTGTGATTTTCACCTTTTTTCAAATCCTCCGAAATCGTGAAAAACTACACACTATAGTATGCCCTCCGACACCATGGACTATAGCCTGTCGCTTTTATGTGATTTTCTCCTTTTTTTCAAATCCTCCGAAATCGTGAAAAACGGCATACTATAGTATGCTCTCTGACACCATGGACTATAGCCTGTCGCTTTTCCTTGATTTTCACCTTTTTTTCAAATCCTCCAAAATCGTGAAAAACGACATACTATAGTATGCCCTCTGACACCATGGACTATAGCCTGTCGCTTTTCTGTGATTTTCACCTTTTTTCAAATCCTCCGAAATCGTGAAAAACGAAACACTATAGTATGCCCTCTGACACCATGGACTATAGCCTGTCGCTTTTCTGTGATTTTCTCCTTTTTTCAAATCCTCCGAAATCGTGAAAAACTACTCACTATAGTATGCCCTCCGACACCATGGACTATAGCCTGTCGCTTTTATGTGATTTTCTCCTTTTTTTCAAATCCTCCGAAATCGTGAAAAACGGCATACTATAGTATGCTCTCCGACACCATGGACTATAGCCTGTCGCTTTTCCTTGATTTTCACCTTTTTTTCAAATCCTCCAAAATCGTGAAAAACGACATTCTATAGTATGCTCTCCGACACCATGGACTATAGCCTGTCGCTTTTCCCTGATTTTCACCTTTTTCAAATCCTCTGAAATCGTGAAAAACGACATACTATAGTATGCCCTCTGACACCATGGACTATAGCCTGTCGCTTTTCTGTGATTTTCACCTTTTTTCAAATCCTCCGAAATCGTGAAAAACGACACACTATAGTATGCCCTCCGACACCATGGACTATAGCCTGTCGCTTTTCTGTGATTTTCACCTTTTTTCAAATCCTCCGAAATCGTGAAAAACTACACACTATAGTATGCCCTCCGACACCATGGACTATAGCCTGTCGCTTTTATGTGATTTTCACCTTTTTTTCAAATCCTCCGAAATTGTGAAAAACTACACACTATAGTATGCCCTCCGACACCATGGACTATAGCCTGTCGCTTTTATGTGTTTTTCTCCTTTTTTTCAAATCCTCCGAAATCGTGAAAAACGGCATACTATAGTATGCCCTCTGACACCATGGACTATAGCCTGTCGCTTTTCTGTGATTTTCACCTTTTTTCAAATCCTCCGAAATCGTGGAAAACTACACACTATAGTATGCCCTCTGACACCATGGACTATAGCCTGTCGCTTTTTTGTGATTTTCTCCTTTTTTTCAAATCCTCCGAAATCATGAAAAACGGCATACTATAGTATGCTCTCCGACACCATGGACTATAGCCTGTCGCTTTTCTGTGATTTTCACCTTTTTTCAAATCCTCCGAAATCGTGAAAAACGACACACTATAGTATGCCCTCCGACACCATGGACTATAGCCTGTCGCTTTTCTGTGATTTTCACCTTTTTTCAAATCCTCCGAAATCGTGAAAAACTACACACTGTAGTATGCCCTCCGACACCATGGACTATAGCCTGTCGCTTTTATGTGATTTTCTCCTTTTTTTCAAATCCTCCGAAATCGTGAAAAACGGCACACTATAGTATGCCCTCTGACACCATGGACTATAGCCTGTCGCTTTTCTGTGATTTTCACCTTTTTTCAAATCCTCCGAAATCGTGAAAAACGAAACACTATAGTATGCCCTCTGACACCATGGACTATAGCCTGTCGCTTTTATGTGATTTTCTCCTTTTTTTCAAATCCTCCGAAATCGTGAAAAACGGCATACTATAGTATGCTCTCCGACACCATGGACTATAGCCTGTCGCTTTTCCTTGATTTTCACCTTTTTTTCAAATCCTCCAAAATCGTGAAAAACGACATTCTATAGTATGCTCTCCGACACCATGGACTATAGCCTGTCGCTTTTCCCTGATTTTCACCTTTTTTCAAATCCTCTGAAATCGTGAAAAACGACATACTATAGTATGCCCTCTGACACCATGGACTATAGCCTGTCGCTTTTCTGTGATTTTCACCTTTTTTCAAATCCTCCGAAATCGTGAAAAACGATACACTATAGTATGCCCTCCGACACCATGGACTATAGCCTGTCGCTTTTATGTGATTTTCTCCTTTTTTTCAAATCCTCCGAAATCGTGAAAACGCCATACTATAGTATGCTCTCCGACACCATGGACTATAGCCTGTCGCTTTTCCTTGATTTTCACCTTTTTTTCAAATCCTCCAAAATCGTGAAAAACGACATACTATAGTATGCCCTCTGACACCATGGACTATAGCCTGTCGCTTTTCTGTGATTTTCACCTTTTTTCAAATCCTCCGAAATCGTGAAAAACTACACACTGTAGTATGCCCTCCGACACCATGGACTATAGCCTGTCGCTTTTATGTGATTTTCTCCTTTTTTTCAAATCCTCCGAAATCGTGAAAAACGGCACACTATAGTATGCCCTCTGACACCATGGACTATAGCCTGTCGCTTTTCTGTGATTTTCACCTTTTTTCAAATCCTCCGAAATCGTGAAAAACTACACACTATAGTATGCCCTCCGACACCATGGACTATAGCCTGTCGCTTTTATGTGATTTTCTCCTTTTTTTCAAATCCTCCGAAATTGTGAAAAACTACACACTATAGTATGCCCTCCGACACCATGGACTATAGCCTGTCGCTTTTATGTGTTTTTCTCCTTTTTTTCAAATCCTCCGAAATCGTGAAAAACGGCATACTATAGTATGCCCTCTGACACCATGGACTATAGCCTGTCGCTTTTCTGTGATTTTCACCTTTTTTCAAATCCTCCAAAATCGTGGAAAACTACACACTATAGTATGCCCTCTGACACCATGGACTATAGCCTGTCGCTTTTATGTGATTTTCTCCTTTTTTTCAAATCCTCCGAAATCATGAAAAACGGCATACTATAGTATGCTCTCCGACACCATGGACTATAGCCTGTCGCTTTTCCTTGATTTTCACCTTTTTTTCAAATCCTCCAAAATCGTGAAAAACGACATACTATAGTATGCCCTCTGACACCATGGACTATAGCCTGTCGCTTTTCTGTGATTTTCACCTTTTTTCAAATCCTCCGAAATCGTGAAAAACGACACACTATAGTATGCCCTCCGACACCATGGACTATAGCCTGTCGCTTTTCTGTGATTTTCACCTTTTTTCAAATCCTCCGAAATCGTGAAAAACTACACACTGTAGTATGCCCTCCGACACCATGGACTATAGCCTGTCGCTTTTATGTGATTTTCTCCTTTTTTTCAAATCCTCCGAAATCGTGAAAAACGGCACACTATAGTATGCCCTCTGACACCATGGACTATAGCCTGTCGCTTTTCTGTGATTTTCACCTTTTTTCAAATCCTCCAAAATCGTGAAAAACGAAACACTATAGTATGCCCTCTGACACCATGGACTATAGCCTGTCGCTTTTATGTGATTTTCTCCTTTTTTTCAAATCCTCCGAAATCGTGAAAAACGGCATACTAGGGGAGACGAGGGTAATGTGAGACACTGGGTAAACTGAGACACCCCCTGTATCACATGACCACAACACATTTGTGCCATGTGACCATTATATGTTGAAGCCCTTCCCATTTCCTACCTGCCATGGAGGAGAGGACCTTATTGTGCTGTGGTAAGCATGTTTTTTCACAAAAAAATGTTTTTTGCATGTAAAAGTAAATTTTCTTGTCGTCAACATAATCAGCTGTTGTGTCAAAGCAAATTAATTCAGGTAGAAAAACTTAAATCATACACGTTGATGAACTACCAACATAACATCCATGAGATTGCTGCTAGCTGAAGATTAGCCTGAATTGCTAAAAGAGGTCCTGTTTACCAAAATGTGGGTGTGGGGTAAAGTGAGACAAATGCTTCGGGGTAAAGCGAGACACTGTCTCACATTACCCCACCAGGGACAAATTAGCCATTCCTTCCTTCGGGGGAATTGGACCGTGAGGTACTATGGTTGACGCCTTGAAAAGGGCTCCTGGGGCCCTCCATTGGTCATTGATTTTGTTAAATTTAGGTTAAAAAGATGATAAAAACTCGAAAAAGTTTTTAGTAGGCCTAGTTGTAGCTATAGCTGTTCTAGCTGGTTCTGATGGTGCTGTGTTCTGAGCCCCTACTAGCTGGATCTAAGGGTCATGTTTTTTCCGAACCCAATTGCTGTCTACTATGCTAAAGTGACACAGATACGTTCCCGGTCTTAATGGGTTAAATGAGGGGGGAACTTCGACCGAGAGAGACGTTTATCTCTTTTTGCAAGTGTTGCTTTTTGTAGAGACGTGAGGTGTGAGCGTGTGTGTAGTTTTCTAATCGTTTGAATGTTAATTAAAATATTTTGAATTACAGAATGTTGTCTTACTTTCAAGTGTTTAGAAAAAATGTGCTTAATGACCAATTCCCATGATTCTGTTACTAGTCTGACATTAGTTCTGGAATGTGTGGTTGTCAAGCTAGCTGTCAGTATTCTAACTGTTACAACATGTGTTTTTATGGTAGTTTTAAAGTGAAAAAGGTAAGTGGATCAGTTTACCCCTGCCTGGTTCACTTTACCCCATTGATTTTTTCTGGTCTGTCTCAGTTTACCCCTGCCCTGGGGTAAAGTGAGACACCTGACCACTTTTTTTAAAACAACCATATTGTCACTGCCCTTTGTCTTGAATTCATTCTGATAATTTCCATTGTTAGGAAACATCCCAAATGAATGGGAAATGTGTACATTTGACTGATATATCATTTTAGCTCGCCTACAGGGGAGCAAATGTAAAAAGTGTCTCACATTACCCCCGTCTCCCCTATAGTATGCTCTCCGACACCATGGACTATAGCCTGTCGCTTTTCCTTGATTTTCACCTTTTTTTTCAAATCCTCCAAAATCGTGAAAAACGACATTCTATAGTATGCTCTCCGACACCATGGACTATAGCCTGTCGCTTTTCCCTGATTTTCACCTTTTTTCAAATCCTCTGAAATCGTGAAAAACGACATTCTATAGTATGCCCTCTGACACCATGGACTATAGCCTGTCGCTTTTCTGTGATTTTCACCTTTTTTCAAATCCTCCGAAATCGTGAAAAACGACACACTATAGTATGCCCTCCGACACCATGGACTATAGCCTGTCGCTTTTCTGTGATTTTCACCTTTTTTCAAATCCTCCGAAATCGTGAAAAACTACACACTATAGTATGCCCTTCCGACACCATGGACTATAGCCTGTCGCTTTTCCCTGATTTTCACCTTTTTTCAAATCCTCTGAAATCGTGAAAAACGACATACTATAGTATGCCCTCTGACACCATGGACTATAGCCTGTCGCTTTTCTGTGATTTTCACCTTTTTTCAAATCCTCCGAAATCGTGAAAAACGACACACTATAGTATGCCCTCCGACACCATGGACTATAGCCTGTCGCTTTTCTGTGATTTTCACCTTTTTTCAAATCCTCCGAAATCGTGAAAAACTACACACTATAGTATGCCCTCTGACACCATGGACTATAGCCTGTCGCTTTTCCTTGATTTTCACCTTTTTTTTTAAATCCTCCAAAATCGTGAAAAACGACATACTATAGTATGCCCTCTGACACCATGGACTATAGCATGTCGCCTTTTCTGTGATTTTCACCTTTTTTCAAATCCTCCGAAATCGTGAAAAACGACACACTATAGTATGCCCTCCGACACCATGGACTATAGCCTGTCGCTTTTCTGTGATTTTCACCTTTTTTCAAATCCTCCGAAATCGTGAAAAACTACACACTATAGTATGCCCTTCCGACACCATGGACTATAGCCTGTCGCTTTTATGTGATTTTCTCCTTTTTTTCAAATCCTCCGAAATCGTGAAAAACGGCATACTATAGTATGCCCTCTGACACCATGGACTATAGCCTGTCGCTTTTCTGTGATTTTCACCTTTTTTCAAATCCTCCGAAATCGTGAAAAACTACACACTATAGTATGCCCTCCGACACCATGGACTATAGCCTGTCGCTTTTATGTGATTTTCTCCTTTTTTTCAAATCCTCCGAAATCGTGAAAAACGGCATACTATAGTATGCTCTCCGACACCATGGACTATAGCCTGTCGCTTTTCCTTGATTTTCACCTTTTTTTCAAATCCTCCAAAATCGTGAAAAACGACATACTATAGTATGCCCTCTGACACCATGGACTATAGCCTGTCGCTTTTCTGTGATTTTCACCTTTTTTCAAATCCTCCGAAATCGTGAAAAACGACACACTATAGTATGCCCTCCGACACCATGGACTATAGCCTGTCGCTTTTCTGTGATTTTCACCTTTTTCCAAATCCTCCGAAATCGTGAAAAACTACACACTATAGTATGCCCTCCGACACCATGGACTATAGCCTGTCGCTTTTATGTGATTTTCTCCTTTTTTCAAATCCTCCGAAATCGTGAAAAACGGCATACTATAGTATGCTCTCCCACACCAGGGACTATAGCCTGTCGCTTTTATGTGATTTTCACCTTTTTTCAAATCCTCCGAAATCGTGAAAAACGACATACTATAGTATGCCCTCTGACACCATGGACTATAGCCTGTCGCTTTTCCATCCATACATGTTGGTGAATTAAATAGGACTTCTGTTTGGATGAATGGGCTGTCTATGGGAAGTTGCACCTAGGTAGCACCTTGCTGGCAAGATGGCAGCCGTGTGCATATCATCAATTGGTTCTAGTTCTAGTGAACAGAAATAATAAATAAATAGACTTGGTAACCTAACTGTAGGGAGTACAAACACAGTAAAGTATCTATGAAAATGCAACACAATGAGCAGAAAATAATGTAATGTAATGTAATGTAATGTAAATACAACAAATTGAGCAAAGCACTGCAGGGAGTTGAACCCCATTCCGGTAAACCAGAAGTACCACACCAGTGCCTTAGTTTTTGTTTTGTTGTACAGGTCCATTCGTTGAAATGTAAATGTTACATTTCAACGGTAAAGTAATTTCACAATTTACATTGTAGGCAATAATTAATAACAGTATATAACGAAGAAAAACAAACACAAAACTAACATTTTTGAATTATTGTCTCCACCAGGCCAAAGGCATGGGGAGAGAGTATGTTTTGCACTCCGTCCGCGTGTGTGTGAGTGTGTGTGTGTCCCCGTCAGTTTGTTAACAGCTATTCTCCGGCATCATTAACCCGGTCGATGCCAAATTGTGCACACACACTCCCTGGATGCCAACGATGAACCTCTGCCCCAAATTATCCAGAACGGCCTGTTATAGCACCACCATGAGGCAGACTTTGGAAAAACAATTTTTTTGATATTACTCCTCCAGATTGTGTCCAAAAATCCCACAAATCGTTACACACCATCTCTATATTCATGTGTTCAAGACGGATCTGTCCCATATTTCTTATTCCATCCTAATTGGCTAACATTGTCTTTCAAAGTTTGCAGGATTTGCCCATTTTGAAACAAAAAGCCTCAAATCATGAACGCAGCGTGCAATTTACGTGAAATCTTTCACAGACTTTCCTACTAGGCTGAGGAATATATCCCACCCTTTTCACATTGGCCTGTTATAGCGCCACCAACAGGTGGATTTTTGCAAAACACATTTTTGGAACAAAATGCCTCAAATCATCCAATTGCCATCCAAGCGTAAGAAGAAATGGCACCCTTTTCACATTGGCCTATAATAGCGCCACCAGGAGGCCATAACCTGACCTGCCCTGGGGGAGATCGACCTGTTTGCTATGATTTTTTAAACTTTCTCTTGCCGACCTCCAACATTTCATTCGATGATTAACAAAAAACAGTGTTGGATTGATGACATACTGGCAGAAATGATACAGCACAAAGACCTGGCTCGTGGGGATGCTGAACACATGCATGGCACAGAAAACCATCCCTTCTGTCTGGAGAAAGGCCAAAGTGGTTACAAGCCACAAACCTGGCAAAGACCCATCATCCCCAAAGAGCTACCGACCCATTTCCCTCCTCTGCATCATACAAGCTCTATGAGAGGCTGGCACTCCAACGCCTCATGCCACTCATAGACACCAAGCTGACTAAAGACCAAGCTGGTTTCCGTCCCGGCCGCTCCTGTGCTGGACAGAGCTCAACCTCACCCAACACATTGAGGATGGGTTTGAGGGAAAACAAATAACTGGAGCAGCATTCAGAGATCTCTCGGCTGCCTACGAGGCTACGACACTGTCCAACACCGCACAATGGTCAGGAAAAGCCTCAACAACAGGCGCTTCTATGTCCAGTTAAACCAGAGGAGTAAATGGAAAGCCCAAAAGAACGGCCTCCCACAAGGTAGCGTGCTCGCCCCCCTCCTTTTCAATATCTACACAAACGACCAGCCACTACCCACAGAATGCCAGCGTTTCATCTACGCCGACGACCTCTGCATTACCACCCAACAAGCAGACTTCCAGAAGATTGAGTCTGTCCTTGAAAGTGCCCTCCAAGAAATGTCAAGCTACTACAATACAACCACCTGAAACCCAACCCATCAGAAACCCAACTATGCAGCTTCCACCTGAGGAACCGAGACGCGAAAAAAGAACTGAGGGTCACTTGGGATGGTCAAACTCTCCAACCATACCCACCCCATGTAACTTGGAGTTACACTGGACAGGACACTCTCCTTCAAAAAACACCTGGAGAACACAAAAGCCAAGGTCAACACCCACACCCGTGAAATAAATGTTTACACACCTCATTCAAGTTGCAGGCAGGCAGGCAGGACGAGACAGGCAGGACGAGACAGGCAGGACGAGACAGGCAAGCACGCAGGCAAGCAAGCAAGCAGGCCGAGGCAGGCACGCAGGTAGGCCGGCCGAGGCAGGCAGCCAGGCAGGGGCAGGCACGCAAGCAGGCAGAGGCGGGGCAAGCACGCAGGCAGCTGAGGCATGAGGCAAGCAGTCAGGCAAGCCCACAGGCAAGAACGCACTGGACAGGACACTCTCCTTCAAAAAACACCTGGAGAACACAAAAGCCAAGGTCAACACCCATACACGTGAAATAAATGTTTACACACCTCATTCAAGTTCATTCAAGGCAGGCAGGCAGGCAGGCAGGCAGGCACATCCATCCCAAAGCTTCCCTCAGGGAGCCTAACTAGCCAGCAAGCCCGCCCAGTCAGCCAACGCAGCCAGCCAGCCCCGCCAGTCAGCCAGTGTAGAAAGTCAGGCTGCCAAGCCAGTGCACATCAGCCCTTGCAACCAGCCATTGCAGCCAGCCTTGCTCAGTCAGCTCAGCCAGGCCTCTCTCGCGGCCTGGCTCTCTGTCTGCCTGGCCCGTTCTGCCCCGCCTTGCCTTGCAGCAACAGAACCAGCCGGCCTGGCAAGCCAGCCAGCTCAGAATGCGAGCCCAGAGAACGCAGGCAGGCAAGCACGCAGTCAGGCGAGCCAGTTTCAGACAGGCAGGCCAGGACAGGAAGTTTGTGGCAGACCGAGGCAAGCAGGCAAGGCACAGTTAAGCAACAAAGTGCAGGCAGGGGGACTATCCGGCCTAAGGCTGCGCTGCAAGGGTTGGATCCTGGCTTGCTGCAAATGCTGGTCTGGGCTGGCTGGCTGTTGGCTGCACAGGCTGTCTGGGCACCCTGAGTCTGGGTTTGTAAATGTTTTCACTGCGCTGGCTTGCTGGGCTCGCATTCTGAGCTGGCTGGCTTGCCAGGCCGGCTCGTTCTGTTGCTGCAAGGCAAGGCGGGGCAGACCGGGCCAGGCAGACAAAGAGCCAGGCCGCGAGAGAGGCCTGGCTGAGCTGACTGAGCAAGGCTGGCTGCAATGGCTGGTTGCAAGGGCTGATGTGCACTGGCTTGGCAGCCTTACTTTCTACACTGGCTGACTGGCGGGGCTGGCTGGCTGCGTTGGCTGACTGGGCGGGCTTGCTGGCTAGCTGGGCTCCCTGAGGGAAGCTTTGGGATGGATCTCTAGGGGCCTCGGCTTGTGTTGAGCCTTCCAACGGCGTCTACCTTGATCTCCGTCCTAAGAAAGAAAGACAGAAAAAGAAAGACACACACAAACCCAACTATGCAGCTTCCACCTGAGGAACCGTGACGCGAAAAAAGAACTGAGCGTCACTTGGGATGGTCACAAACTCTGCAACCATACCCACCCCATGTATCTTGGAGTTACACTGGACAGGACACTCTCCTTCAAAAAACACCTCGAGAACACAAAAGCCACGGTCAACACCCGCAATAACATCCTATGAAAACTAGTGAACTCCAAGTGGGGCACAGACCCACAAACAATCCGTGCAACTGCCATGGCCCTGTCTTTCTCTACAGCAGAGTATGCCTGCTCAAGCTGGAGCCGATCACGTCACACCAAATTGGTCGACACAGCCCTAAATAACACCTGTCTCATCATCACGGGATGCGTCAAGACAACACCTGTCCCGTGCCTTTATGCGCTAGCCGGCACCTCCCCCCCGCACATCAGACGACTGTGTATCGCTCAAGATGAATGGAGAACACAGGAGATAGACAGTGAAGTTGGGGATGAACGAAGGAAAGTCTGGAATGAAATGATAGAGAACACCTCACACACACATAGTTTCCTTTCGTGGCTGTTTACATTCGAGGGTCACCGGTCCTCTCGAACGGAACAGTTTAACGTCATGCCCAGGACGAAAAGATATAGAGAACACCAACATGACAAATAACAGCAAGAAGGCATGGGCCACAATCCGCCGTCTTGGCGAAGACCACACCACCCATAATTCACAACGGTCACAGCAAACCTCTGTTGCATCACAACTGGTGGCCAACAGTCGTAACCAACACCGCCGCCAACCCACAGGAGAATACCATCGCACAGTGGTATCAGACCAAACACAATCAGCCAGCCCTCAAACCAAACCCTTTGACCTAGAAGAACTCGAAACTGCAATGGGAAAGTTGAAACCTGGAAAAGCAGCAGGGATTGATGACATACTGGCAGAAATCATACAGCACCTTTGACCTAACGCAAAGACCTGGCTTGTGGGGATGCTGAACACATGCATGGCACAGAAAACCATCCCTTCTGTCTGGAGAAAGGCCAAAGTGGTTGCAATCCCCAAACCTGGCAAAGACCCATTATCCCCAAAGAGCTACCGACCCATTTCCCTCCTCTGCATCACCTACAAGCTCTATGAGAGGCTGCTACTCCAACGCCTCATGCCACTCATAGACACCAAGCTGACTAAATACCAAGCTGGTTTCCGTCCCGGCCGCTCCTGTGCTGGACAGAACTCAACCTCACCCAACACATTGAGGATGGGTTTGAGGGAAAACAAATAACTGGAGCAGCATTCAGAGATCTCTCTGCTGCCTACGACACTGTCCAACACCGCACAATGGTCAGGAAAAGCCTCCTCAACAACAGGCGCTTCTATGTCCAGTTAAATGACCAGAGGAGTAAATGGAAAGCCCAAAAGAACGGCCTCCCACAAGGTAGCATGCTCGCCCCCCTCCTTTTAAATATCTACACAAACAACCAGCCACTACCCACAGAATGCCAGCGTTTCATCTACGCTGACGACCTCTGCATTACCACCCAACAAGCAGACTTCCAGAAGATTGAGTCTGTCCTTGAAAGTGCCCTCCAAGAAATGTCAAGCTACTACAATACAACCACCTGAAACCCAACCCATCAAAAACCCAACTATGCAGCTTCCACCTGAGGAACCGAGATGCGAAAAAAGAACTGAGCGTCACTTAATCCGCCCCCTAAGGTCTTCCACTGCTGGCCTGCTCGCTTTGCCTAAAAAAATGGCAACTAAAAAATACGGGGAAGCAGCTTTTTGCTTCTACGGGCTGACGGCGTGGAATAAACTCCCACTGTACCTTCGACAGGCAGCCTCTGTAGACATTTTTACAGCTCAGCTCAAGACCCACTTCTACACTCTTGCTTTTAATTGATTTATTTGTCTTTTTTTGTTTTTAAATATTCATGTCCTCACTGTATTGTTTATGCCCTGCCTTTCTTTTCTTTTTTTGTGTAAAGCACTTTGAGCTGCATTTCATGTCATGAAAGGTGCTATACAAATAAAGTTTTTTATTATTTATTATTATTATTACTTGGGATGGTCACAAACTCTCCAACCATACACACACCATGTAACTTGGAGTTACACTGGACAGGACACTCCTTCAAAAAACACCTGGAGAACACAAAAGCCAAGGTCAACACCCACACCTGTGAAATCAATGTTTACACACCTCATTCAAGTTGCAGGCAGGCAGGCAGGCAGACAGGACGAGACAGGCAAGCACGCAGGCAAGCAAGCAAGCAGGCCGAGGTAGGCAAGCAGGTAGGCCGGCCGGCAGTGGCAGGCATGCAAGCAGGCAGAGGCGAGGCATGCACGCAGGCAGCTGAGGCATGTGGCAAGCAGTCAGGCAAGCTCGCAGGCAAGCAGTCAGGCAGGCAAGCACGCAGTCAGGCGAGCCAGTTTCAGACAGGCAGGCCAGGACAGACAGACAGGAAGACCGAGGCAGGCAGGCAAGGCCAGGAAGGCAACAAAGTGCAGGCAGGGGGGCTATCCGGCCTAAGGCTGCGCTGCAAGGGTTGGAGCCTGGCTTGCTGCCCTGCTGGTCTGGGCTGGCTGGCTGTTGGCTGCACAGGCTGTCTGGGCACCCTGAGTCTGGGCTGGTTCTGTTGCTGCAAGGCAAGGCGGGGCAGACAGAGAGCCAGGCCGCGAGAGAGGCCTGGCTGAGCTGACTGAGCAAGGCTGGCTGCAATGGCTGGTTGCAAGGGCTGATGTGCACTGGCTTGGCAGCCTGACCTTCTACACTGGCTGACTGGCGGGCTGGCTGGCTGCATTGGCTGACTGAGGCGGGCTTGCTGGCTAGAGCCTTCCAACGGTGTCTACCTTGATCTCCGTCCTAAGAAAGAAAGACAGAAAAAGAAACACACATAAATTCAGAACGACTTAAACCCTCTATTTTAATAAAACAATTCTGGACAGGAATCCTGTATTGTATTATCCAAAAGGTACATTGTGATCTACCATCAGATCACAAAGGCTGTGCAGGTAGACCACATGCCCCTGTATATAATCTATCACTTGAATTAAGGTGACTTGATTGATAGACATAAAAAAGGCCTGTCAGCTCAAATGTTGTACACAAACGTCAGTAGCATTACAAAGCTATTGTGACAGTAATAATTGCTATAGTGTGTGTTCAGTAACAGTGTTAAATAGCTCTATATTGTGACAGTAATCATTGCTATAGTGTGTGTTCAGTAACAGGAATATTCCTGTCTCTCCAGCTCTTTAATAAATAGAAAAGGGTTAAAAAAAAAATCAGGTGGGTGACAACACTTCAGCCAATCAGGAGCAAGTAGCTATTTATGATCTTAATGTTCCAGTTCTCATTTTGTCTGTTACATTACAATTCCACTTGTTTAATCTGTAGTGATGGGCCAATGAAGCTTTTATGAACCTCTGAACCACTTGAACCAATTGGTTAAAAAATGGTTTAAGCTTTTGAAGCTTCAGTGATAGTGACATCTGCTGGCGAAAGGCTAGACTGCATTTAATTTAGGCAGTAGAGACAGTGAAACACTTACTACAGGACACAGCAAAACTTTAGTAAATAAACCTATATTATCAGATTAGATGTTTGTTGTGAAATCTTAGAAGGAATGTACTCTACAAATAAAGACTTGAAGTTGATTGATTAATTTGTGTATTCAACTATTTGGGCAACATGTGAGCTTTATCCTCTAATTCATGGACCTGGATTGAGTGTGTCTAAATGCCTAAACTGTAATTAAAGATTGAAATAAAAGAAAAGAAACAAACAAACACACAATAGTGTTTTGTATGGAGCAGTGTGATATGTTTGTAGGATGGGGTAGGATGGGGAAATATTTGACACATCTAATGTATTGCTAATGGCCAATTAATACAGTCAGATTTAATGTAATACTTTGTATTGCACAGATGCACATCGCAATGTTGATTAAACGTATTGATTAAATAACGTTTAGTTACAAATATAGATGTGCCACTTTCGTCTACTGTATTGCATCAAAAATATTTGCAGTACCCCAGCGCAGGTTTGAACTCACGAATCTCCGCTTACGAGTGCAGCACGCAACGGACAAGCCACAACAGTAATTTATTGATAGGGTTTCGCTGTAGGTTTTATAATGGTTGCGCAAGCCGATCCGCGGCAACAAAGGTATTGAACCAGTTCCTAGACCAGTTCGAGGAAATTAACCAGTTACTGCTTCAGACGTCATTGGTCACGTGACTTTGTCCCTACTGAAGCAAGCTTCGAAGCAGTGGTTCACATAGATATATATATATCTATGGTGGTTCATATGCAAATGAAGGCGGGGTTTGAAGCTTGTGTCGGAGCTTCATAATCTGTATCCTGACTGCGTTCCTGATGCAATGATTATGGTCACACTATAGAGCTATTTAACACTGTTACTGAACACACACTATAGCAATGATTACTGTCACAATACAGAGCAATTTCATTTAGGTAACCAAATGGACCCCAATAGTAGATCTTTACACTCTCAATAGTTTAATTGTCGTTAAGCATCTGCATTACTTAATCTCCAAAAAACTACAGAATTGGAGAAAGTAGAAGACTGCTACTTCTGGTTGTTTGTATATATATTACAGTAGCCGAGTGGTTACAGACTTTGCTTTGATAACATGAGTACCCGGGTTCGATTCCCACCAAATCTAAAGAGTGTTTCTTTGCTTCCCGCCAATTTCAAAGAATGTTTGTCCTTTTACCAACCAAACAACAAACAACTCTTTTCACATCTAGTCGATTATTTATTCAGCATTTAGCATTCAGCATTTGAGCCTGACTGGCTCAAATGCTGAATAAATAATCGACTAGCATACGTCTTTTTCCGTTTTACCAACCAAACAAACAAACATCATACCCATTTGAGCCACTTACCACCATTGTGAGAGACAAATGGGTGGTCCGTGGCTCAAATGCTGAATAAAATTGACCTTTTGACCAGATGTGAAATGTATTTCGTTTGTTTGGTTGGTAAAAAGGAAAAAGACTAATGCCTCGACCGGGACTAGAACTCGGGACCTCGTGTTTACAAAGCGGCGACACTAACGAATCCACTACAGGAACAGGGTAGAAAATTGGTGTAGATACATAGTATATATAAACAACATAACGAGTAACAACAACAAAAACAGCGTTAAGTATTAAAGTAACATAAATGATTTACCTGCAGACGAAGAGCACGATGGGTGACGTGGCACTTTCAACAAACTGTGATCATCAAACCCGCATCACTGCGTCTGCGTCGTATTTAAGGGGGGGCGTCACTTCCTTCCGGTGTGAGGCTCCGCCCACGAGTTTTCCCCGCGAGTTTGAGTTTTCCCGCGAGTTTACTCTATGGTTTGTTGTAGTCATTTGTAGTCCTACTACGTTACATCCGGGTACTAGTCAAGGACAGTCTAAGAAGGATGAGACGCGAAGACCGTACGGGCGACGCCATGTTGCTTTGGAAGGAAAGAAACATGCGCAGTTGAGACCAAGGAAGCTGAACGCGGAAGTGTTGGCTGCATATAGCCCATTGCGCATGTTTCTTTCCTTCCAAAGCAACATGGCGTCGCCCGTACGGTCTTCGCGTCTCATCCTTCTTAGACTGTCCTTGGTACTAGTCAAGGAGTAAGACCCGGAAGTGGCTCTGGAAGAGCGGGTTACGTCCCTATGGTTACGTCACGGCTTAAATAGTCAATACAGACACTGGTCCCCATTCTAGCAGTGTCCTTAGTGGTCTAGCGGTCTAGACACCCGACTTTGAATGCGAACTTTATAACTTCATGGGTTCAAAACCTCTCTTATGTTTTTCTCAATCATTGATTCACAATAATACCAGAATGCACTTTTAATCATAATACATGAAGCAGACAGCCCTGTGATTAAACCTTTAGCATTACACTGCAACCACACTGTGGCTACCTTTTTATTCACAAAGTTATTTAATATATCATGGTGTAGTCTAGCTCTGGTCCATAGCTCTAATGGGCATTAGGGCTATGGACCTGCTGTAGTCAGCACAGTAGATTCATATTTCAATCGATCTGGGATGTTAAAATTGTGCCAACATGTGTTCAATTAATTGCCTCTTCTGCTACATTAAACAGCAGTTACTTATTATTGAGACTCAGAGAGCATGTTGACATGAACAGCATCTCTTTGTTATAATTAATGGGTTTGATTGATTGATTAAATTAATATTTTATTAAAAATGTAGAACAGTACCTACAAGTAGGCTACCGTCAAAACAAAATAATTCACATGCAAGTAAAGGCTGTGACCTGCTGACTGCCTCACCTTAGTCCTGGTTGGAAGCCCTACAGCGCTTTGACCTGCTGACTGCCTCACCTTAGTCCTGGTTGGAAGCCCTACAGAGCTGTGACCTACTGACTGCCTCACCTTAGTCCTGTTGAAGCCCTACAGCACTGTGACCTGCTGACAGCCTCACCTTAGTCCTGGTTGGAAGCCCTACAGCGCTGTGACCTGCTGACCGCCTCACCTTAGTCCTGTTGAAGCCCTACAGCGCTGTGACCTGCTGACTGCCTCACCTTAGTCCTGGTTGGAAGCCCTACAGCGCTGTGACCTGCTGACTGCCTCACCTTAGTCCTGGTTGGAAGCCCTACAGCGCTGTGACCTGCTGACTGGTCATATCAATATTTACAGCACCCAGACAGCTCTGTAATTACACACACACACACACACACACACACACACACACACACACACACACACACACACACACACACACACACACACACACACAAGAGTAGCAAATTATAACATAACAGCTCATCCTTTTCTTTTTTGTCTAACCCCCTCCTGTTTTCTACTTTATTGGAATAGAGGGTATGCGCATGCATAAAGTGAATGGCAAATCGAGTGGCAAATCGAGTGGCAAAGCAACATGCAAAGTGAGTTTCCCTCCCTTCTACACTTTGATCTAATGCAGAAACTGTGTAGCCTGGCGCGGCCAGACTCATAGCGAGGGTTCACTGATGTTTCCTCCCCGCATATGCGGGGAAGAATCTTCAGTGAACCCCCGCTATGAGGCTGGCCAAGCCAGGCTAGAAACTGTGGGCCTCACTCAACAGTAAAACAGTAAAAAACAGTAAAACAGCATACATTTTAAGTGTACACTTTAGTGTTTAGTAAGAGTCATGACTGTGCTGTACTTTTCAAGGTGTATAGCTTGCTGCAAGCGGATTACTGTCTATGTTTTACATTTATTTTATACTTTATTTAGTATTTAACAGTTTAACCCATTTACAGTAGACCTGAGGACGATATTCTACAAATGCCTCTAAATCATGACAGTTTTCTGAAAAACCTATGTTTTTATTTCAGTGGTTCTCAACCTTTTTCATGTCAAAAATGGCATACTATAGTATGTTACACTTCATATAATTTATGTCCCTGTTCAAGTATGGAATAAACGATTTGAACTGAAGTCTTGGTGTGTGCTGACTGCCTCACCTGCTGCTGACTGGTGGACCCTCTTGTAAACAAGTGTAATGCTTAATTGGGTCGTCCACTCACAGTTAACAGCCTTTGTATTGAGTTTGTGCTTGAAATGTACTGTAATTCTGCAAACTGTTAATACAATTTTCAATCAATCAAAGACTGCCTGTGTTTGTGATGTGTCAAACTAGGGGGTTTTCATGATGCTGAATCCATTCCAAGCATTAGTTTTGGGAAAAAAACACTAATTGGGCTTAAAACGGTCATGCCCACTGGGGACCCATACTAAACATTTCTAACATAAAACCTTGGTGTACTCAACACTACTAGACTAATAGCAAAAATGACGTTATAGCAAATATGATGTTATAGCAAAAATGACGTTATAGCAAAAATGACGTTATAGCAAAAATGATATAGCAAAAATGATATAGCAAATATGATGTTATAGCAAATATGATGTTATAGCAATAATGATGTTATAGCAAAAATGATGTTATAGCAAAAATGATGTTATAGCAAAAATGATGTTATAGCAAAAGATGTTATAGCAAAAATGATATAGCAAAAATGACATAGCAAAAATGACGTTATAGCAAAAATGACGTTATAGCAAAAATGACGTTATAGCAAAAATGACATTATAGCAAAAATTATGTTATAGCAAAAATGATGTTATAGCAAAAATGATGTTATAGCAAAAGATGTTATAGCAAAAATTATATAGCAAAAATTATATAGCAAAAATGATGTTATACGTATATAGTAGCCCCTAGTTTCCATGCACCGACAATAGAGTTGGAAATGACACGTTCAGCAGGGGGAGTCCTTGACCAGGCTATGTGAGTATGCCAGTATGTGGCCATACTGGCCCTATGCGAAGGTGCTGATAACGGATGATTTTGCCGATCCAATGCATGCTATCCATGTCAAATTCAACGTAACAAGGCTTTTATTATTGTTGATGTTGGAGGCTGGTAGACTGAACAACACAGGCTTCACATTTGCAATCCCATTTCTTGTCCGACAAAAAAGCAATAACACCACTTCAAATGTTTTACACACTGCTCCATCATTATGAGTACAGATTGGTCATTGTTTGGGTCATGCAGGGGTGGAAAAACGTTTGTAGCTTGTAGATCTGCTGTTTTTGAAAAATCTTGAAAATGTGGCGTAAATCTTTGAATATATTCTTTCAGAGCGAACGTTTTTAACTCAAATCTTTGCTTAAGGGGAACAACATATTATTTTCAGTTGGGGGTCGGTGGCCAATTACATATCATTTACATATCATTTACGGGGTCCTTATTATTAATATTGAGCACCACTGATATAGAAACATGAGGTATTTCAGAAAACGTTCAGAATTTAGAAGACATTTTTTTAAATTTCGATGTCAGGCCTAAATGGGTTAAGTAAATGTACTTAGTTATACTTTCCACCAGTGGGTCATTGTAAAGTCTCCAGTGCTAACCCAGTAACCCTCCTCCCTTCTCAGTACAGTATGTTGACTCTCCTGTCAAAGTTGATCTCCAAACTATTAGCCTGTTTGAAAGTTCAACGGGGCCCTCTAGTGGACGAATGAAGAAGTATCCATATTATTGACCTGTAGACTACATGAGCCTCCATCAAGCAGCAGCATTACCTCCAAAGACCATACATATTTTATCATGACAGTCAACCACTACAACAAGTATATAGCCTACCTCCAAAGACCATACATATATTATCATGACACCACTACAACAAATATATACCTCCAAAGACCATACTATCATCATGACACCACTACAACAAATATATACCTCCAAAGACCATAATATCATCATGACACCACTACAACAAATATATACCTCCAAAGACCATACTATCATCATGACACCACTACAACAAATATATACCTCCAAAGACCATACTATCATCATGACACCACTACAACAAATATATACCTACAAAGACCATAATATCATCATGACACCACTACAACAAATATATACCTACAAAGACCATACTATCATCATGACATCACTACAACAAATATATACCTCCAAAGACCATAATATCATCATGACACCACTACAACAAATATATACCTCCAAATACCATAATATCATCATGACACCACTACAACAAATATATACCTCCAAAGACCATAATATCATCATGACACCACTACAACAAATATATACCTCCAAAGACCATACTATCATCATGACACCACTACAACAAATATATACCTCCAAAGACCATACTATCATCATGACACCACTACAACAAATATATACCTCCAAAGACCATACTATCATCATGACACCACTACAACAAATATATACCTCCAAAGACCATACTATCATCATGACACCACTACAACAAATATATACCTACAAAGACCATAATATCATCATGACACCACTACAACAAATATATACCTACAAAGACCATACTATCATCATGACATCACTACAACAAATATATACCTCCAAAGACCATAATATCATCATGACACCACTACAACAAATATATACCTCCAAATACCATAATATCATCATGACACCACTACAACAAATATATACCTCCAAAGACCATAATATCATCATGACACCACTACAACAAATATATACCTCCAAAGACCATACTATCATCATGACACCACTACAACAAATATATACCTCCAAAGACCATACTATCATCATGACACCACTACAACAAATATATACCTCCAAAGACCATACTATCATCATGACACCACTACAACAAATATATACCTCCAAAGACCATAATATCATCATGACACCACTACAACAAATATATACCTACAAAGACCATAATATCATCATGACACCACTACAACAAATATATACCTCCAAAGACCATACTATCATCATGACACCACTACAACAAATATATACCTCCAAAGACCATACTATCATCATGACACCACTACAACAAATATATACCTCCAAAGACCATACTATCATCATGACACCACTACAACAAATATATACCTCCAAAGACCATAATATCATCATGACACCACTACAACAAATATATACCTCCAAAGACCATACTATCATCATGACACCACTACAACAAATATATACCTCCAAAGACCATACTATCATCATGACATCACTACAACAAATATATACCTACAAAGACCATACTATCATCATGACACCACTACAACAAATATATACCTCCAAAGACCATACTATCATCATGACACCACTACAACAAATATATACCTCCAAAGACCATACTATCATCATGACACCACTACAACAAATATATACCTCCAAAGACCATACTATCATCATGACACCACTACAACAAATATATACCTCCAAAGACCATACTATCATCATGACACCACTACAACAAATATATACCTCCAAAGACCATAATATCATCATGACACCACTACAACAAATACCTACAAAGACCATAATATCATCATGACACCACTACAACAAATACCTACAAAGACCATAATATCATCATGACACCACTACAACAAATATATACCTACTGAAAGAGTGGCACTCGGAAATAGTTCGGGTTTGTAATGGACAGTAATGGTGAGCAGGCGGTTCTGTGGTCTACCGGCAGTGAGTCATGGTGCTACTTGACCTGAGGGCCTCTTTCGACATGGTCGACCATAATATCTTACTTTCACGCCTCGAACACTACGTAGAAAACACCGGCACCGCCCCACTCACCTGTGGAGTCCCCCAGGGCTCGATCCTGGGTCCGATCCTGTTTTTACTGTATATACTGCCTCTTGGGGACATCATAACCAAACACAACATCACCTTTCACTGTTTTGCCGACGACATCCAAATATACCCCTCAAGCCAAACAACAACAACAACACAGATCCACTACAGTTACTGCAGGACTGTCTGGCGGATATTAAATCCTGGATGGCCTCAAATTTTCTCAACCTCAACAATAGCAAGACAGAAATTATCATATTCGGCCTTGATTCTTCCACCCCTCCCGCCAATATTCTAGGTCCCCTCAGTTCATTCACACACTCGTCGGTCAAAAACCTCAGGGTCACCTTTGATTCAGCCTTCAAACTGGACAAACAGGTTAGCTTGGTGGTCAAAACCAGCTTTTTCCACCTTCGGCTCTTAGCCAAGGTTAAACACTACCTCTCCCATAATGACCTGGAAAGGGTTATACATGCCTTTATCTCATCCAGACTGGATTACTGTAACTCCCTATATGTCGGTATTGACCAATCATTGCTCAGGCGCTTACAGCTGATCCAAAACGCCACTGCTCGTCTCCTCACTGGAACTAAGAAGCGAGAGCACATCACTCCAGGCCTAGCCTCGCTCCATTGGCTCCCGGTTCCATTCCGCATTGATTTTAAGATTTTAATGTATGTTTTTAAAATTGGAAATGGGTTAGCACACTCATCCCTTGCAGACCTCATCTCAAATTACAACCCACCTAGGGCTTTGAGGTCGGCCGACCAGCTAAAACTAGATGTGATAGTGACCAACAAAAGATCCAAGGGTGATCGAGCCTTCGCGGCGGCTGCCCCCAGGCTCTGGAACAATTTGCCCTTTCACATCAGAGCTGCCCAGTCCATCATAACTTTTAAATCTTTGCTTAAGACCCACTTATTCTCCCTGGCCTTTAGTGTCAGTTGAGGTAGCCCTGTTCTCCTCACTAGTGAAATAGTCTGCTTTGTTTGTTCCTTTGTATTGTCTGCTTATATTGTATCGTTTTGCTTTCATTTCTTCTAAATGCTTGTTTGTTTTGAATGGTTGTTTATATTGTATTGTTTTGTTCTTTGCTTCTTTTGAGCCTGTACAGCACTTTGGTTGACATGTAAAATGTGTTATATAAATAAAAGTTGAGTTGAGTGATGTGCACAAAAATCTCCGGAAACACAAACACAGACAGATGAGTATAGACTCCTAGGAAACACAGAGTAGACTCCTGTAGGAAACACAGACTCTTGTAGGAAACACAGACAGATGAGTATAGACTCCTGTAGGAAACACAGACTCTTGTAGGAAACACAGACAGATGAGTATAGACTCCTGTAGGAAACACAGACAGATGAGTATAGACTCCTGTAGGAAACACAGAGTAGACTCCTGTAGGAAACACAGAGTAGACTCCTGTAGGAAACACAGAGTAGACTACTGTAGGAAACACAGACAGATGAGTATAGACTCCTGTAGGAAACACAGACACAGACAGATGAGTATAGACTCTTGTAGGAAACACAGAGTAGACTCCTGTAGGAAACACAGACACAGACAGATGAGTATAGACTCCTGTAGGAAACACAGACAGATGATTATAGACTCCTGTAGGAAACACAGACAGATGAGTATAGACTCCTATAGGAAACACAGACAGATGAGTATAGACTCCTGTAGGAAACACAGACAGATGAGTATAGACTCCTATAGGAAACACAGACAGATGAGTATAGACTCCTGTAGGAAACACAGAAACAGACAGATGAGTATAGACTCCTGTAGGAAACACAGACACAGACAGATGAGTATAGACTCCTGTAGGAAACACAGAAACAGACAGATGAGTATAGACTCCTGTAGGAAACATGGACAGATGAGTATAGACTCCTGTAGGAAACACAGAAGGTGAGTATAGACTCCTGTAGGAAACACAAACACAGACAGATGAGTATAGACTCCTGTAGGAAACACAGAAACAGACAGATGAGTATAGACTCCTGTAGGAAACACAGACAGATGAGTATAGACTCCTGTAGGAAACACAGACAGATGAGTATAGACTCCTATAGGAAACACAGACAGATGAGTATAGACTCCTATAGGAAACACAGACAGATGAGTATAGACTCCTGTAGGAAACACAAACACAGACAGATGAGTATAGACTCCTGTAGGAAACACAGACAGATGAGTATAGACTCCTGTAGGAAACACAGACAGATGAGTATAGACTCCTGTAGGAAACACAAACACAGACAGATGAGTATAGACTCCTGTAGGAAACACAGACAGATGAGTATAGACTCCTGTAGGAAACACAGAGTAGACTACTGTAGGAAACACAGACACAGACAGATGAGTATAGACTCCTGTAGGAAACACAAACACAGACAGATGAGTATAGACTCCTGTAGGAAACACAGACACAGACAGATGAGTATAGACTCCTGTAGGAAACACAGACAGATGAGTATAGACTCCTGTAGGAAACACAGACAGATGAGTATAGACTCCTGTAGGAAACACAGACAGATGAGTATAGACTCCTGTAGGAAACACAGACACAGACAGATGAGTATAGACTCCTGTAGGAAACACAGACAGATGAGTATAGACTCCTGTAGGAAACACAGACAGATGAGTATAGACTCCTGTAGGAAACACAGACAGATGAGTATAGACTCCTGTAGGAAACACAGACAGATGAGTATAGACTCCTGTAGGAAACACAGACAGATAAGTATAGACTCCTGTAGGAAACACAGACACAGACAGATGAGTATAGACTCCTGTAGGAAACACAAACACAGACAGATGAGTATAGACTCCTGTAGGAAACACAGACACAGACAGATGAGTATAGACTCCTGTAGGAAACACAGACAGATGAGTATAGACTCCTGTAGGAAACACAGACAGATGAGTATAGACTCCTGTAGGAAACACAGACAGATGAGTATAGACTCCTGTAGGAAACACAGACAGATGATTATAGACTCCTGTAGGAAACACAGACAGATGAGTAGACTCCTGTAGGAAACACAGACACAGACAGATGAGTATAGACTCCTATAGGAAACACAGACAGATGAGTATAGACTCCTGTAGGAAACACAGACAGATGAGTATAGACTCCTGTAGGAAACACAGACAGATGAGTATAGACTCCTGTAGGAAACACAGACAGATGAGTATAGACTCCTGTAGGAAACACTGACAGATAAGTATAGACTCCTGTAGGAAACACAGACAGATGAGTATAGACTCCTGTAGGAAACACAGACAGATGATTATAGACTCCTGTAGGAAACACAGAAGGATGAGTATAGACTCCTGTAGGAAACACAGACAGATGAGTATAGACTCCTGTAGGAAACACAGACACAGACAGATGAGTATAGACTCCTGTAGGAAACACACACAGATGCAGTATAGACTCCTGTAGGAAACACACAGATGCAGTATAGACTCCTGTAGGAAACACAGACAGATGAGTATAGACTCCTGTAGAGTCTTGCTGCAAGAATTAAACCGCATTTATTGATCCTTTACTTTACTGCATAGACAATAGATATCCATATGCTCTATATGCTTGCTAAAAAAAGGCTCAGAGTATGTCTTTAGAAATCCTCCTAAGAAGAATGCATTCTCATTGAATAGACCTGTAGTTTTGTTAAAGGTATATTCAGTGATTTTACTTAATTCAAATATCACTTATTTTTTATTTTTTTCTGGATAATCCTCCCTACTATAGAGTATGCTGACCATATAAGGAGTTCCTCCCTGTCCCCAGTGAGCCCCTGGGGTCAAAAAACCCTAGTTTCAGTTTTGGTGGCAGGTGGCAAAGCCTTCATCCAATCAGGATGAGAGGGGCCTTCCTCCAATCATGATCGACTGGGGGCGGGCCTTAGTGCACATGCTGTTGGCCTGTTGCACTTCCCCCCACTGTAGAGCGTGCATGTGCACATTTTGTTACCGGGGCGGACTGGGTGGTTTTCCAAATCACCCAAATCACTGAATGCTCCTTTAAGCATATGCCTTATACTTTAGTCATTTGCACCCTTTTCTCCTGTATTCTACATCACATTTCCATCCATGTAGTGTTCTGGCAGCTCTCATCACTGATCTGTTTGTGCATAGATAGAATCTGGGGTCCCCAGCTAAATGATAGTTTGGAACCAAATGGACCCTTACGCGTCTGTAATGTTTTACTTTTAGAAGCCTGTACAAATGTGGCAGAGTCACTTTCATTAATTGCAGATTCACTGCCAGTCTGCCACTACAAGACATGAATGCAGTGTTATTATTGTATGAAAAAAACCAAGATGTATTTATATTGGCCACATGATGTCTCACGTCGTCACATCAGTACCCTAAACAAATTAAAACTAAAAGTCCATAGACTTTGCCACCGTGTCCCTGCTGTCGCCTCACAGCTAGAAGGTCCTGGGTTCGATTCCTGCTGGGAGCGTTGTGGGTGCTGGGGGCTTGTTCTCTCCTCCCCGTCATCGGTGCCCATACCCAAGGCGGGATTGGCAAAAGGGCCTTTCTGTGTGGAGTTTGCATGTTCTCCCCTTGTCCCCTAGGGTAGGTACCCTCACAAAAACATGCAGTAATCCTGGTCTCTAAACTACCTCCCCCTGGCCAGCCGGGACGCCTGATGGAGGGGAAAGTGTTGCGTTCACATCGTGTCAGATAGTCCAATAAACAGGCAGTAAACACTTTACACACACACACACATTTGGACATTCAAGTCCAAAAGTTCACTGTTCCTGTGGAGAATTTATTATGGTTATATTTTGCCTAATTATTTGTCACACCCTCCTTGGTGTTCTGTTATTGTATCACTCTATTTGTATTCTCTCTCCCTCCTTGAGGTCTACTTTATCCCAACAAAAGGAACTGGTCGGAATAACGTGTTCCTTCCACGCGCTTCCCCCCTGTCAGGTGAAAAGAAGCAGCTTGGACTCCTCATGCATAGAAGGAAGAAGTGGCAGCGGTGGCCGAACGGATTGCCGAGCGGTCCTGATACCGGAAGGTCGCCAGTTCGAATCAGCGGTCCGACACGTTAAAATTACCACCGCTGAAGTGCCCTTGAACAAGGCATTGAACCACTACGATGAAATGTTCTATGAGCAGGGCCAGGCTGGAAACAAGTTCTTCAGCTTAGCCCAGATACCCTGGGTAAATATAGTAATCATTTCATTTCATGAGGTCAGTCCGCTGCCCCCCCAGGTTGGCAGAGGAAGTGTAGCGTCCAGGATTACATTAGATAATTGACACTGGGGGAAATAATGTGTTGCAAAAATCTTGGGATAAAAATATATGATTTTGGAGGGGCTAGCGCCACACAAATACAACAAACCAAACAACTAACTAACCAAATAACTTTCTGGGTATGCCAGTCATTCAGTCAGAATGATTGGAATCTTGTTTAACTTGGAGAAACTTTGGCTGATTTCCGTGAAAGTTTTGGCTTTGGTCTCTGGGAGAACAAAGAAGATGAAGGTGGCAGACGCTGCACAGATCCCCATAAACACCAGAAACACATAGTCTTGCAGGGCATTCTGTAGAGTAAACATAAACACATAGTCTTGCAGGGCATTCTGTAGAGGAAACATAAACACATAGTCTTGCAGGGCATTCTGTAGAGTAAACATAAACACATAGTCTTGCAGGGCATTCTGTAGAGTAAACATAAACACATAGTCTTGCAGGGCATTCTGTAGAGGAAACATAAACACATAGTCTTGCAGGGCATTCTGTAGAGGAAAAATAAACACATAGTCTTGCAGGGCATTCTGTAGAGGAAACATAAAACACATAGTCTTGCAGGGCATTCTGTAGAGGAAACATAAACACATAGTCTTGCAGGGCATTCTGTAGAGGAAACATAAAACACATAGTCTTGCAGGGCATTCTGTAGAGGAAACATAAAAACACATAGTCTTGCAGGGCATTCTGTAGAGTAAACATAAAAACACATAGTCTTGCAGGGCATTCTGTAGAGTAAACATAAAAACACATAGTCTTGCAGGGCATTCTGTAGAGTAAACATAAAAACACAGTCTTGCAGGGCATTCTGTAGAGTAAACATAAAAACACATAGTCTTGCAGGGCATTATGTAGAGTAAACATTAAAACACATAGTCTTGCAGGGCATTCTGTAGAGTAAACATAAAAACACATAGTCTTGTAGGGCATTCTGTAGAGTAAACATAAAAAGTCAGTAATAAGTCAGTCAAGATATGGGACATTTCAAATGTCACATTTGTTCATTTAATCACCTGAAGGTAAGGGAATGTTATTCCTATGGTGAAGTTGGATATCCAGTATACAATTCCATAAATCATGGTGGCAGAGGATCTGAAGGAGTATTCAAACAATTCACTGACCACAGTAGGAATAACTGCCTCTGGGGAACATGCACGCACGCACGCACGCACGCACACGCGCGCGCGCGCGCACGCACGCACGCACGCACGCACGCACGCACGCACGCACGCACGCACGCACGCACGCACGCACGCACGCACGCACGCACGCACGCACGCACGCACGCACGCACGCACGCACGCACGCACGCACACACACACACACACACACACACACACACACACACACACACACACACACACACACACACACACACACACACACACACACACACACACACACACACACACACACACACACACACACTTTTTGCAATATTATACATACAATTTAAAACCCTAATATCAATAAAACACAGACCCAAACAAAGACACAGACCCCTCAATGGAGGGATAGACAAATACTATGAAGATAGAAGTAGAAAAGATAAGAAAACCTTGCTTAATTACCTGGACCAGCACCTACAAAGACAATAACAGCCAATACAGAGGCAAAACTTAGGTAGGGCATCCATGGTGCTTCGTCCTGTAGGAAATTCACAGTAGACATTGATTAAATAGTAAGTTCTGGAGTGGTGTTAGACATATGGCACATGGACGTTAAAGATGTTCAATCAATAGTATCGATTTTTTTTTATTTTTATTTTTTTAACTACAATTCACAATTAAGGCATTTAGCAGATGCTCTTAATCCAGAGCGATTTACATTAAGCAAGAACAAAGCATGGCAATACATCACATACAGTACATAAAAAAGTAGTTATCATGAATCATACGTAAGCTAAGAACGTAACAGTGGAATATCTATATAATGGAACTATGCATGTATACTTTATAGTGCTATGTCTACATCAAAATGCTATAAGTCTACATAAAATGCTATCTAAGTCTAGATAGCATGTATAAAAATGTCGGGGCTAGGGCAAGTGCTACGGGCCATGATGGAGTCTGAAGAGGTGGGTTTTCAGACTACGGCGGAAGGTTGGGAGTGAGGCTGCAGTTCTGATTGTAATAGGAAGTGCATTCCATAGTTTTGTAGCCAGAAGGGAGTAGAGTTTGGGACGTGTGGAGCGTTGTCCCGGCGTTTTAGTGAATGTACTTCCAGCTTCCCTGCGTTGGCTGATCTGAGTGCGCGGGAGGGTTTGTAGGGTTCGATCAGACTTGCAAGAGTCTGACCGGGAGCCAATGGAGGAAGCGGAGAAGGGGGAGACATTTGAGAATTTTGGCTGGTTGAGACCAAGCGAGCTGCGGCATTTTCGATCAGTTGGAGAGGTTTAAGTGTGCATGCCGGTAGACCAGTAGGCTAAGGAGGGAATTACAATAGTCAAGTTTAGACAATACTGTTGTCTGGATTAGGAGCTGTGTGAGGAATGGTCTAATTTATATGTTATAGAGTGTAAACCTATAGTGACAGCTGTAATGTGTGTTTTGAACGAGAGCTGACTGTCCAGGACAACACCAAGGTTCAAGACTGTTGGGACAGACGTTACCAAGGCGTTGTCTACGGAAATTGTTAGCACCCGCATGGGGCAGGAGTGTACCTGTAAAACGAGAGTCGCTGTCAACAGAATATAGAGCACAGCCAATCCACCAAATCCCACGATGAGGGGGATTCTTCTGCCAGTACGTTCAATCACCATCCCCTGAACAGAGACAGATCAACAGGATGGAAGACAAACTGTAATAGATCAAGCGAAGAGTTGTTCCAACATTTGTGACCAGGTCCAGCTCATTATGCCACATGTAGACCTGGGTTAGCTGAACCATAACGCAAGCCATTATGTCTCTCTAAACATGTATTTCACTGCACCCGCCTCTCTAAGGAACAGGGAATCACTCTGGTTAGGTACTCCATAGTCCTACTGGGCGGAGAGGCATGATTGGGAGGAATATTCTCCCTGATCTGAACCCGAGTGGTGCTTTGTTATTGGACTCCACTGCTAGCCATGAATTATTATCCGCAAAATGATATTAAGCCAACACTGACTAATTAATTCAAGTAAGTCCGGTCACATTTAAATAACTTTGGAGAAAACATAAATACATTACATAAAGTTTATGACATTGTGCACACAAAGTTGTGAATAGACAAACACATGAAGTGATATAGCATGATCTTTAATGCAATACAGCTTGTATATTTAGCCATTGTAAAGAATCATTTTACTTGGTTTTAGTTTTAGTTTTCTTTTTCTTTCTTGGCCACATTTTGACAACTGGATTATGCTGGTGGACCCAAATATTGAAAAACAACAGCTGTTAAGTGTCGTACTTACAACAATCATGTTAGTTATAAGCTCTATACCACCTAAGCTAAGGGCGACATAGGGTATCAATTCAACATCAAAGCCCAGAGCGGTGAACAGCCTGTTACTGTAGTAATACAGCTGTAAAGACAAGAAAAAGACAGAAAGAATTACATGCATAGTATATAACGGTGACTATGGATTTATTGCCGTCGAGGAGAAACCTTGTATATCCAAAAACTGTATGAAATCAAATCATTTAAATAGACAAATTATTAAATAGTTACAACAGATCCAATGTAGGTATATATTCGCAAACTAGTTAATACTTTTCATTGGTTCAATATTCATAAAAACCCACACACATAGGTAAAATGTCAAATGTAATTTACTGAAATATGGAGATACAAGGTTTATTCCTGACAGTGACAATATGATGAACAACAATGTTACCATACAGCATTTATCCCACAGAAATGGAGGCCCATCGCGAGGACGCAGGTAACAATCATCTGCCAGCGGACATGTGGGTTTCTGAGGATCGTACTGACAGAGACGGTCTTGATGTCTCTCTGGCGTTGCACCACAGCCTTGATCTCCTCCAACTCCTCAGACACATCTTCCTCCCTTCGGAACATCTGGAGTGCTGCGACACACACATAATGTGAAGCCATCCGTCAGGAATGAATTTAACCCTAGGACACTAAACATGGGTGAATTTCACCCAGGTTTAGTGATAGAGGGTAAGAAGGAAATCCCATACTCCCACTGGACCATTCTCACATGTCCCAGGAATGGGTGGACCAAAGGATAAGTTCCCAGTTCTAATATCTTTTTGTAGGAATCATTTTAAATTAACACCCACATTTTTAATTTTCCAACTTAACCGGCCACCGGTTCACCACTTTTCAATCTATCTTCATATAATTGCTCCTTACGAATGTTCAGTGACATCATCGTAAGGAAGATCTTTTTTAAACCAGATTTAAAAAAAAAACATATTTATTATCGTGAGAACAATGGCTTCCATTATTGCATTGCAACTTTTCAGGAATAGAATGCCTGCAGTTTCTATTAGCTTGGATTCCCCATCGATGATGTCACTGGTGGACAGGTTTCTGAACTGCCTACAGCCCTCCCATGAGACACAGACCGAGTAGAACAAAATGGTGGCATTTTATCATGAACATTAGTGAGGACCAATTATATGAAGGTAGAAGGTAAAAGTGTAAAAGTGGTGAAGGTAAAAGTGGTGAAGTGGTCCTTTAAGACTGAGGCGTAGCTGGTTAAGACTGAGGTTAGGGTTACTGACATGTGGCCGGTTAAGACTAGGGTTAGGGTTTGGGATAGTGTTAGTAATCGGTCGGACTAGCGGGGGGTCAGAACAATGACATGTTACCATTTAGTGATGGTGTGACAAAATTTGGATTTAGTGTTCTAGGGTTAAGAAGCTAATACATACGTAAGTATTCTCTCGACCCAGATTGTTGTCCTCCGTCATACAGTCTGAACAACCAGAAATCTACCTTTCTTAGCTCCAGCCTCATCGTTCTTTTGAATCAACAGATATCGAGGGCTTTCAGGAAAGATGGGAAGCAACGCCAGCTGCAGAACGGCAGGCAGTAAGATGAAAACATACAGGTAGATCCACCTGGACTCCTATAGCAAAAAACAAACCAAACTAATTGTACTGTGTGCCCGCAGCTCGCCAAGTCTGTGCAACATTGTGTTCGGGAGGTAGGTGGAGTTGGTTGTTAGCGGAGTTGGTTGTTAGCATGCTAGCATGCTAGCATGTATTTTAGCAAGGTAGCATGTTAGCATGCATGTTGGCATGCTAGTATTTTAGCATGTTAGCATGTTCCTATTATGATGACACTGAACAGTGTTTGTGTCAAGTTTTGTGTGGCTCAGAGCGACGGTGCCCCTCTGGCAGTCAGGGGCCCCTGGGGTTTGCCCCTGGTGTTTCCCCGTTTCTCCCCATTGACTTTCAATGTGTGTGTGTGTGTGTGTGTGTGGGTGCGTGCATGCGTGCGAAGAGGTCAACTTGACCTTCCAACAGGTGTTACGCTACATTGTATCAATTCACATGAGCTAGTCTATGCAATGTACATGCACTTTTGAATGGTGTATATGGGACTCACAACCAGTCTCAGTGAGCGAATGTATGTCCGAACTAATGAATATTTTGGCCGTGATGATGATCTGTTCGGAGGAATTTGTTACAATCTTCACACTGCCTCTACACTCTAACCATGTCTCGTTCTTGGGCGTGCGACACTCTGATCCGAGCTGATTGCTCAACCCACACACACTTTAAACTGCGATAGTGGTAAAAACATGCGATGTGTTCGAATACCGTCGTAACACGTAACAGTATACCAGAGTAATGTGGCTCCAAAGTAACGTAACTCTACATCAACTTTGTGGACTTCAGGAAGGCCTTCGACAGTGTCCACCGAAACACCCTCTGGAAGATACTACACTCCTGGAATACCATCTAAAATAATATCCATCATAAAAACATTTTATGAACAGTTTGAGTGTAGTGTCATCATGGGAAACAGCCTCTCTGAGTGGTTTCCTGTGCAATCGGGAGTGAGACAGGGGTGCATAATTTCTCCTATTCTCTTCCTTGTCACCATTGATTGGATCACTACCAACACCACATCTGACAGGCCTAGAGGCATCCAATGGACTCTATTCTCCCAGCTGGAATACCTCGATTTTGCTGACGATCTTGCTCTCCTATCAACCAACCACGACAACATGCAGACTAAAACTGACAGGCTTAACAATTTCGCCAGACAAGTCGGACTCAATATCAACAACTCCAAAACACAAGTGCTATGTGTCAACTCCACCCCCACACAACCCATCATTATTGATGAGGAACCACTTGAGTTTGTGGAGCACTTCACCTATCTGGGCAGCCTCCTCAGTAAGGACAGTGGGGCATCAAAGGACATAAAGGCAAGACTGGGAAAGGCTCAGGGTGCCTTCTCCCAACTCCGTTCCATCTGGAGGTCAAAGCAATACAGCCTTAAAACCAAGATGCTCATATACAACAGCAATGTAAAGTCTGTTCTGCTGTACGGCTCCGAGACCTGGCGAGTAATTAAATCAGACGTGAGGAAAATTGAAGTGTTCCACAACCGATGCCTCCGGAGAATATGCCAGATCTTTTGGCCAAATAAAATCTCTAATAATGAATTGTATAAACAAACAGGGAGCCATAGCATCACCAAGGAGATTACACATCGACGCCTGAGATGGCTAGGACATGTGCTGAGAATGAAGCAGGACCACATCACAAAGGTGGCCTTAAGATGGACACCACCAGGAAAGAGAAAACCTGGGAGGCCCAAAACCACCTGGCGCAGAACTGTGACGCAGGAACTGGAACAGATGAACCTGTCCTGGGGAGAGGGAGGCGCAACGTGCTGCCAGGGATCGGATGAAATGGAGAGCGCTCATTGAAGCCTTATGTACCATAGGGGACGAAGAGGAGTAAGTCTAAGTAAGTAAAGTAACGTGCCGTTTTCGGTTTCCCCCCGTGTCTCCCAAATTGACTTTCAATGGGGATTTTTGCCGTTGTTTATTGCGAATTATGTCACCATGGTAATGCGTAACGGAAATAAAAGCACAAGCACACCATTCCCAGCCACGCCGCACGTTTTGATGTATATATTGCAGGCTTGGGTAAACCATGCGACCAGATATGCGTCAAAGTTTTGCGAATATGTTGATGATGTTGATTAAGTATGGAGGATTTCAACCTGTATTTTGCCATTGCATGGCAGGCACACGAATGAATGAACGAATTAATCCTGGCATCTGCCTCGAATGACTGTTACACGTGTATAACTCTCACATCTGAAACATAAAAAAATAGGAGCTACTTCATGAGTTTTCAATTAATTCATATTTTTTTATTTACTAACCTGAGTCGCTCCCAAATTCGCCACCTCCAGTTGGTGAAAAATGCGTCTGCTAGACTTTTAACTAGGGCTGTCAAACGATAAAAAAAAGTTAATCAGATTAATCACAGCTAAAATATTAATTAATCATGATTAATTACCATTCAAACTATGTCCTGTCCTATGTTTTTCCTGTATATTGTTGTGCGAATGGAAAGATACAGTAAATGACAGAAGGAAGATATTTAACATACATATTGTATAGTATGTTTTATACTAAAAGCCAGTGTGGCAGGATGGTGTCTGTCTCTCACCCTGTTGTTGTGCGATGTGATTTTAGCCGCTGCCTAATTGTGCAGCCTTTTATGGCAATAACAGACATGTTTGTCCCCCATCCTGATAGGGTTAGATAGTGCAGAGTGGATGGGATTATGAGATGTATGTGGCGGGACATCCAAGCATGGATCAATTGCGTTAAAACGTTTAATCAGTTAACTCCGTTTTTTGACAGCCCTACTTTTAACAAATACTTTTAGAAGGTCTCATATCACTCCTGTGCTTCCTGCTTTACATTGGCTTCCAATAGACTGCATAATGTATTTAACTGAACTACTGTCCCCCAAGGTCAACGTCAAATAACTTAGTTAGGTCTTCAGGCAGATGCCTTCTCAATGTTCCTAAAACGAAGCAGAGAATGGCAAACAGCTGCAGCAAACACGCGAGTGTGGCTCCAGAGAGAGATGCAACGAGAGAGAGAGTTGCGAGCAGTGTTTCAGTCCTAAAGTGTTTGGGTGAGTAGGCCTCATTCACACGTACCAAACACCAATCAAGTAATGTTTGGTTGTTTTTTTGGGCCACCACAATGCTTTTCCAATGGGTGTCACATGGTTTGATCAAACATTTGTGTTTGATTGCTGATTGCTCCCCCCTCAAACAAAAATGTTTGGTCAAACCATGTGACTCCCATTGAAAATGAATTGGAGCAACAATCAAACAGAAATCAGACATCACACACGGACCGAACATTTGTTGTGTAGGTGTGAACTAGGCCTAAGGCTTCGTACACACCTACACAACAAATGTTCGGTCCGTGTGTGATGTCTGATTGCTGTTTGAGTGAGGCCTTAGGCTTAGCCTAAAGAGTAGCTTGCTTCTGTGATGTCGCTAAGTTTGACATGCAGTATGATTAGTTAACCAAACGGTGAATTGGTTCCCCCGTAGGAACGGCAGCCAGTTCCGACGAGGAAAGGAGAGGAACCAGGGGTTTATCAGCTCACGTTGCAAAGATATTCCTTATGTTCCGGTTATTTGCAATGTGTTCTGTGGGGATAATGTTTGTATTGTAATTTGTTAGTAATGAAGGCAACCTGTCGTGGTTTCCACAGAGTGACGCAATGAGTTCAGAGTGCCTGCCATTGTAGTTTGTGTGTGGCGTTCTTCACGCTGAGGGTAGTGCAGTCATTAACTAATGTAAGTTCTCTCTCTCTCTCTTTAGTGTTGATGTGTTTATTTGTAATTCCTGGGATGTGTATGATTATTATCATTTAAATGTGGTTATTTCTAGTGAGCAACATGCTGTGTGAGAACCCACATCTATGTGTTCATTGACGTGTGCTCAGCTGTAGCAGTTTGTCTTTGGTGAGTCCTTAGTTTATATATTGATAGCCCAGTTATATGTATTCATTTTGTATGGTAAAGGGGTTCATGGTGTATACTCCATTTCCTGTACAGATGTGATCACGAGTGGTCACTGCTGTGGTCACTGCTTTAGCCATATATTAAATTAACCTGTAACAATTCCGAGTAGGTTTTATTGGTAATAGGGAAAGCTAATGTTCTTGTGTGATTTAATCTGTCTCCACTTCTATTGTTAACCTTGGGATACATTTTTCGTAATAAAGTCTATATTTTATATTTGCATTTTCTAATACATTTTAATAATAAGTCTGTGGTCCGTCTAGTATGTATCTATAGCCTCTGGTTAACACTTTATTATTTTTACTTATTGTACAGCACCTTGTAGCATTTAACCTTACCTATTATGCTTCCAAATGTGTACGAATCCCTCACAACACTGACCTGCCCAAGGGTCTCTGGAAGGCCCAGCACTTGTCCAAGGAATACGCCCAAAATAAGCATGATGGGCTGTGTCGAACAAATAGAACCCCGTATATGTTTGGGAGCAATCTCAGTCAGGTACATCATCAAGGCAATCTGTGAAGTACCTGCATAATGGGTAAATTATGCATAATGGCATTAGATAAAATAATAATAATAATAATAATAATAATAATAATAATAATAATAATAATGATTGGGGGGCATACATAATAGAGAGATGCATGCTGTTCTAGACAGCTGAACCATTGGTGCCATAATGAAAAAATAAATAAATAGGAGAAATAATCAGCTATAAAGAGAAATAAATATGGAAAATCGATAAATGAAAAGGCTATCCAATGGTCTGTCTGAATGTGTGGGCTAGGCTTAGACTGGATTTAAAAGCAGTGATTCTTGCAGTGTCTGATGCTGAAGACGGTCAGACAGGTCAGTATTCAGGCCCGTATAAGTGGAGAAGAGAAGTAATGGCAAGGGGAATGTGTTTAACTGGCAGAAAGTGGAGGGTGGAGGTGATGTGCTCCCAGGGCTTGTTGCAGTTCAGAATCCATACGATCTACTTCAGATCCAATACATGCAGGTGGGTGGTATACACAACTATACACTCACCTGCACTTAGCCCCGAGATAAAACGACCAATGGCGAGCATCTCGAAAGAACCTGCCTTCTCAGACACACCCATAAACAGAACAGCTGCCAGGGTGACGCAATTATTTACCAACAAGGTGTTCCTCCTGAATAGAAAGGGAAACAAAATCGTATGGCATTAGAAATAGATTGAGAGAGAGAGAGAGAGAGATGTTAACCATCCAATGAGCATAAATGGATCGTGTGCAGTACCTTCCAAGGCGTTGGACTAGTACAGAGCCAATAATACTTCCAATTCCACCTCCGACACAGTATATAGAGACCGTTATGGACCAAATTATGGTTATAGTGTCAGCTCCAATGTGCTCTCCATACCGTTCTATCCAGGTGGTATTATAGAACTCATGTACATACTGAAAAAGAGAAAACAGTGGCTGAATAAAACAAATAAACAACATATACGTAGGTTCAAGGTTATTTTATTTAGTCTCCCAAGGGAGAAATTTGTCTTGGACACAAGGACCCGCACTGCAGCATACATAAATACACTACATTACAAGACAAGACAATAGAGGTACACAGTGATTTCGAGAGGCATACTTTGGTTAGACATAGCATTGGTCCGACTGGATTGTGAGGGGTGCGTTATGACGACCGGATTAAGGTTGGTGAGGGGTGCGTTAAGACGACCGGATTACCCCTACCCTGTCTGCCCGGTGCCATGTCATTGTTCCGACCTCTCATTTGTTCCAAAATTACTAACCCTATCTCTTACTAACCCTCGATTGTAAATGCGCAACAGCGCCCTTAGCGGCCAGGGTTGCGCAACCAGTTTCACTCAGACGAGGAGAGATCCAAGATGGATGCCAGATTCCGAGACAGAGTGGATCAAAACACCATCAAACCGGACAAGTGGGGCAGCAATTTAAGCACCTTAGATTTTGCATTTGTACAAGAGTTACTTTGAGGCAGGGAATTTCAGACCACCACAAGCCATGGGGCAAGGTCGCTTAGACTCTAAATCTTAGAGAGTCTAAATCTTAGGCTAGTAATAATGCACATTAAATCAATACACATACTTTGCATATCTGTTTTAAACACCTGCAAATATCATTCATGTCCTTTATCAATTAATTTTAAATCAATTAATTTTAAACCGTTTTTAAACATAATCTCATTAAGTGTAAATTAAATAAACTGAATTAATTAGTATCATTGAAACTTTTTACCAATCAATAATCAATTCTGTGTAGGAAAGAATAAAATAAAACAGAGGCTCACCTTAGATGAGCTGGCGACCACTGTGAGGTAATAACCGTTGAGAAATACAGAGCCCATGGTAGAAAGTATGACTGCTGCCCACAGAGTTACTGTGTGGTTCCGCTTCTAGGAGACACACCAGTGGTCAGGCATGTTTAGCTTATTGACCATGACTAACGTGACATTACTAGTGGAAACCACATTACCAAGTATTCCGTGGTTTGTTTGTTGTTTTATCAAGCATCTTTAAATTAATTTGTACAGTTACACTAAAAATGATGTTAAATTCAACTGCCAGCTGTTTGCAATAAACAAATAAAAAAATTGTATTAGCTCAACACGCACCCTAATGCATATGCTTCTCCACATTCAACAGCAATGCCACTTTCAATGACTAGTGCAGTCTAAACATTATTAAAACATGGAATCAAACCCAGGACCTTCTAGCTGTGGGCGCTGTGGGCATGTTGACAAAAGGTCCTTTCTGTGTGGAGTTTGCATGTTCTCCCCGTGTCCCCTAGTAAAAAACATGCAGTAATCCTGGTCTCTAAACTGCCTCCCCCTGGCCAGCCGGGGCGCCTGATGGAGGGGAAAGGAACTGGTTGGAATACCGTGTTCCTTCCACATGCTATGATCTACTACTGGGGAAACTCCCCCTGTCAGGTGATGAGAAGCGGCCTGCTCACTCCTCATGCATTAAAGGGCATGAGCCCATGCAGGACTGATTACAAAATCATGGGATGAAAAAACAAGGTCAGGACACTGTGAGAGCCAGTCAGGAATCTATGTGATGCTTTAAACACACTGTACCTTTTCTGCAGCCTCTCTGGAGTTGTCTGACATCTGTATGGTGCTCTGGTCAGTTTGGATCTCCATTTGGTTGATGCCGTTTGGTTCAGTTTCGGTCTCGACCTCCATTTGGTTGATGCCGTTTGGTTCAGTTTCAGTCTCGACCTCCATTTGGTTCATGTCCAGTACATTATTGTTTTCTTTCATCTTTTCTAAAATAAGAGTGAAGTACTTTACTGTAAGTAACAACGTCAAAGGTTTTACTAGCACTTTCACATGTCAACATGTACACAGTGCAGCTAATAATATTCTTATACTGTATGTACAGTTTAATTATCTCTGTTTCCACCCCTGTCCGTGTGTGTGTTATCACAGATGCCCAAGAGTCTCGGTACACATCGCACAGTACAGTCAGTACAGTACGAGTAGTACAGTACAGTACTACAATAGTACAGTACAATAGTATTGTACAGTATGACTATTAGAGTACAATACAGTACAGTACAGTATGAGTTGTACAGTACAGCACAGTACGGTGCAGCACAGTACAGTACTGTATGAGTAGTACAGTGCAGCACAGTACTGCAGCACAGCAGTGTAGAGTACAGTACAGTGCAAAGTACAGTATAGTATAGTATAGTGCAGAGTACAGTACAGTAGGCTACAGTATGACTACAGTACAATTACCGTGCAGAGTACAGTACGAGTACAGTACGAATACAGTACAAGTACAGTAAGACTACACTAAGTGTACAGTAAGAGCACACTGGTGCCCCGAGCAGCAATGCCCATGATGACAGCACGACCGACCAAACCAAACAGTGGCGACGACGAGGGCGCACATATCAAGCTACCTGGAAAGAGACATTTCCGTGGATAATGTACGCCTCTGCTAAAGGAAAAGCTTTTTGTACCGTTTGCTCTCAAGCTGAAAAAACTCCACTCCCATCCTCAGGACGCGATCAAGAGACATTGAAATCGTTTACACGCGAAGGATATTCCGCCTGGAAAAAAAGACCTTGAACGCTTCAGACTCCACAGAAATGATTGGTACGTGAATAACCGAGGGTGGGAGCGACCGCCACAATTACACTAAAATAGTTCATAATTCATTACTTTACAGTTGATCATAAATTACTGTTGATATGGTGCTGAAATGTTGAAACAAGATGCTGAAACAAGTCACGAGTGAATTATTTGTTGTGAAATCGTACCACGTCTGTGTTATATTAGCAAACTGTAAATAAAGTACCCAATGCAAAAATAAATATTTTTTTCCGCTGAAATAATATAAGTAAGATCCATAATGAACTCACCCACAAAAAGCTTTCTGGTTGTACTTTTAACATGCGCCTCATGGACAGTAATAATGCACCTCAATGAAAATGGCCTTGTTTGGAAATAACCACAAGGAGATAAAACAATATATTGTTACCAAATTTGGAGCAGCCCAACACAACACACGTCACAAACATGATGCCACTACAGAGTGCCTGAGGGCTTCATGGGCACCCACTGAAAAAACAATAAGCCAAATAGCACCCACTGAGATTAAGGCTGAATATCCCCTCCCCCTGGTCATTTTGTCACGAGGCACACACCTTTACGGGGGGGGTGGAGGGTGCTTGGGCCACTGGGGGGGTGGGCGAACAGGTATTCAATTCAATTCAATTCAATTCAAAGGGCTTTATTGGCATGAGAAAACATACGTTTACATTGCCAAAGCAGAAAGCACAATACAACAATACAGCAATACAATCAAAACAAAAAATATGTACATTTGAACGTCAGAATCTTCAATAGATCAATTTCTATATTGTACCAAGATCACTGGATGTAGGTATAGTGCAGGAATATACACAATGATTAGTCTTTAGGGTGGTTGTGTTCCGTTTGATATCCTTCTCCTATCACAGCAACTCACGAATCTTGCTGCTGTGTTTGCACATTGTTGTACTTCGCCCAGCAGATATGGGAGTTTTTTGTCATTGGTCATGTTTTCAAAATCTCTGTGTGTGGTTGTAATCTGTGGGAAGTATGTGTCTCTGATGTCTTGGTACAATGGACAGATGGTTAGGAAGTGTAGCTCGGTTTCCACTTCATTTTGTGTGCAGTGTGTGCATAGTCTGTCTTCTCTCGGGATACAGGTCTGCCTATGACGGCCTTTCTCGATCGCAAGACTGTGTTCACTGAGTCTGTACCTAGTTAGGATTTTTCTTTGTTTTGGGTCGGTCACGGTGCTCAGGTATTCTGCCACTGCGTATTCTCTGTTTAGGGCCAGATAGCATTCTAGTTTACTCTGCTTTTGTGTTGCTTCTTTCCAATGTGTCAGGTAGTTTTCCTTTTGCTGTTTTATAATTTGGTTTAGTCCATTCAAATGCTAATAAGGTGCTGTGCTAATCCAGGTGCTGTGTGAACAGGGACTGGCCATTAGAGGACACGGAGATAGCTAGGCGGGAAATTGATGTGATGGTTCAGTTGGTGATGAAAGCATGAAATTTGGTACAGATGACCTTCATATGACCCTAATCGATAATCAACCTCGGGCCACACAAAATTCCTCCATTTTCCAAGATGGCCGCCAATTTGCAATTGGACCTATACGTTTTGGACTACACCAATTTGCGGGGCCTATAAAACTTAGATTTTCCCCTCATTTTGGTATAAGATAATATGTCCTGGAGGTATTTCTACCAAGTGAGATAAAAAATAACATTAGGTTCCAATATGGCGGCATATTTTTCAATATGGCTGCCGAGAAATTGCATAAATGTACATCTGCTCATGGTTAATCCACAGTTGGTGATACAAGCATGACAATTGGCACAGATTACCATTATACCACCCTAATTGATAATCAACATTAGGCAACGCATTTTTCAAGATGGCCGCCAGTTTGCAATTGGACCTATACGTTTTGGACTATATCACTTTGCTAGGGCTGTAAATCTTTGATTTCACCATCATTTTGATATAAGAGAAGATCAAAATAACTTTAGGTTTCAATATGGCGGCATGTTTTCCAATATGGCTGCCAATAAACTGCATAAATGTACATCTGCTCATGGTTAATGCACAGTTGGTGATACAAACATGACATTTGGCACAGATCACCTTCATGACACCCTAATAAGCCTATCTCACAGAATTTCCCCGCCCCCCTAAATACGCCCCCTTTCGGGGTTAGTGGTGATAGCGTGACGTCACTCCATAGACACTACATGTTAACCGAGGTAATTTAAGAAGTCTACAACTTTTGTTTTCTCAAGGTAAGGTTTGTTCTATCTGTTCGACCTGATTTACCATCTTGTTTGCGTCATAATAATATTGGTCTGTCACATTTTTACATTAGAAAATGTACTTAGATTCTCCAGAGAAAAAAACGTGTAAATGCTCATGTTATAGACACCACTATTTACCGGAAGTGGGCGTGGAAAGCGGGCTGTGAGATAGGCCCATCCATAATCAACCTTGGGCCATGCAGAATTCCTAAATTTGTCAAGATGGCCGCCAGTTTTTGCCAGTTGAAATGGCTTCAACTGGGCCTACTTTTTTGACTATCCTTTTGCTGGGGCTGTATTTTTTAATTTCCCCCTCATTTTGATATAAGAGAACATGTTCTGGAGGTATTTCTACCAAGTAAGATCAGAAATAACATTAGGTTCCAATATGGCGTCATGTTTTCCAGTATTGCTGCCGATAAATGATTATTGTTAATCCACATGATCTTATAACATGAGCTCCAACACCACATTACCATACACAGAATCCATTTAGGTTTTCAATGACCTAGGTTCAAATAGCGTGGCATATTTTGAAATATGGTCACCATCACCATACACAAACTTAGATCCTATAAAGCTTGGTGAAGGTTTTTGGCACATCTTTGCAGCTTGGTATGCAGTTATGGCTTTGTGCAGATTCTTAGTTTTGTCTGTCTTGTTACATGTCATTCAAAAGCTACCAAATCACTTTAAAATGTGGCGCAAATTGGCAGATGTTACTTTTAAGGTGCTGCGAGTGAATTTAGCCGAAGATACTTTACACTTCTCTTCTGATATTAATTTCCTTTTTCTTTCCAATTTTGATGTTTTTAACTTCTGTTACCATGAGTCTTGGTATGTAGCTTTGTTCAAGTGTCAACTGAATTCCATCATCAAGTTGCTTGGGGTCAAAAATAATTGGCATGCAATTAATTTAGTAAAAACAACTTTGTTAGTTCAATCACTGTGTTTTGTTATGGCCGCGTTGCTTCGTGTGAGGGCTTCGGAGGCAGCCAATCATGACTAGGTTGCTACTACGCGATTTGCTACACAAGTCTCATATAGCTTAAGCGGAATTTCAGAGTATGTGGTCAGACTCCCATTGGCTTTAATAGGGGCAGTCAATCATGACTAGGTCACTAAAATAAAAAGAGCTGTTGTATGCCAGGTTTCCACCTGGCAAAAAATACACTTTACAATAATCATGGGATACAACTGGGCTGGGCTCAGTAACATCACTATCCTACCCCCAGTCCGATCATTCATCCAATGCTATGTAATTCCTATATGATCTGTACACCTTCCGAAAGGTGTACTAAAGCCCTGTCTTCCTTGGCTCGGCTCTCCCGCGCTGGCACATCATGTCAATTCAGGTGCGGCTGTTTAACTTTAATTTGGGGCAAGCTAAACAGCATTTAGGAAACTAGAAAATGTATTAGCATTGAACCCCATGCTGAGTATCACAGCTATAGTGTCAACCAGCCCTGGTACTGCAATAACACAATAAAAGCTTTTGAAAACCTGTCAGGCATCTTCCCAAATTGAGGAATTCTGCATGGCACGAGGTTGATTACCAATTAGGGTGGTATAAAGGTGATCTGTGCCATATTTCATGCTTGTATCCGGTCTGTGTATTATCCATGAGCAGATGTACATTCATGCAATTTATCGGCAGTCATATTGGAAAACATGTCAATATTGGAACCTAATGTTATTTCTGTTCTTACTTTGTAGATCAATTCAATTCAATTCAATTCAAAGGGCTTTATTGGCATGAGAAAACATACGTTTACATTGCCAAAGCAGAAAGCACAATACAACAATACAGCAATACAATCAAAACAAAAAATATGTACATTTGAACGTCAGAATCTTCAATAGATCAATTTCTATATTGTACCAAGATCACTGGATGTAGGTATAGTGCAGGAATATACACAATGATTAGTCTTTAGGGTGGTTGTGTTCCGTTTGATATCCTTCTCCTATCACAGCAACTCACGAATCTTGCTGCTGTGTTTGCACATTGTTGTACTTCGCCCAGCAGATATGGGAGTTTTTTGTCATTGGTCATGTTTTCAAAATCTCTGTGTGTGGTTGTAATCTGTGGGAAGTATGTGTCTCTGATGTCTTGGTACAATGGACAGATGGTTAGGAAGTGTAGCTCGGTTTCCACTTCATTTTGTGTGCAGTGTGTGCATAGTCTGTCTTCTCTCGGGATACAGGTCTGCCTATGACGGCCTTTCTCGATCGCAAGACTGTGTTCACTGAGTCTGTACCTAGTTAGGATTTTCTTTGTTTTGGGTCGGTCACGGTGCTCAGGTATTCTGCCACTGCGTATTCTCTGTTTAGGGCCAGATAGCATTCTAGTTTACTCTGCTTTTGTGTTGCTTCTTTCCAATGTGTCAGGTAGTTTTCCTTTTGCTGTTTTATAATTTGGTTTAGTCCATTCAAATGCTAATAAGGTGCTGTGCTAATCCAGGTGCTGTGTGAACAGGGACTGGCCATTAGAGGACACGGAGATAGCTAGGCGGGAAATTGATGTGATGGTTCAGTTGGTGATGAAAGCATGAAATTTGGTACAGATGACCTTCATATGACCCTAATCGATAATCAACCTCGGGCCACACAAAATTCCTCCATTTTCCAAGATGGCCGCCAATTTGCAATTGGACCTATACGTTTTGGACTACACCAATTTGCGGGGCCTATAAAACTTAGATTTTCCCCTCATTTTGGTATAAGATCATATGTCCTGGAGGTATTTCTACCAAGTGAGATAAAACAATAACATTAGGTTCCAATATGGCGGCATATTTTTCAATATGGCTGCCGAGAAATTGCATAAATGTACATCTGCTCATGGTTAATCCACAGTTGGTGATACAAGCATGACAATTGGCACAGATTACCATTATACCACCCTAATTGATAATCAACATTAGGCAACGCATTTTTCAAGATGGCCGCCAGTTTGCAATTGGACCTATACGTTTTGGACTATATCACTTTGCTAGGGCTGTAAATCTTTGATTTCACCATCATTTTGATATAAGAGAAGATCAAAATAACTTTAGGTTTCAATATGGCGGCATGTTTTCCAATATGGCTGCCAATAAACTGCATAAATGTACATCTGCTCATGGTTAATGCACAGTTGGTGATACAAACATGACATTTGGCACAGATCACCTTCATGACACCCTAATAAGCCTATCTCACAGAATTTCCCCGCCCCCCTAAATACGCCCCCTTTCGGGGTTAGTGGTGATAGCGTGACGTCACTCCATAGACACTACATGTTAACCGAGGTAATTTAAGAAGTCTACAACTTTTGTTTTCTCAAGGTAAGGTTTGTTCTATCTGTTCGACCTGATTTACCATCTTGTTTGCGTCATAATAATATTGGTCTGTCACATTTTTACATTAGAAAATGTACTTAGATTCTCCAGAGAAAAAAACGTGTAAATGCTCATGTTATAGACACCACTATTTACCGGAAGTGGGCGTGGAAAGCGGGCTGTGAGATAGGCCCATCCATAATCAACCTTGGGCCATGCAGAATTCCTAAATTTGTCAAGATGGCCGCCAGTTTTTGCCAGTTGAAATGGCTTCAACTGGGCCTACTTTTTTGACTATCCTTTTGCTGGGGCTGTATTTTTTAATTTCCCCCTCATTTTGATATAAGAGAACATGTTCTGGAGGTATTTCTACCAAGTAAGATCAGAAATAACATTAGGTTCCAATATGGCGTCATGTTTTCCAGTATTGCTGCCGATAAATGATTATTGTTAATCCACATGATCTTATAACATGAGCTCCAACACCACATTACCATACACAGAATCCATTTAGGTTTTCAATGACCTAGGTTCAAATAGCGTGGCATATTTTGAAATATGGTCACCATCACCATACACAAACTTAGATCCTATAAAGCTTGGTGAAGGTTTTTGGCACATCTTTGCAGCTTGGTATGCAGTTATGGCTTTGTGCAGATTCTTAGTTTTGTCTGTCTTGTTACATGTCATTCAAAAGCTACCAAATCACTTTAAAATGTGGCGCAAATTGGCAGATGTTACTTTTAAGGTGCTGCGAGTGAATTTAGCCGAAGATACTTTACACTTCTCTTCTGATATTAATTTCCTTTTTCTTTCCAATTTTGATGTTTTTAACTTCTGTTACCATGAGTCTTGGTATGTAGCTTTGTTCAAGTGTCAACTGAATTCCATCATCAAGTTGCTTGGGGTCAAAAATAATTGGCATGCAATTAATTTAGTAAAAACAACTTTGTTAGTTCAATCACTGTGTTTTGTTATGGCCGCGTTGCTTCGTGTGAGGGCTTCGGAGGCAGCCAATCATGACTAGGTTGCTACTACGCGATTTGCTACACAAGTCTCATATAGCTTAAGCGGAATTTCAGAGTATGTGGTCAGACTCCCATTGGCTTTAATAGGGGCAGTCAATCATGACTAGGTCACTAAAATAAAAAGAGCTGTTGTATGCCAGGTTTCCACCTGGCAAAAAATACACTTTACAATAATCATGGGATACAACTGGGCTGGGCTCAGTAACATCACTATCCTACCCCCAGTCCGATCATTCATCCAATGCTATGTAATTCCTATATGATCTGTACACCTTCCGAAAGGTGTACTAAAGCCCTGTCTTCCTTGGCTCGGCTCTCCCGCGCTGGCACATCATGTCAATTCAGGTGCGGCTGTTTAACTTTAATTTGGGGCAAGCTAAACAGCATTTAGGAAACTAGAAAATGTATTAGCATTGAACCCCATGCTGAGTATCACAGCTATAGTGTCAACCAGCCCTGGTACTGCAATAACACAATAAAAGCTTTTGAAAACCTGTCAGGCATCTTCCCAAATTGAGGAATTCTGCATGGCACGAGGTTGATTACCAATTAGGGTGGTATAAAGGTGATCTGTGCCATATTTCATGCTTGTATCCGGTCTGTGTATTATCCATGAGCAGATGTACATTCATGCAATTTATCGGCAGTCATATTGGAAAACATGTCAATATTGGAACCTAATGTTATTTCTGTTCTTACTTTGTAGAAATACCTCCAGAACATATTCTCTTATATCAAAATGAGGGGGAAATAAAAAAAAATTACAGTCTCAGCAAAGGGATATAGTCCAAAACATTGGCCCAGTTGAAGCCATTTCAACTGGTGAAACATGGTGGCCATCTTGAAAAATTGAGGAATTATGCATGGCCCGAGGTTGATTACCAATTAGGGTGGTATAAAGGTGATCTGTGCCAAATGTCATGCTTGTATCACCAACTGTGGATTAACCATGAGCCATGAGTAGTACAGTTATGCAATTTATTGGCAGCCATATTGGAAAACATGTCACCATATTGGAACTTAATGTAATTTTGTTATCTTACCTGGTAGAAATACCTCCAGAACATATTCTCTTATGTCAAAATTAGGGGGAAATCAAAGATTCAGCCCCAGCAAAGTGATATTATCCAAAACGTAGGTCCAGTTGCAGCGATTTTGAAAACTGGCGGCCATCTTCAAAAATGTAGGAATTCTGCATTGCCCAATACAAGGTTGATTATGAATTAGGGTGTCATAAAGGGGATCTGTGCCAAATTTCATGTTTGTTTCACCAACTGTGCATTAACCATGAGCAGATGTACATTTATACAGTTTATTGGCAGCCATATTGGAAAACATGCCGCCATATTGGAACCTAATGTTACTTTTTATATCGTACTTGGTATAAATACCTCCAGAACACATTCTCTTATATCAAAATGAAGGGAAATAAAACTATTTACAGCCCCAGCGAAGTGATATAGTCCAAAACGTATGTCCAGTTGCAGCCATTTTTGAAACTCGCGGGCCATCTTGAAAAATTTTAAATTCTGCGTGGCCCGAGGTTGATTATCGATTAGAGTCATAGGTCATCTGTGCCAAATTTCATGCTTTCATCACCAACTGAACTATCATGTATTGAAAACAGCTATTTCCCGCCTAGCTAAGATGAGAATTCGAACTTTTGTGCCTTCCTACGCGTCCGTGGGAAGGATATCCCAGAGCTGCAAGCATGGCTGCAAACTCGTTTATCATTGATCATGCTGAAATGTTGAAACAAGATGCTGAAACAATGTAATGCGTTCGTTGTGAACTGAAAGCGCACTGTGTTCAATAGCAAACTGTAAATAAAGTACCAAACTAAAAAAAAAAAACTTGTTTTTCCCCCGCGGCGGGTGGGGGGGGGGGGGGGGGGGGGGGGGGGCTGGGGAGCACCCACTGACGTTTTAAGAACCTCCCGCCCCTGTGCCACTATGTCACTCTGTACGTACTGGGAAGAATGTGTATAGGAAAACTATTGGTGGAGAGGTTTGTCTAACCCAGTGTTTCCCAACCTGTGTGCCGCGGCACTTTACTGTGCCGTTTGATGTGTCCAGGTGTGCCGCCTGATTTGACCGAAAATAACACTAACCCTCCCCCGAAAGCACTAGCTACTGAGCTGCAGGATTCCTATTGTTGCGTCAACGACGGAACAATAGACTCTAACGACCATCGGCCATAGGAATGTTAATCACTAGTGGTGTCAAATCTGTCAAGTCTGGATCGGTCAAAATAGCGTCTGCATCGGACGTTGGTTCGATCCTAAAGTTGTGAATCGATATAATTCAACTAACTGCGGGAAAAACCCAGATGTACAAGCCCAAAGCGCTGTGCATTGCGACGGATAGATAACGTGTAGATCTGCTACTTCCAGCGCAGTAAGGGCGCATGCTTATGACGCTCATTAACTATGCATCAGCAGCCAGGGACAGTCACAACCATAGGGTCACTGATGGAAATAAAATTCCGGCGACCCCAAGGATCGTATTTGTTGCAAAGATGGCGAGAAAGGCCATTTAATGGATAAAAAATCTATTCTGTAATGCTAATTAGAAAGGACTGTAAATATATATATACCTTCAATAACCCAGCAGGGAGACCAAATACCGTGCTGTATTTACCTTACAAATGAGTGGATAGCCCTTTAAATCTTGAATGACAGCCAAAAAATTACATAAAAAATAGAAGGATACCTTAAAAACGAATTGGAGGCAGACGAAATAAAGTTCTGAGAGGAAGTTTAAGGTTTTAACTGTAATTTTTAGTAGGTAATAAAGTCAATTTACATAGAGAATGTGCTACATGGTTCAGATAATAATAATAATAGTACAATACATCACTATAATTTAGAGTATTCAATTGTTCCAATATGGATCCGAACTGAACCTGAACCTGAACTCTTCACAGTATGTTCCTGGCTTATACTGCATCTGACGTCAGTTGTTGATAAACGTTCATTGGCTGGTAAATAGTTCATATCCGTAATATCCATGGTGGTGCTGGTTGTCGAGCACTCATTGGACCAGCACATGGATGATGAGACTGGTATCATTGATGTCGCCTCAAGCCGGGAGAGCGTGGACGCTGGCATTGCCAGACAACCTGTCGATAACTTTCCCTGCACTGTGAACTTTCGACAGAGAGAAATGCTCCTTCTCACTAGGCCCCAAGGCCACACTGATATCGAAGCAGCTGCATGTAAACTAAAATCAAAATAGGCCTCTCAGTATGCGAGTTAACTTGACTGGGGACAGACAGTATGGAGACCGAATAAGGAGTAAACAGGCAGTAAGATATTAAATCTGAATGTGGCGTCAGGAAATCCATAATATAAGTATGAAAAAATAATATAAAGGATAATATAGGGCTGAGATGATTAGGCACGTGGATGGTGACATGACATAAATAGGATAAGGAGAACAACCCGGAGTAAACTTGACATGACGTGTAAACAACATGTCAGAATTTATCTAACAGTCACAACACACGAGCAGCAGACGGGATGCACAGGCAGATCCGACACAACTTTATTGCACACATCTGTGCTTTCATCCACGCTTCCATAGCCTTTTAAATCTTATTTCCCATCCACGGGCACAAGCAGTGATATCAGCAGCTTCCACCCGATCTGTGGTGGAGTTCTGTTGTCTGACGAGGGAAGCTAGTAGCTAGCATGGGACTGATGGGAGCTAACGTTAGGTTAACTTCCATATAGTTAGGAGTTAGAAGGAGTCCTCCTTAATAACACTATGTACTTTCCATCCGTTCCCCAACCCCTCACACTCGCTGCTGCGTTTACACGGGCAGACACAAAGACGAATGGGAATATCATTTGGAGCTTTAACAATGAATGATAGACTGTATCGTTGCGTCTGCCCGTGTTTAATGGTCAGGTTTTCACTGTCCACACTCCACAGCAGGCAGACCTGTCAAAACGATGCACTTCCCAAAACTCAGAGACATGCCACCACCTATAAATTCAAACCCACTTTAATTTATTTTATTCCATAGTCTTAGTTTTTCTCTAATAAAGTTGTTTTTATTTGTTTTCTCATGTTCTCCTTGAAAAGTGTCTTTAAGTACTCAGAGAAGCATTATATAAATAATATTATTATCACTTATTACTACTTGTTTTATTGCCTATGCTTATGTAGTCACTATTCATTGATTCACTCATATCCAAATCCACTCCAAATCCAAAAAAAGCTCAGGTCAAATAGGCCTATTGATATGCGAATGTGATTAATTGAGATTAATTAATCACAAAGCCTCCAATTAATTAGATGTTTTTTAATGAAGTTTTAATGAAGAAGCTATTGATCTAGCTTCAAATAAAAAATATAAAAAAGCAGGTACAATCTCTTTAAAAACCTGTTTAGTGATTGTACAACCATAAAGTTTAAAAATGGGACACAAATTAAGTTAGTACAGCCCGACCACACTTTGTTCCCACTCAATTTAAGCAGTGTGATTACTACTTCCCTAGGAAAGTGAACAAGAGTCAATTGTGAATGATTTCCACATCATGTTAAACCAGATTCTAGACTGACAACCTCTCGCCTAAATAGTCTGTGTTTCCAAGAGTTTGAGAGCGATTTGACTTGAGGTCTGAACTATTATAGATAATTTCAAGTGCAACCCCCGTCCTCTCATGTTTTGAAACATCACTACACAGCTTGAACACTATATTGCTGTTAATGCTGCACGCAATGTTGAAATGGGTCACTGATTTGATTAAAAAAATACATACATTGATTTTACGGGCATATTACCTTTAGTAACGTCTTTCAGTTTTATAGTGTTGTTATAGTGTATCTCTTTTGCCTCCCTAAAATGTCATTCCTGGAGACGCCTGCACTGGTGCCAGCATAAGTGATAGGTTATGTTATTTCTGATAACAGATAAGAGATAAGAGACTGTACACACTCAGGCATTCAGTATGTTTAGTAAATACAGTATTTTGCTGTATTGCGAGAATCAGATAGGTCGACAGTACATAAGCATTCAAACGGTTCTCTCAATGAGGAGAAAATGGACAACAGTTATAAAGCTGTCTTTATCTATAACCGTAACCATGACAACGTACCATGGTTCATCTTACAATAGTTTACAATAGCGACAATTGGTACTCCAGTTTAACAAACATAGTACAGGTGTTTAACAATTAACAGTCTATAATACTGCATCCCTTTGATTGCTGGGCTCTTAATCCAATAAAAACCAGGAAAGCATCTGTGTCATTTTAGATTTTAGCTAAATATATCACACACACAGACAGTTCGGGGAGGGGCTTAGGTATACTGACCTGATTTGAGGTGGTTCGAGGTGATTTGAGGACAGGAATTTTTAACAGGAATTTTTAACTGTAAACTTTGGCCAAAGCTTTGGCCAAACTTTGGCCAAAGCTTTGGCCAAACTTTGGCTTCGCGCCGGTTCAGTCTCTATCCTTCTTTATACTCTAAGTCTATGGTTACACCCTACCCGCATGTAAGCAATAGCATACCACCAGAGATCAGATCACCAATGACAACACTGCCTATCTGTAGTTCTCTCAATACTATATAATATATATACTATACTAAAAATATATAAAGAATGCATTATTATGAGGTAGGCTATAGGGAGGAAGAGTTACATTAACATCTTGTAATTTTAGATAATTGTAGGAAGCCCAAAAAACCCTCGGTGAGGCCTTTAGGAGGGCCATTATAATCCACCACTCTTGAATGAAGTGCCTGGTGCTGGGAGTCTGGTGCAACGCACAGGTCCTGGGCCTGATGAGAGCAGGAGTGGACCTGGTGAGACCCGGGCAGGAGTAACCCACAGAGCCTAGTCCTTCCACGCACCAGAATCTGGTTCTCCCAGTCCCGGCAGAGTAGTTCCGAAGCAACGGATTGTGTGGCCTTGCTCATTCCCTGATGGACTGATCAAGGGTAGCTACTGGGACGTAAATCGGGATTTGATCAACCCCGGCTGGGTCACCTGAGTGAGGGGTATGATGTTGGTAGACCCGAAACCCCGTTGATCTCAGGATACATCACTGAGGATACGTCCCATGTGCAAACATTCAACGTATTTTTAGTTATAGTTTGTACTTGTTTGTACCTGTATATGTATGTAGGCCTAGGCCTACGCCAAATGTATGTACTATATAAAATATGTGACCGATTCCAGTGGTTTGATAAACAAGGGGGGCATGGTCATTTTTCAGTTTTTTACATATTATGAAACTACATAATGTAAGCTTTCATATGATGTATTGTTCATTGAAATTGGAAAAAATGAAGAAGATATGACCATCTGAAACTTGTTGAACTGGAAACCCCAAAGTACAGAATTTCCCCTGCAAAGATTACAAAGATTTTAGCAACCTCTGGGCCCCAGGAATGGGTGTGACAATAGATACTAAGTTGTCTCCACCCCTAATGGCTTGCATAATCACTCCCCCACCCACTAACCACTACCCCACTAGGTTAGCTGTCAGTGACAGTTGTTTTGTTAAAGTATCAATATTGCAATATAGGACTGACGTTGTTTATTGTATGTTTTGTAATAATACAATCTAAAAAGTAACTAGTAGGCTAACTGATAAATACATGTGGAGTAAAACTACTTGCAGCCAACACTGCAAGTAGGCTATATATGGCTAGGGTTAGGCTAGGCTATTTATGGCTTGAACCATTCGCCAGTGCACATATGTCGTCAAAATGTTTTCTGCTTGGTAGATGCAAGGCTCATTTGCGCACCAACAGCTGAGATAGTTATGTAGAGAAATCTGACAGGCATTCAAAAGGAACTCAAATGAGATGTTAACCTCCTTTAAGTAGACTTAGAAATAAAACTAGTGTTGACTAATCATTACATGTGGCTCTTATTTTGAAGAGGAAGTTAGTGCACAGGAAGGCCGTTTAAGTTGTAAACAAGCTACAATGACACCCCCAAAAGTCCCAAAGTTACGTGCTCCTCTCATAGTGGTAGTCGTTGCTAAACCACGCGATGATAATTATTTACAATATAAAAACGACTTAATGACACTAAAACAACTTTCTGATGGAATAAAAACATTCTTTAACATTCCAACTGTGTTAATGTGGCAAAAAACGAAAACCAAAAACTCGGCGCTTTCAGAAAACTGGAGGATTTAGAAGATTTTTTTTAAATTTCGAGGTCAGGCCTAAATGGGTTCATTCATTGTTGCTGTGGTGCCAACAGAATAAACAGTGGGCAGACTGTACTTTACCAGCGTTAAATAAACAGTAGGCACTAGGCAGACTGTACTTTACCAGTGTTCATTTCAAGGTCCGCTCCACCTATTCACTCTGCTGTCTCTCGTCCAGTTGATGTTTTCATCCCTTAGGTTTTGCGAAGCATTCATGTTTTAGGCCCAAACCCACACCAGTCACAACGCCTTCATGTTTTAGGCCCAAACCCACACCAGTCACAACGCCTTGAGGCCCAAACCCACACCAGTCACAACGCCTTTAGGCCCAAACCCACACCAGTCACAACGCCTTTAGGCCCAAACCCACACCAGTCACAACGCCTTTAGGCCCAAACCCACACCAGTCACAACGCCTTTAGGCCCAAACCCACACCAGTCACAACGCCTTGAGGCCCAAACCCACACCAGTCACAACGCCTTGAGGCCCAAACCCACACCAGTCACAACGCCTTGAGGCCCAAACCCACACCAGTCACAACGCCTTGAGGCCCAAACCCACACCAGTCACAACGCCTTGAGGCCCAAACCCACACCAGTCACAACGCCTTTAGGCCCAAACCCACACCAGTCACAACGCCTTTAGGCCCAAACCCACACCAGTCACAACGCCTTTAGGCCCAAACCCACACCAGTCACAACGCCTTGTTTTAGGCCCAAACCCACACCAGTCACAACGCCTTGTTTTAGGCCCAAACCCACACCAGTCACAACGCCTTGAGGCCCAAACCCACACCAGTCACAACGCCTTGTTTTAGGCCCAAACCCACACCAGTCACAACGCCTTGAGGCCCAAACCCACACCAGTCACAACGCCTTGTTTTAGGCCCAAACCCACACCAGTCACAACGCCTTGAGGCCCAAACCCACACCAGTCACAACGCCTTGAGGCCCAAACCCACACCAGTCACAACGCCTTGTTTTAGGCCCAAACCCACACCAGTCACAACGCCTTGTTTTAGGCCCAAACCCACACCAGTCACAACGCCTTGTTTTAGGCCCAAACCCACACCAGTCACAACGCCTTGTTTTAGGCCCAAACCCACACCAGTCACAACGCCTTGTTTTAGGCCCAAACCCACACCAGTCACAACGCCTTGAGGCCCAAACCCACACCAGTCACAACGCCTTGAGGCCCAAACCCACACCAGTCACAACGCCTTGAGGCCCAAACCCACACCAGTCACAACGCCTTGAGGCCCAAACCCACACCAGTCACAACGCCTTGAGGCCCAAACCCACACCAGTCACAACGCCTTGAGGCCCAAACCCACACCAGTCACAACGCCTTGAGGCCCAAACCCACACCAGTCACAACGCCTTTAGGCCCAAACCCACACCAGTCACAACGCCTTGCAACAAAACAGTTTTAAGGCATGCCACAATCGGTGACTGTGGATTTGTTGCTATCGGGAAGAAACCTGTTTTTCCAAAACTGTATGAAATTAAAACATTTAAATAGGCAAATGATTAAATAGTTACAACAGATGCAATGTAGGTATATATTCACAAGCTAAAGTTAACCACTTTGAACCTGGTAACAGCTCTCGTGATATGAAAATGTTCAAAAATGTAACGCACGCACGCGCTTTGGATTCTAT